>NC_133212.1:18479750-18514750 GCF_958299795.1 Porites lutea
TGTACGTTTCTTTGCCGTCGTTGCACCACTACGACATGAAACTTCCTAATTTCACGAGCCCGCTTTATGGAGTAGGGTCACACAACACAATTATTGTCACTTTCTTTTTCTAAACTTTAATATAGATAGTTACGGCTCCGGGGAAAATTTTACCAAGATATGCCAAATTAAATGAAATTGAAATTGGGGTTGTGCGTACAGTGCGGACGCAACTTTTGTAGCTCTGTGAAAATTTGTACTTTTTCACTTCAACTATTCGTAATAAATCTTAAGCCGTCTACACACCACCTGCCTCGATTAGCCTTGCTATTTGTAGGTGGTGTGATATTTGTATATTTAATGTAAGAAATAAAGATCTTGTTGTTGTTTGTTGTTGAATAAGATCGGTGAAGTTTGAAATAGTGCGAATAGACTCTTCAGTGACCGTTTCTGTTTGTTGTCATTCAAAAATTTTGCTACCATGGCAACGTGACGTAACGATTTCTCGCTATAGCTATCTGATATACTGACGTAAACATACCCATATCCCAAGCACAGAATTTATAATATAAACCATGGCTAAATGAAACCACAACGTACGTAAATCTTGCTTTTCCCTTTTTTTTTGAGAATAATGCTTACGAAAGTTGTGATCGTAATCCGTTATGAATCCCTAATACAACTCTTGAGTGAGGAGTCATTTCCCTCCTCCTCACCCCTACAAAGTTGCAAAGTGGTTAGATAAAGAACACAAAAAATAGCATCATTGACAAGATTTATTTCGTTAGATAAGCGAACCTTTCTCCTTACAAAAACATTGATTGCCTCAACTCCTGTTATAATTAAAATCGTTAAATTTTTAAGCAAGCAAAACTAATAAGATTAAGAGACGGCTGGGTTCGCAGGCTATAAGGCCACAAGTTCCTGTCTAGCAAGGAGAGGGTGCCGGGCTTAAACTGATGTATTTCCCCGAGGAAGCAAGTTTGGTTACAACCAGGCTACTGAAATTCCAGAATTGATTGTAGTTGGTTAATCTGAAAAGGAAACCATCTGGCTTAGAACTGGAACTGCTTCCGGCAACCTGTACCATCTCGCCGATACCAGGAATGTAAGATCCGACAGCAAATACGTAGATATGGACTCCCAATGCCTTCAGTCTGTCGGCGTTGGGTACGGTCAAATTCTTCTTTACATTTGATCGGCCGTCAGTGATAAGTAAAACGTTCTTACGATTGGCAAAACGTCCACCTGAAACAAATAAAACATGCGGTTTATTAGAGAGGCAGTCATGGAAGTATATCCTTCGCGGTGTTAGGTAATTAAACGCTGTAGCTATAATACCCGGACGCCTAGCCTGTTGACACACGTTTTTCTTTCCTTTCCATTTTTTTCTCGACAATTTGCTGGTGCCCTAGGGACCGCAACCGGCTTAGCTGCGAAGCCATTCTTGTTTTCTAGATCGCTTAGTAATTCTGTGAACTAAAGACAGAATACTTTCAAGACCTCAGTGAAAGGAATTTCGGGAAAATTTCCACCCACATAGTTTTCTGACTGGCAGGAATTTAGTCACAGCGAAACATATACCTGTAAGAGATTCCACAAACAGTTTCATGGCCTCTGCCAATCCTGCTTGAGTATTGGTAACGCCATCGGGGAACTGTACCATCGACAACCTTTGCTCCGCTGTAGAGTACGGTAAAAACTTGAAGTTCACGCTGGCTGAGTCAAAGAAGGTAACTGCAGCATACTTTTCGTCATACTTGTTTTCGACTGCTACTGCATTTGCACTCTTCATCATATTCTTGATTGCTGCCTTTCCTCTTTTAAATTCGCAGTTACCAACTGACCCGGAACCATCCATGACGATCACGTTATCAATTAAGCTACCCGGCACTTGCCTCTTGACGCGTGTATTCGTCGGGTTTATAAACAAAAAGTTAGTTATAAAATTATCTGCAGTGACTTCGATGGAAGGAACTTTTTGAAACTCTGCAAAAGAAAAACAAGACTAAAAATCAAGAGGACCAAAAAAGAGTCCGAATAACTCTATAGTGAAATTGAAACGACTAAGAGGCAATGAGACTGAATTCATGCGATGGAATTTGCATTAGACTCATATACGACTTACTGTTATATAAAAAAGTTCTCGTTGGAACTCGTTACTGACAAAAACTGTATCATAATGAAGTTGATTTATCAATAAATGGTTATATATAAGAACCAAGAGGGATTTCCAAGGATTTTCCCCAGGGTTTTCCAAGGCTGCGATGCTGAAAACCGCGAGAAGGCCGCGTGGGGACGAGACGTCAGCTGAAGCTAGCACGAATGAAAGTCACAGCGCACGGCCAGGAAAAAAAATGACTTACTCTTATAGAAAGGATCGGTTGGGTCAACAGGCAAATTGGTCACGGGTGCCTGTGTTGGGTGCCATGGAACATGGGCTGAACTCTGCATGTTGTAAAGAAAAACAAGGACGCACACCATGGTGGCAAGTCGAACCGTAAATCCTGACATCTTTGAACTTAGCTCCAAGCTTCCAACTTACTGATGAATCTGAAGAAAGATGTTGAGAGTTTAAAGAGAAGCGAGACATGTTTGTGTTAGGTGATAACTTCTTTTGCAGCTGATCACTCCTGCGAAAGTGTTTTAGCTAATGGGAAACTGACCTGTTACAGTGTTTAGAGCCTTCGCAAAGCATCTTTAATTTGTGCCACTTTCCAGAGTTCTTATCATTCTCATTTTTTTTACCTTTTTGTTTTGCATTAAATCCACTGCTGTTGGCTGGACAGTTTGATACATCAATATAATTAAAGTAAAACTCTGTTTTCCCCCGGGCCTTATGATTCGGTTACAACAAACTCCACGACGGATCCTAAGAATGTTATCGCGAAAACTAAAAGCAGCGCAATCTCATGGAACAGGTTTGAGACACATCAAATACCCCCTAAGGACCCCACCCCACCCCACCCCAACCTCCAACCCCAAACCGTCAGCTCTAATAGCTCTAACGTACCTTTAAATAAAACTGTTTCTCTCGACTGTTAATAAAAATACGATTTGTTTACACAACTTCTGGTTGTATGTACTCACTGTCTGCGATTTCAGTCAGATGTGGCTTGAGTGACGAGGGAATTACTTTCGCAACGAAAGCAGGAAGTTTTTATACCCCAGTGGCATCACGTACGTTTTTATTTTCACCGCTTTACACTTGTACTCAGAGTCCTTACATCAAGAATGCGCTTTAATAAGCAGATATTTAATCTCCCTCTTTGCCGCCTGTTGAAAACCGTTGGTTATGGAGGGCTTTGCGGTCCGCATGTGATATTAACTCGTCGTTTTTAAACAATTGCAGCGAATGGATCTCTTGTATTATTTACATACTTTGAGGACTTCACGGAGCCCACAAGAGGAAAGGCTGATGAGCGGAGATGAAGTTGGATGATTTTACACATGTATAATATTATTTTGAAAGCCAAACAAGGAAGCATGACTGGACCGGATCTATGTTTTGAGAAATACCTTTACAGGTCAAAATTACGAAAGGGTAAATCTGTGGCCAAGCCCAGTAACTGGACAGGCCAAAAAAAAGATAAATTCAGAAGACCCATAATCTTGAATTTTCTTACTTGACATTTCTCTCTCACTGGTGATTTTCAAGCTTGACAGTCCTTTAGTAAAACATGAATCAACATATCAATCTTAGAAATGAAACAGCAATGGGTGGATACTAACATGAAAGCTACTGTGCAGTACTTCCCAGAGGTTCGATGTCGTACTGTTCATTATGCTGTACAAGGTAGCTTAGGTTTTAATTTGGGTTTCTAGATGAAATGATTTGTTCAAATGAAAGCTACTGAAGATGATGTGATGTGATGTGATGTGATGTGATGTCACAATGACGTATTTCATGACGAAAACGCGCCACAGCACCACAAATACTAAGTATAGTAGAAAAAACTACAATTTTGATTTTGCTCAACCTTGTCCTTGCTCCTGTGCCAATACTTTTATTTTTCTCGCGTTTGAAATACCCCTAATTTTGACCATATATGGTCATTTGGCGGTAAATTTGATTTTCTTTAATTAGCTGTAACTTCACGCCATTGTATCCGATTGAGATGGGGTTTTCACTATAAATATTCTTTTTGTGTAGCAAAAATGTCTGTAACGTTTTGAACACTGCTTTTCAAATTTTTAATATTGATTCTAATAATAGTTGTCACTTATGACGTCATATTTTCAAGAAACGTCAAAAAAAACTTTTAACAATGGTAAAAATTTACAGCAAACCTTTCTCTAATTAAGATGTTCTAACGTCTTGCTTCATTTGGAACATAAACTATACTCCTCTGTGAGCCAAAAATTGAATTTAAGAGGTTGCAGGAGGAAAGGCCCTATCAACCCACCATCGTGTACTTGTCTTTTTGGTTAAAATGTTTGTAACGTTTGAGCCTGCCGATGCTGATACTGTCTGTGGTGATGTTCTGTGCGTTCTTTTTTATTCGTGAAAGAAGTTTTTAAGTGGGTTCAAAAGCGGGAAGTCTTTGTGGCTCAGTAACATGACGTCCGTTTTTATTGCTATTATTATAGACCCAGAGTCCTTACAGCAAAAAAATGCGCATTAATCCATCAGATATTCGATTTGTCTTTTTAATTTGCCGCCTGCTACATACCGTAGATTATAGAGGGTTTGGCGGTTCACATGTCAGGCATTAATCCAGTGTTTTTCAACAAGTGGTAGTGAGTAGATCACTTGTATGTGAATTGCCTTTTTTTGTTTGTTTGTTTCGCGAGTGGTACGCCATATGACGGGATAAGGCTTTGTCCCTCGTGGCCAAACAGCCTCGAACTAGACCGAAAGAGAAGAAATTACAAGACTATAGATGACTTATGATCTTAAAGTTTGTCATGTAAGTTTCACGCGAGTGATAGAAACAATCGAGAAAAGCTGACGACAGTTTCTCCGGCTCGTCGGCGGCTCATTTTCAAGTTTTCAAGTTTTTTACCATTCAAAGAAAAGCTCTGAGCAGTACCTTCCTGTGGTATTGTTTTAGAAGAAGCTGTACATACTAGTTCTGCATGCTTTCGAGTGGTATCACGTAAATTATTATTCTTTCAAAATACATCACCATTTCTGGTTGGCTCCAATTCCCCGGCAAATTCTTCATAACCAACTGGCGCTTACCATATTCCTAATACTTTAAACACCATCTTTATTGTTACAAGTCACCAAGTACACACATATAATACACGAAATGCTAATAACTATCGACCATACTTTCTGTAGAACAAACATTAAACAGTTCACAATCCTCCATCTTGGACCTAAACTATGTGTTAACCAATAAAAATGCAAGCAATGAAGATTGTGATAACATCTGGCTGTTAAAGTAACAACCGTTAATGAAAGATGATTTTAAGCGTATATACGTAGCAAGCAATTGTAATAACCTTTTTAAGTGATCTTCCCGAGGTTAAAAGGCATTTAAAAATGGTATGCAGGTAAGAAATAAAACGTGGAAAGTGAAAGGCAATAAACGCAGTAAAATATAAAAATACTTGGCTTGTATAATGACACAATATTCCATAAAACGTTTCCCTTTTTTAACGTTAAAACACCTTTTCATCTGCGCTAGAAACTCAAATTGGCGACAAAATCGTGGAGATATTGTATTCAAATAGGGTAAACCATCCACACCCCTCCCCTGTCCCCTGGGGTGTTTATTATTTTCTATAGGTAGCTCAAACAGTGGCACAACATTGTATGGAGGGGGTGGGGAAGGAAAAGCGTTATTTTCCCCTTTTGAATTCAATAAAACGTCAGAGAGTCCCTTTAGGGCAAAGTATCTCAACTAATTTTGTCGCCCATTTTTGCTTGGCACAAGTTCTTGGTCCCAACTCTCGTGTTTGCTTTCACAATCCCACTGGATTTACATATTTTTTGTTTCTGAAATTATATTAATAGCTACAATTGACTACCATGCGCCCAAGTGAACGCTTTGACAGCGTCCTGTTTGTTGAGGTGAGGTGACGTGCACAAAAAGTGATATAAGTTGTCAATATAGATGGTTAGATTTGATTTATCTCTTCAAGCTACTAATGATATTTCTTATTTACAACTGCGATGAGATAATTGAGTAGCACGCTAAATCCATGAAGCAAAGAAAGAGAAACAATGGCACACAAGGTTAGTTTGTAAAACGGATTCGACAGGTCGGAAAATGAGATAGTACTGTACTGGAGTCTATGTTATGAGTATGCTTAATTGCTATCCCTGTACACGTCTGTATGTAGACTCTTAATAAAAACAATCAACGAAAAGCCACATGTCTGGTTTTCATTAATTCCAGAGTTTGTAACACCATGCACATAGTACCTTTCTACTTTCCCGTAGGACACATCAAAGATTCCAACCCCCTTACCCCGGACTGTCGGCTCTAACATACCTTTACAGATCCGTTTCTCACGACTGTAAAAAAAATACAATTTGTTTACACAACTTCTGATTGTATGTACTCACTGTCCAGCAGTCTGCGATTTCAATCAAATTGGGCTTGAATAACGAAGGAAATTACTTTCTCAACGAAAGCAGGAAGTTTTTCTGCCCCAGTTTGACATCACGTACGCTTTTATTTTCATCACTTTTCACTCAGAGTCCTTACATCAAGAATACGCTTTAATAAGCAGATATTTAATCTCCCTCTTTGCCGCCTGCTGAAAACCGTTGGTTATGGAGGGCTTTGCGGTCCGCATGTGATATTAACTCGTCGTTTTTAAACAATTGCAGCGAATGGATCTCTTGTATGATTTACATACTTTGAGGACTTCACGGAGCCCACAAGAGGAAAGGCTGATGAGAGGAGATGAAGTTGGATGATTTCACACATGTATAATATTATTTTGAAAACCAAAAAGGAAGCATGACTGGACCGGATCTATGTAGTGAGAAAAATTACCTTTGCAGGTCAAAATTGAGGAAGGATGAATGTGTGTACCTTGGGGCAAGCCCTGTAACTGGACAGGAGAAGAAGAGAAGAATTATAAGACCCACAATCTTGAATTTTCTCACTTGCAATTTCTCGTGCGCTGGTGATTTTCAAGTTCGACAGTCCTTTAGTTAAACATAAACGATGATATCAATCTAAGAAATGAAACAGCAATGGGTGGATATAAGATATTTCTTAACTTTAGAGTCCCTTGTAATCTTAAAGTGTGACCATTCAACTGAAAGCTACTCTGCATTACTTCCCTGAGTGTGATACTGTTCGTTATGCTGTACAAGGTGGCCCTGGGTTTGTAGATGAAATGATTTTTTTCAAATGAAAGCTACTATGAGCAGTACTTTTCGGTGGTACTGTTTATAATGCTCACATAGTGGTTCTACCTTTTGAGTCTGTGGATGAAATCTTTATGTGTGATGATCCGAATTCGAATTCAAATGAGGGCTTTACAAAACTTTACTTTTCTTTGCCTTTCTTTTCTACTTATCTTCTCGGTTAAAATGTTTGTAACTGTTGAGGTTATCGATGCTTGTACTGTCTGTGGTGATGTTCTGCGCGTTCTTTTTTATCCGTGAAAGAAGTTTTTAAGTGGGTTCAAAATCAGGAAGTCTTTGTGGCTCAGTGACAAAAAAAAATGTGCATTAATCAGCAGATATGCGATTTCCCTTTTTCATTTGCTGCCTGCTACATATTGTAGATTATGGACAGGGGCACCCAACGACAATTTTCGGAAGAATATCTGTTCGGAAGACGATATGAGATCTAGAATTTTCGAAACATTTGTTGTGAAACTTCTTGCTTGCCTGCCTCTCCTAGGATTTTCGAACATCCAAAACATGGTATATTTGCCTATTTTTAACGGCTTTTTACCCTAAAAAGGTCACCTAGAATTTTCGGAAACCTTTTTTCTGGCTGAAATTTTCGAAAGGGTAAGTGTTGATCCCTATAACTTTCGGAAAACTAGACTTTCAGCTAGGAAATCCGAACAGATGAAAAATTTTTTAGGGGATAAAAATATGCCTATATCTACCGTTTAAATACTAAAATACGTTTAACAATGCTATGTTTAAGTGGTTTTGAACCATATTCTCGTTGGGTGCCCCTGTATGGAGGGTTTGGCGGTTGACATCTTAGGTATTGACACAGTGTTTTTCAACAAGCGGCAGCGAGAAGATCACTTGTATGCCTTTTTTGTTTATTTGTTTCGAGAGTGGTACGCCTTATGAAGGGATGAGGCTTTTTCCCTCGTGGCCAAAAAGCCTCGAACTAGACCGAAAGAGAAGAAGCTATAAGACTGTAGATGACTTATTATCGTAAAGTTTGTCATGCAAGTTTCACGCGAGTAATCAGAAAAACTATTGAGAAAAGCTGATAACAGTTTCTACGGCTCGTCGGCGGGTTCAAGTTTTCAAGGTTTTCACCGGCCATTCAAAGAAAAGCTACTGAGCAGTACTTTCGTGTGGTATTGTTTCGGAAAATGCTGTACATACTAATTTTGCATGTGAATTATTATTCTTTCAAAATACTTCGCCGTTTCTGATCACCATTGTTCATAGCTCTAAGTAAAGGTTTGTCTGCAAAACTAGAGTCAACCAACGCATTTGCTCTTAGGACTCTTCTTAATTACTCTAAATCGACTGCTTATGAAGAGCTACTTAAAACTGTACATATCAAAAGCTTGGAACATCAACGCATAGAACAAGCACTGATACTCGTATACAACAGCATTTATAACCAGGCACCGAACTACATTCGGGAAATGTTTTTACTGCGAAGCAATGGTTACAGCCTACAGGGCCATCTTGAGGTTGTTCTTCCTAGACCGACCTCATCTTATATGCAACATTCTTTCACGTACCAGGCTGGCAAACAATGGAACAATCTACCAGACAAAATTAGGATGTTCGAGTACCTCTCTATCTTTAGGAAAAACTTACAAAACATACAGTTGTCTTCATCATATGACTGCAACTGTGTATTTTGTAAATAGACAATCTGATTACCAATATTTTCTCTTTTTAAATTATTATTGTTTTTTAGTTGATTTAATTTCTCTATTTCTTATTTTTATTTATCACTTGTACATGTAGATTATGTAAATTCTCACGTTGTAATTTTTATGGCACATTTGCATTTCAACGAGCTATAGCTCATATGCGATATGTGGTTAAATAAAATTACTTACTTACTTACTTACTGGTTCCAATCTCACGGCAAATTCTTCATAACCAACTGACGCTTACCATATTCCTAATACGTTTAATACCGTCTTTGTTACTAATCGCCAAGTACACATTTAATCACTCGAAATGCTAATAACTGTAGAACAAACATTTAACAGTTCAAAACCCTCCATCTTGGATCTAAGCTATGGAACTCCCTTCCCCACAATCTTACTCAACTAACAAGTTACTCTTTAGTTCCAATACTTCATTAAAAGGATACCTTATCGAGAGAGAGTGAATTACACTCGCCTGACCATGATATGGTAGCTTACACTAAATCATAATTAAATGCGAGGAGCCCATTTTCTACAAGCTATTTAGCTTTTATTGGGCTTCCTCGCCACTCTATCTGTCAAAAAAGTTAAGTCACTTTAATAATTCTACATTTAATGATGAACTATTATTGTAGCTTTTCCTGCCCTGTAAGTTTGAAATCTTAGTATTTTTTTCTTTTTCTTTCTGTAATATTTGTTCTTTGTGGCAAAATGTATAAAAAAATAAAAAATAAATAAATAAATAAATGTTTGTAAAATATCCCTCGAGTGACTCGATTTTCTTAGAAAAATCATGTCACGAGTGGGATGTTCGGAGTATACCACGAGAAAGCGATTGCATAACTAATGCTTTATATCCTATGTCACTCAACAGCATGACGTAAAATTAAGAAACCTCGACATCACGGTCAAACTCGAAGCGAGTCTCTTTTAATACTACTTACAATACCCAAATCTTGACAATGAATATAGGCACCTGTCAGTTCGAATTACACAGCTTTGATCAAAACATTCCAGGTTTCGAGAATATTTCATTCTAAACAAGGGGCGAATCCAGGATTTTTTTTAGGAGGGGGTGCACTCGTCTCTTGCTCTACTTCAACACCAATAAACCACTTTTTTTTTTTTGCAGAATACCAGTTGCATAGAAAACCGCAGGTCATCTCAGGGGGGGCGGGGGGGGGGTGCGCACCCCCTGCACCCTCCCCCTAGATCCGCCCCTGTAAACCATATGAAAAGATCTGATGAGAAGTTGGATTTTTTCGCTATTTCTCATTCACTTTTTACATAGAATTCGTCAGCACAGAATTTAATTGTCGGCCAATTTCTGTAATCGTCCATCGTTCTGCTAGTGATGAGCTAGCCGTTAATTCACTCGTCTTGCTTGTTTGTGGGCTGAGTTGACTTATTCCCCCAATGAGGGAGAAGGAGTTTCTGGCAAATTGCTTCCAATCAAAGATTTGTGAATTATAAACCCGTGTCTGGCAAACTCTCCAAGTGTTTATATATTTAACAATTAATGAATGAGGCTGAGTATCTTGTGAAGAGTAATGGAGATCGAGGACTGGGTGGTATCCGTCGAGGCCGTAGGCCGTAGATCTCCATACGAAAGCCGAATTCAATAATTGTTTTATTCTAAAACATGGTTACCTCCATCGATGATCGTTCATCTTCGATCTCCGGTGCACGTTCAGGGTTGTTCAGCTCCGCAAATATTCTCCAAAGGGCAGTTGTCTTCTTGCTGTTCTTGCCATGTTTTTAGCTATTATTCGCCTAGTTCTTTCTCTTGGAATGAGTGAAATGTCCGCCATTTTTGTTTTCACAACCAAAACAACTCAACCTCGTCCCCAGGTCTTCTCGGTTAACGGTGCATTAACCTGCAAGGTAGCTGCACTTTTGACGTTATCGGTTGATTTATCGCAAAATTCTTCCAAATTTGGTCATCAGTAGCTGTTTGTCGTGAATTATGCGTGTGCTTTTGGCCAATCAGAATTGGGGAATTATTTTGAATGAATATTAAACACAGTTATACCCACCTTATAACTTCATCTGCGCTTGACGAGTGTCTTTTTGTCCAAAACTTTCAAAACAGCTGCTCCACAGAATGCCACTTATAACACAACGCAAAAGAGTATGGAAGTGTGACTGTACAATATATGACACAAAATCAACCAACTCATAATAAAGTAACCGGTCCCTTCGGGGATTTTCTGTTTTACGTCATCTAACCATCTCGTACTTGCGGGCGCCAACTGAATACCCGATGATTCCATGCGGCCCCTGTTCAAGCAAATTGAAGTTTTTTTTTTCCCGGTATATTGACTGTATATTTCAGCTGAGTACTTTTCTATATATGCGCGCGAGCTACTAGGATGCCCTCTCGGGGTTTCGCCTTCTGGGTGGAATCCCTACAGCACACTCGGCTAAATTTTAAATCCAGTTTTTTAGACCATTTTTTTATTAAAGTTTTGATTTATATAAATAAGACTGTGAGTGGTCGCTTACGAGAAGTTTTCGTTAAAGTCTAAGTCACAGTTCAAACAGGGTTTCACAAATTAATGTGGCCATAACCAGAGCTGGTCACCTACGAGAGTGATCGCAATGAGAGCTTCGACTGTATTACCTATAAATTGATTTACACACCATAACACATGCAAAACATTTCTTTAGGTGTTGCTGAATTGATCGGCACCTTAGAAGTCATTGTTGGACGCTTATCTTATAAATTCGCCACGATTTTCTGAAGTTTAATTTTCACATTTCACTGCCCAGGTTAGGTTATGTTTCTTAGGAAACCTTAAACTTTCGGATTCGAAAATGTGATAGAGGGAGGAATCACAAAAATCCTCACTTCCTTTCATTGGCGTCGTTGCACCACTACGACATGGAACTTCCTAATTTCACGAGCCCGCTTTATGGAGTAAGGTCACACAACACAATTATTGTCACTTTCTTTTTCTAAACTTAGATAACGATAGATACGGTGCCAGGGAAAATTTTACCAAGATTTGCCAAAATAAATGAAATTGAATAAGATCGGTGAAGTTTGAAATAGTGCGAAAAGACTTTTAAGTGACCTTTTCGTTTTGTTGTCATCCAAAAATTTTGCTACCATGGCAACGTGACGTATCGTCTTCTCTCTATAGCTATCCAATATACTGATGTTAGCATACCCATACCCCAAGCACAGAAATTATAATATAAACAATGGTTAAATGAAACCACAACGTACGTACATCTTGTTTTTCCCTTTTTTAATTTGAGAATAATGCTTACGAAAGTTGTGATTGCCGTCCATTATGAATCCCCGATACAACTCTTGACTGAAGGGTCATTTCCCAGCTCCTCCCCACCCTTACAAAGTTGCAAAGTGGTTAGATAAAGCGGAACACAAAAAATAACATCACTGACAAGATTTATTTCGTTAGTTAAGCGAAACTTTCTCCTTACATACTTTAAAAGAAAACATTGATTGCCTTAACTCCTTTTATAATTAAGATCGTTAAATTTTTAAGCAAGGAAAACTAATACGATTAAGAGACGGCTGGGTTCGGAGGCTATAAGGCCACAAGTTCCTGTTTAGCAAGGAGAGGGTTCCGGGCTTAAACTGATGTATTCCCCCGAGGAAGCAAGTTTGGTTACAACCAGTTGACTGAATTCCCACAACTGATGGTAGCTGTTTACTCTGAAAAGGTAATCATCTGGGTCAGGACTGCAACTGCTCCCGGCGACCTGTACCATCTCGCCGATACGAGGAATGTAAGATCCCACAGCAAATACGTAAATATGGACTCCCAATTCCTTCAATCTGTCGACGTTGTGTTTGGTCAAGTGCGGAGTGACACTTGATGGGCCGTCAGTGATAAGTAAAACATTCTTACGATCGGCAAAACGTCCACCTGGAACAAATAAAACATGCGATTTATTAGAGAGGCATTCATGGAAGTATATCCTCCGCGTTGTTAGGTAACTAAACGTTGTAGCTATAATACCCGGAAGCCTAGCTTGTTGGCACACGTTTTTCTTTTCTTTCCTTTTTTTTCTCAAAAATTTGGCTGGTGCCCTAGCAACCACAACCGCCCTAGCTGCGAAGCTACTCTTCTTTTCTAGATCGCTTAGTAATTCTGTGAACTGAAGATAGAAGTATACTTTCAAGACCTTAGTGAAAGGAATTTCGGGAAAATTTCCACATAGTTTTCTGACTGGCGGTATTTTAGTCACAACGAAACATATACCTGTAAGAGATTCCACAAACAGTTTCATGGCCTCTGCCAATCCTGCTTGAGTATTGGTGGAGCCAGAGGGGAACTGTATCATCGACAACTTTTGCTCCGCTGTAGAGTACGGTAAAAACTTGAAGTTCACTCTGGCAGAAGTGGAGAAGGTAACTGCAGCATACTTTTCGTCATACTTGTTTTTGATCGCTACTGCATTTGCACTCTTCATCATATTCTTGATTGCTGCCTTTCCTCTTTTAAATTCGCAGACACCAACTGACCCGGAACCATCCATGACGATCACATTATCAATAAGAAGGGTCCCCGCTTGGCTCTTGCCGCGTGTATTCGTCGGGTTTGTAAACAAAAAGTTAGTCAGAAATTTATTTGCAGTGACTTCGATAGAGGGAACTTTTTGAAACTCTGTAAAAGAAAAACAAGACTAAAAATCAAGAGGACCAAGAAACAGTTCCGGATAACTTTACAGTGAATTTGAAACAACGAAAAGGCAACGCGACTGAATTCATTCGATGGAATTTGCATTGGACTCACACACGACTTACTGTTATATAAAAAAGTTCTCGTTGGGACTCGTTACTGACAAAAACAGTATCGTAATTAAGTTGATTTATCAATAAATGGTTTGATATAAGAACCAAGAGGGTTTTCCAAGGATTTTCCCCAGGGTTTTCCAAGGCCGCGATATTGAAAACCGCGAGAAGGCCGTGGTGGGGACGAGACGTCAGCTGAAGCTAGCACGAATGAAAGTCACGACGCACGGCCTGGAAAAAAATGACTTACTCTCATAGAAAGGATCGTTTGGGTCAACAGGCAAATTGGTCACGGCTGCCTTTGTTGGGTGCCAAGCATGGGCTGAACTCTGCATGTTGTAAAGAAAAACAAGGACGAACACCATGGTGGCAAGTCGAACCGTAAATCCCAACATCTTCAGTGACCTTAGCTCCACGCTTCCAGCTTACTGATGAATCTGAAGAAAGTGGTTGTGCTTTTAAAGAGAAACGAGACATGTTTGTGTTAGATGATAACTTCTTTTGCAGCTGATCACTCCTACGAACGTGTTTTAGCTTATGAGGAACTAACCTGTTACAGTGTTTAGAGCGTTCGCGAAGCATCTTCAATTACTGCTACTTCTCAGTGTTCGTATCGTTCTCATTTTTTTTTTCTTTGTTGTTTACCTTTTTTGTTTTGCATTAAATCCACTGCTGTTGGCTAGACAGTTTGATACATCAATATAATTAAAGTAAAACTCGGTTTTTCCTCAGGCCTTATGATTCGCTAACAAAAAAATCCACGACGGATCTAAAAATGTTATTGCGAAAAGCAGCGCAATCTCATGGAACAGGAGTACCCAGCGACTTTTTTCTGTAACATAACTGTTCGAAGGAGCAAATATTGCCTAGATGTTTCTAAAGCTTGAGAAAAGCTAAAACTTTCTGGATAACCGTTCCATTCGTCTAAAATATTCGGACATTTTCTAATAGCTCAACTACGATTTTCGGAGGTAGTTGTGTTAGTCACATTTTAATACCAAGATATTGCCATTGTTGTTAAAAAAAAGGTCTCCTAAATCTTTGGATGTAAAGACAAAAACGTCCCCTAAATCTTTCTAATGAAAGCAAGGCTCCTTCATGTCCTCGCACTTTCGACCGAACCCATAAGGGTAGCCAAAACTTTCAGATAAGACGAAAAAGCCACCTAAAACTTTCGTGACCACCAAATTTTGCGTAAGACATCCGAACAGATAAATAGTTTTTAGGGCAACTCCAAATTAACCAAACGGGCTTCTAAAGCACAGAGAAAACCATTTGAGACACTTCTGGCGTATTTGAAAACATTGGGTCATTGGGTGCCCCCGATGGAAGATTATTTCTGCCAATATTCGCAGCTAAGAGGCTCTATTTTCTGTTCAGCTAAAAAGAGCTCGTGTTCCACAGAAAAATTTATGCCTTTTTTACATTACATGCGTGCGCTCCGTCATTGACTATGCTGCGCCAGTTTTCCATCACGCGCTACCAGCCTACCTTTCGCAAGAATTAGAACGTGTTCAGAAAAGAGCAATGCGAATCATATGTCCTGGTATAGAATATCAGCGAGCTTTAGCGATTGTGAGTTTACCAATGGTTGCGGAGCATCACCACAACATTTGCACGCGCACCTTTGAAAGCATAATGAGCGACCCGAACCGCAAGTTAAGAAAGCTGTTGCCGCCTCTTTATAAGAGCAATTTAAGAACAGTTTTTCATGGCCTCAGGCATAATTATAAATAATTTTTAGGTTTCTTATACGTTTTAAGTCTTAGCTATTACAATTATTGCTCATTTTTACAATTATTAGTATAAATTATTACCATTGTGTAAATACGCAATTCAGCTTATGCTGCAATGTATTTAATAAAGTACCTATCTATCTATCTATCTGAACCGCTTACCTGTTTTCAGCATCCCAGCTACACTTGAGTGAAAAGCACTGCTAGTTGTTTAAGTTTAAGTTTAAGTCATTCATCGAGCATCAACTTGACGTATTTTAGAAACCAAATATCATTTTAAAAGATCTTTCGTTTCTTATGTTAATACAGCTTTATCTAAAGGAACAATTTGTCAGAAATAGTCACGAAGCGTTTTAATACTGAACATAAACTATGAGTACTGTTTTAACAGCCGCCGTCTTTCTGGAACGTTAACACCTGCATCTTTTTTCAATGTTGTTTTCCGCGCTCATCCCCCACGAGGTTTTTCTTCACCTGGAACTCCCACTGGTTTTTCTCTCTCCTCAAAAAACCAACATTTCTAAATTCCATTACGATCCAGAAGTGATGGACGAAGGACCTCTTGAGATAGCGTAGAGTGACCAACTAGTGAATGAAGAGACTATGAAGAAAAAATAACGTAGAGCCAGAACTGATTTATACCCTGTTTTATACGCGTAAAAAAAATTGCTATCAACAAATATTAATTTCGGTAAAGTATGTTAAAATAACTCGAGTTGTTAGTTCAAGTGTCATTTTCCTTGGCACTCAGAGTAGCTGCTTAAAGCCATCCTTATGTACTCAAAAAGAAATAAAAACTATAAACCAACAAGGTTGTATCGTGCAAAGAAGAAAAGCTCACTCATCTAGGCAACTACGTACTCAACACGAGACAACCATGGGCACCCAGTGACCGAATGTTTTGCAATATGGGAGAAGTGTCTCAATGGTTTTCTCTATGCTTTAGAAGCCTGTTTGGTTAATTTAGAGTGGCACTAAAAATTGCTTATCTGTTCAAATGTCTTAGGGGAACTTTGGTCGTTTCGAAAGCTTAGTGGCTTTTCGTCTCATCCGAAATTTTCATCCACCCTGATGGGACTCGGTCAAAAGTTCAAAGACACGGAGTTGTTGTACTTCATTAGAAGATTCTTGGGAAAGTTTTGTCTACAAACTGAACATTTCAGGGGGCGTTTTTTAGCAATAATGGCGATATCTTGGTAATAAAATGTGAAAAACAACACCCTCCGAAAATCGTAGGTAAGTTCCTGAGTAAAAAACTCGAACCGAATATCTTAAACAAACAGAACGGTTATCCAGACATGTTAAGCCTTTCTCAACCTTTAGAAACTTTTAGCCAATATTTTCTCCCCCGAAGAGTTATTTTACAGAAAACGTCGTTGGGTGCCCCTGAAAAATCAAACTTCTCAAAATAAAAAGTTTTCGCTAATTGTTCCCATACGTTGTTGTGATATCACTTATTATTATCCGAGGGTCTCAATGGGGTTAACCGATAGGCGTAAAACGGCCAAAAATTTAGTCGATAGCCGTAAAAATTGAAGAATTTTAACCGTTAGCCGTAAAAAAGGGAAAAAATAGTTAACCGTAAAAGAAAGTGTTCCCTAGACTTGCTACTTTTAAGGATGGTACTTAACTCACTTATGGTTGCGTTTTTTATTTCCCGGCTTGTGTGACTCCTTACGCACGTTAGGCGAAGCGCCTTAGCCAAGACCTAGGCTCCATTTCCGGTGCTCTCTCGGGGAACTAATTTTTTCTATAGCGAAAGTGTGGCTTCTTGCTGGGGATTAATATTTGCAGTTTTTCCGGAGCTAGTGAAATAACACGCAGAGATGTCACTGTTTGTAAAACACGTTGCCGATAAACAACATTTCCCTGTTTCTCTCTGACGCTACGGTAGACATTGCCATGCCTAGTCCCTGTACGTCGTCTTCCCACGCAATCTCGGTCAAGGCATTTCGGTGGCGAACTCGCTCGGACCACGTGACCCGAAACGCATTAGCCGCGCGGAATAATGCAGCCTACAGACAAGGCAACGGAAGACAGTCTTTCCGTACAGTCCTTCGCTATCATTAAAAACACTGGACACGGGAATTTTTTTATTGGCCGTTTTCACACTAGAGCTAGAAATGGATCATCCGTCTGAGACTAGCCTGTGTACAGTCGCGTCCGCCCCACAAACACCCCTTCTCCGATTTTTTCTGAGAGGAGGGGGAGGCTGTCCACAGGCTATCTGGAACGCATAATCCCATCTTCAAAAGTCAGGCGGATTGTTCATTCAAAATTAAAACTATTCCATTTTCAAATTAAGACGTATTGCCCATCTGACGCGAATCATCAAACGGATAACCTATCTCACACGAATAATCCTTGTCTAGTGTGAAAACGGACATTTCTGTTGAATGTCGCGCCGCGGCCTTGAGTTGGGCGTTCGCGTGTCTGCTTTTGCTTTTTCACAAAGATTATTTTTAAATTGACTATTGACATTTCTAAGTGTAAAATAATATTAGAAGTGGAATACTTTATAAAAAGTATGATCTATCAAATGTCAAAATTTTTCAAAAGAACAGCTTATTTCATCCCGAGATGATCCGAAGACCGTTATTCAAAAAATACAGGTTATTAATATTTAACTTTTTGAAACAAAAGAAGTTAATTTTTAACTTTTCGTTAACCGTAACTGAAAAAACTTAACCGATAGCCGTAAAAGAGCCAAAATTTTAGCCGATAACCGTAAAAGCCACCACCCCATTGAGACCCTCTTATCCAAAACGACTGACTATGAAGATAAATGCAATTTATTCCCGAAATCCATCAAACACGGGACGATTTAATGTCACAAAGTTGACGCAAAATATTGTGATCAATTGTTTCGTAGCTCTTCAGTGATATAAACCTTTAAAACTTCTTAAACAAAGTCATTTGGTGGAAGAGCCTGACCTCATTTAACAGCGAGGGGGAATTCCCGTTGTACATGTTTGAGTTTAGTTTTATCCTTGGTTCAAATTTTAACTAAGGCTATGTTCACACCATACCGAATATCTTTTTGTGCCGGTACACAACTGGAACAAGTCGCTCACACACAGCAAACATCGACAACATCCTGCCGGAGCGATTGGTCGAGAGAGTTTGGAGAAATAATCCGAATCCCAGTCATGAATACTTATATTTCTACTTATCCACTTCCGTCACTGTCTGAATACCTGTTCACACTGCACCAAAGTGTGGTACAGAACCTATCCGATATGTGACGCTCCACTTTCGAGATTGGCACGGCGCAGCTTCGCTCCGTTACAAAAATGGCGGCAAAATCACTGTTATTACGTGTAAACAGAGTCCCTATCCGGTATGATTTTCGCGCCGGTGCAATGGAGAGGAGAGGTGTGACGTCAAGTTACCATGGTAGCACTATTTCTGGATGACAACAAAACCAACGACGATGGCGACGGCGAGGAGAACGGCAAAAAGAGAATGTTTATAATAACAAACGACAACTTTGCACGTGCATCACGCTATTTTGTACATTTCTTTGCCTTCGTTGCACCACTACGACATAGAACTTCCTAATTTCACGAGCCCGCTTTAATCATGGAGTAGGTGAACACAACACAATTATTGTCACTTTCTTTTTCTAAATTTAGATAACAATAGATACGGTCCCAGGAAAAATTTTACCAAGATTTGCCAAATTAAATGAAATTGAATAAGATCGGTGAAGTTTGAAATAGTGCGAATAGACTTTTAAGTGACCTTTTCGGTTTGTTGAAATCCAAAAATTTTGCTACCATGGCAACATGACGTAACGATTTCTCTCTATAGCTATCTGATATACTGATGTAAACATACTCATACCCCAAGCACAGAAATTATAATATAAACTATGGCTAAATGAAACCACAACGTACGTACATCTTGCTTTTCCATTTTTTAATTTGAGAATAATGCTTACGAAAGTTGTGATTGCCGTCCATTATGAATCTCCAATCTCTCCCCTCTTGACTTAAGGGTCGTTTCCCGGCTCCTCCCCACCCATACAAAGTTGCAAAGTGGTTAGATAAAGAACACAGAAAATACTAACATCACTGACAAAGTTTATTTCGTTAGATAAGCGAACCTTTCTCCTTACATACTTTAAAATACATCATTGATTGCCTTAACTCCTGTTAAGATTGTTAAATTTTTAAGCAAGCAAAACTAATACCCCGATTAAGAGACGGCTGTGTTCGCAGGCTATAAGGCCACAAGTTCCTGTCTAGCAAGGAGAGGGTGCCGGGCTTAAACTGATGTATTTCCCCGTGGAAGCAAGTTTGGTTACAACCAGTTTAGTGAATTCCCACAACTGATGGTAGCCCTTTATTCTGAAAAGGAAATCATCTGGCTTAGTACTGTACTTGCTTCCGGCAAGCTGTACCATCTCGCCGATACCATCAATGTAAGATCCGACAGCAAATACGTAGATATGGACTCCCAATGCCTTCAATTTGTCGGCGTTGGGTTTGGTCAAGTGCGTATCGACATTTGATCGGCCGTCAGTGATAAGTAAAACATTCTTACGATCGGCAAAACGTCCACCTGGAACAAATAAAACATGCGATTTATTAGAGAGGCATTCATGGAGGTATATCCTTCGCGTTGTTAGGTAACTAAAAGTTGTGGCTATACATGTCCACCGTTTGTAATCTCCCAGATTCTGGGAGACACGTGACCAGCGTTTTCCAGGGTCTCTCTCTCCTCGCTCCGTAGGGCGGGTAGGAGAGAACCCTGGGAACGGGGTTGCCGGAAGCCTAGCCTGTTGACACGCGTTTTTCTTTCCTTTTTTTTCTCAACAATTTAGATCGTACCCTAGGAACCACAACCGGCTTAGCTGCAAAGCCACTCTTGTTTTCTAGATCGCTTAGTAATTCTGTGAACTGCAGACAGAATTATACTTTAGAGGCCTCAGTGAAAGGAATTTCGGGAAAATTTCCACATAGTTTTCTGACTGGCGGGAATTTAGTCACAGCGAAACATATACCTGTAAGAGATTCCACAAACAGTTTCATGGCCTCTGCCAATCCTGCTTGAGTATTGGTGGCGCCACCGGGGAACTGTACCATCGTCAACCTTTGCTCCGCTGTAGAGTACGGTAAAAACTTGAAGTTCACGCTGGCTGAGGTGGCAAAGGTAACTGCAGCATACTTTTCGTCATACTTGTTTTCGACTGCTACTGCATTTGCACTCTTCATCATATTCTTGATTGCTGCCTTTCCTCTTTGAAATTCGCAGTTACCAACTGACCCGGAACCATCCATGACGATCACGTTATCAATTAAGGTACCCGGCGCTTGCCTCTTGACGCGTGTATTCGTCGGGTTTATAAACAAAAAGTTAGTTATAAAATTATCTGCAGTGACTTCAATGGAAGGAACTTTTTGAAACTCTGCAAAAGAAAAACAAGACTAAAAATCAAGAGGACCAAAAAACAGTCCGGTTGACTTTATAGTGAATTTGAAACGACTAAGAGGCTATGCGGCTGAATTCATGCGATGGAAATTGCATTGGACTCATATACGACTTACTGTTATATAAAAAGGTTCTCGTTGGAACTCGATCGTTACTGACAAAAACTGTATCATAATGAATTTGATTTATCAATAAATGGTTATATATAAGAACCAAGAGGGATTTCCAAGGATTTTCCCCAGGGTTTTCAAAGGCTGTGATATTGAAAACCGCGAGAAGGCCGCGTGGGGACGAGACGTCAGCTGAAGCTAGCACGAATGAAAGCCACAACGCACGGCCAGGAAAAAAATGACTTACTCTCATAGAAAGGATCGGTTGGGTCAACAGGCAGATTGGTCACGGGTGCCTGTGTTGGGTGCCATGGAACATGGGCTGAACTCTGCATGTCGTAAAGAAAAACAAGGACGTACACCATGGTGGCAAGTCGACCCGTAAATCCTGACATCTTTGAACTTAGCTTCAAGCTTCCAACTTACTGATGAATCTGAAGAAAGATGTTGAGCGTTTAAAGAGAAGCGAGACATGTTTGTGTTAGGTGATAACTTCTTTTGCAGCTGATCACTCCTGCGAAAGTGTTTTAGCTTATGAGGAACTGACCTGTTGCAGTGTTTAGAGTCTTCGCGAAGCATCTTTAATTTCTGCCACTTTCCAGAGTTCCTATCATTCTCATTTTTATTTTATTTTTTTTTTCACCTTTTTGTTTTGCATTAAATCCACTGCTGTTGGCTGGACAGTTTGATACATCAATATGATTAAAGTAAAACTCGGCTTTCCCCCGGGCCTTATGATTCGCTTACAACAATTAACCTTCACGACGGATCCTAAAAATGTTATCGCGAAAACGAAAAGCAGCGCTTTCCCTGCGACTTATTTCTGTAAAATGACTGTTCGAAGGAGCAAATATTGCCTAGAAATTTCTAAAGCTTGTAAAAAGCTAAAACTTTGTGGATAACCGTTCCATTTGTCTAAAATATTCGGACATTTTCTAATAGCTTAACTACGATTTTCTGAGGTTGTGTTAGTCCCATTTTAATACCAAGATATTGCCATTGTTGTTAAAAAAAGGTCTCCTAAAACTTTCGATGTAAAGACAAACGTCCCCTAAAAGTTTCTAATGAAAACAAGGCTACTTCATGTGGTCGTACTTTCGACCAAACCATCAGAGGGTAGCTAACCTTTTCAGATGAGACGAAAAAGCCACTGACCGGGGAATAAAACTTTCGTGACGACCAAAGTTCGCCTAAGACATCCGAACAGATAAATAGTTTTTAGGGCAACTCCAAATTATTCAAACAGGCTTCCAGAGCACAGAGAAAACCATTTGAGACACTTCTGGCGTATTTGAAAACATTGGGTCGTTGGGTGCCCCTGATGGAAGATTATTTCTGCCTGAACCGCTTACCTGTTTTCAGCAACCCAGCTACATTGACTGAAAAACACCGTCTGCTAGTTGTTTAAGTTTAAGTTTAAGTCATTCATTGAGCATCAACTTGACGTATTTTAGAAACCAAATGTAATTAAAAGATCTTTCATTTCTTGTGTTAATACAGCTTTTTATTACATAAATACTGATGAAATACCAGGATTTTTCCTTTTACTAAAAAAACACATCTTCATCGCGCGCAGTGAAGATATTATTTTTATCTTTCAAGTGTGAGGATATTGGTGTCGCCATGGTTACTAACATTAATTTTGACGTTTTGGAACAGAAAATCATAAGTATTATTGTCTTTATTTCTCCTTTATAACTTTATATCCAAGTTTCATAACATTTTTGTGACAGGCATTTTGCGATAGGTGACCACTTTAGTTGCACTATTTTGCTTTTTCGAAAATAAATAAAAAAAGTTGTGTTTTATGTAGGAATTTCATCAGCATCTATAAAATAAACAGAATATCACATGGCCGCTTAGGGATACGAATTTTATCTTCGAGTGCTGAAAGTATCTCTCACGAGTTAGCCTGCGTAGCATGGCGGTTTTGGTTGGGCGCGCTAAGTAATAAAGGCGGGGAGGGCAGAGAAACCGCGAGGAGATTGGGGCGGGAGCAACTTGAAAATTTTTCTCGCGCTTCGCGCGCGAATTTCGCGGCTACGCCGCTCCTGCGCCCCGCTCGACAAAACCGCCATGCTACGCAGGCTACTCACGAGTGAGCGAAGCGAACGGGTGAGAGATACTTTCAGCACTCGAAGATAAAATTCGTATCCCTAAGCGGCCATGTAATATTCTCTATATCTAAAGGGACAATTTGTCAGAAATAGCGATCACGAAACGTTTTAATAATGAACATAATTAACATATGGGTATTGTTTTTAATAACAGCCGCCGTTTGTCTGGAACGTTAACACTTGCTTCAGTGTTGGTTCTCACCCATCCCCCGCGAGGTTTTTCTTCACTGGGAACTCTGGTTTAACCAATATTTCCAAATTCTAATACGATCCAGAAATGATAGACGAAGGACCACTTCATATAGCGCAGAGTGAACAACTGAAGTCTGTAGTGAATGAAGAAAACGTACATAGGACGTTTGACAAGAAAATAACATATTAGAGCAATGTTTAAATCTTATCTGCACGCAGTTCAAATAAATGACTGAATTTCATTAGTGTATTTCTTTCAAACAGAGGACGTGATAAACCAACAAGGCTGTATTGCAAAGAAGAAAAGCTCACTCATCTAGGCAACTACGTACTCAACACGAGAAAATCAAGGGCACCCAGTGACCGAATTTTTTGAAAATATGAGAGAAGTGTCTCAATGGTTTTCTCTATGCTTTAAAGGCCTGTTTGGTTAATTTAGAGTTGCACTAAAAACTTCTTATCTGTTCAAATGTCTTAGGGGAACTTTGGTCTTCTCGAAAGCTTTAGGTGGCTTTTTCGTCTCATCTAAAGTTTTCAGCCACGCTGATTGCATGGGGCTCGGTCAAAAGTTCAAATACATGGAGTTGTTGTACTTCATTAGAAGATTCTAGGGGACGTTTTGTCACTCTATAAACCGAACATCTCAGGGGACGTTTTTTAACAATAATCGCAATATCCTGTTAATAAAATGTGAAAAACACAACCCTCCGAAAATCGTTGGTAAGTTCCTGAGTGGAAAAACTCGATCCGAATATCTTAAACAAATAGAACGGTTATCCAGAAATGTTACGCCTTTCTCAACCTTTGTAAACTTTTAGGCAATATTTGCTCCCTCGAACAATTATGTTACAGAAAATAGTCGTTGGGTGCCCCTGGAAAATCAAACTTCTCAAAATAAAAAGTCTCCGCTAATTTTTCTCATACGTTGTTGTGATATCACTTATTATTATCCAAAACGACTGGCTATGAAGATGCGTGCAATTTATTCCCAAAATCCATCAAACACGGAACTAATATCACAAAGTTGAAGCAAAATATTGTGATCAATTGTTTCGTAGCTCTTCAGTGATATAGCCCTTTAAAACTTCTTAAACAAAGTGATTTGATGGAAGATTTTAAGGATTTAAAAACGATCGAAAAGTCTTCATCACATCAGTTTCCAAATTGAATTACACGTCCCAGTCTTTCAATCTTTGGAATTTTTTAAAAATCATTAAAGACTGAGTAGGCGGAAAATATCAGGTTGCACCCTCTCAAATCTGTATATGCACCCACCACATCCTATTTCTGTTTTTTCCTTCTTTGCATTCAGCTGAGTTCTTTCACAAAGTTTATCGGCAAGCTCTTGTGAAATTACTCGTGGCGTTTTTGTTTAAAGATTTGTTCCGAAACAACAGAAAGCAAGCCTTTATTTCAGGGAAGCTTGCACAAAACTTTAAGAGAACTTTGTCTAAAGTAAATTAACACACAATTGTATGCAAGCGATCTCGAAGATTGTTTTATATTCAATTACGAGTTCACCGCTCAGATAAAGAAACATCTTGTACTGATCGGAACCGTTGTGGAAGTGCAATTTACAGGCGAATTCATATCGATTTAAACCAAGAGCTCAGCAACGAAGAATATCTTGAGCCTAAAACCACTCGAGTGTTTATGTCATTCTATGCAAAGACACAAAAAAAGTTTTCTATTGCTTAAGTATTGCTTTTTTAGAAAAATAGTGTTACTTTGTCGTTTACAAGCAAGTTATTTGTAAACGTTACGTTTCACAGTGCATAAGAAGGAATAAGAAAGACAGAATGGCAGGCTTATTCTCGTCAAGATGGCTTGACCAATTTTTAGCATGATCTTGCTCCTACTTTTATAAACCATTGAGAATATAAAGAACTTAGAAAGGCCATTTTTGGCATTGTTAATTTAGGTGTTCTCTGATCGACTCAGTTGCTTTAAAACTGATGTTAAAGTCGCGTTTCTCTCACAGAATGATTCGCTAACAACAACGCCAAGAATCTGAAATGTTATTGTGAAAAGCGGCGCAAATCTCCTAAAGTTGACCTAGATTCATGATCATCTCTGCCTGAACCACTTACCTGTTTTCTTGTTTTAATTTCAGATCTCACTTCTTTTTTTAACGCCTGATGAAGAAGAGGCCTCTCACAGCTGACTACTACACCTGACTGAAAAACACTGCAAGTTGTTTGATTAAGTCATTCATCCAGAAACCTGTTATAATGAAGATCTTTCAACTCTTGTGCCAATATACCTTTTTCCAAAATGACAATATGTCAGAAATATAGAGTATGAGTTTTGTTTTAAGAGCCCGTTATCTTGAATGTTAACACCACTTGTCTTTCAGGTACATGCATGTAATATATCAAGCATGAGACGCAGTCTTTGACAAGGAGTAGTATGGAAAACCACTCAAACGTGACTGGGTGGCAAGAGTTGTTTTTCTCATACAAATCCTTCTAATTTTCGGCTGCCGTTGCAATCGCTACTTTTGAGATATAGGGCTGAAAATTTATAGGTTACCTACTTTTAATATGCTCTTTCAGCTCGTGCAAACACAATTTTTCAAAAGCGAACTGTTTTCGTGTTTACCGAAAGACGATCACGTGATCAACTGATGCAAAAGGCCTATTTCTTCGTCCTCACGCCGTTCGGAATTGCGTAAAAGTGGGATCAAGTTCCCTGCTAGATGAAAGAGCTTTATTTCTGGCATGCTTTTTACCAGGAGTTTTTACCTTGTACGAGTCGTTCGCCTGGCAAACACTCACGTCGCTACGACGACTTACGTTCGCACGTATTGCGTGCCTATTGCAACTTCGAATCGAAACAAACGATCTCGAGTACTCTATTTGGGCGACGCCCAAATAATGAGTTTCCTAGTTTAATTACTAAAAAGGTTGAAATGTCCATTTAAAGGATAAGTGTTTTCCAAGGGACATTAACTTTGGCAGCCAAGATGTCTTGCTCTCAAAACGCACGCTGTTAATATTTATCTTTCTAAATGGGAAGCTTATTAGCAAATTGGTTATTTATCACGTTTCATTTTTAAACCTTAACACGTGGAATGGTGTAGAACCTTAAAAACCTATTGATCGGATATTTATCGAACTTTCATTGAATTTCAATATATCTTTAAAATCGGGGAGATTAGTCCTGTGACATTACCCCATCGTTTACTTTGAATCTCCTGATTCAAACACAAAAAAGAAAGCATATGTGTATCGAAGGCGTGTGGAAATAATCATTTGGTTGATCTACCGGGAGAGCTTATCAATATAAATCACTGTAATTGGGTCGTGCGGTAAACCACGGCCTAGTGCCTCTCGCAACGCACACAGAATGAACAGCTACTGCAAAAATTACCGGCAAAGCGAAAATAGACCTATTTATTTTTCCAAGCGACTTCAATGGAACGCCTATTCTTTGTGCAAATTGAAGACAAGAAACGACAAATTCAATCTGAAAAAGAGACTAGGTATTTAGAATAGAAAGCAGTAGTTGAAGCCGCAACTGAATCTTTAGGAATAATGGTTTATATCCGAATGAGGAAACCACAAGCGAACTCCATTTAACGAAATTAAAGTCAGAGTTACTGCGATAAACAGAAACGGAAGAAGGAATAAGAAAGACAGAATGGCAGGCTTATTCTAGTCAAGATGGCTTGACCAAATTTTAGCATGATCGTGATCATACTGATATAGAAAAAGATAAGCATCGCTCTATCAATGGTCTTGACTTAAGAGGAAAATTGTTCGTGTTCTCAGTTGTAGCAAGAGTAATATCACTTGGCTCGATCAATTCAATCTGAAAAACAAACTAGATATTTAGAGTAGAAAGCAATAGTTGAAGCCGCAACCGAATCTTTAGGAATAACAGTTTTTATCCGAATGTGGAAACCACAAGCGAACTCCATTTAACAAAATTAAAGTCAGAGTTATGCATCAGTCAATTCCACCTGCGCCCAGCCCTCCCCTCGCGGCCCACTGCGGGACATTTGCCCGCCATGTCAGTCCCGGGTGTGGGGTATTTGCAAATTTTGCACTGCTCGGGGGCCGGGCATTTGCCAACCCCGGGGCCATTCCCAAGCTTTTAAGACGCACGCGGTTTCCTATGAGAATACAACTACACAGTAGGTTTTATACTGGAAAAAAAGCAGACTGGCTCATCTGTCAAGGACAGGAATAAATTGAAGAGGGTTCTAAAGGCGTGTTCTCGATTTTATGCATGCCTTTCTTCCTTGCTTATCAAGCCAGAATTACATAGCGAAAATAGGAGCTATCGATGTGAATCAACGTTTTTTAGTTAATGAATCAAATTTCTGTTGATATTATTTAAAGAACATCCTTTCATATTTCTAAAACTATTAATAACATATAAGTTAAAAGCGCTCTATTAATTTTAATGTCAATAATTTTATATCAATACTAAAACCATAAACTGGAGCATGTCGTCGCGGCGTGAAGTCTTAATTAGAATCCTAGCGCTATTACAAGAACATTACAAGGGAAGACGTTTCTTGAAACAAAAAATCGCAGATTAAAATGCTTAAGGTGATTCCCTAGTTTTGCACCACGCATCTCTTACTGCGCATAACAAGATGGCCGTCGTAAAAAAGAGCATGTGAAGTAATATTATTAAAATGAAGTTGACTGATGATAAACGCTATTGGAATTTTTGCTTGCTGTTGTTTCTTGCCGAGGTGAGACTAATTGTGTTGGGAATGTGCATAACGTAAGCAGTACGCGTGTTGCTGAGTTCGACCTCCTCTCGGAGAACCTCGATAGTGGATGTTTAACTTGTGCTTACTCACTTTGATTTTCATTTAAACACTTTCTTTATCACATTGTGTCCTAAATGTGATATCTCGATGTAAATTCTGTAAAAACGGATTTTTTAATACTTTCTTCCCCCTTTCACATACATTCTATTTTGAAACTCGCCCCAGTCCTCTTTCAAAAGTTGGAGAAAATGCGTTTGGTTCGCACTTTCTGCAGCTCTACCGCAAAAACGAGTACGGTGACCCCCATTTTTTATTTCATGATTTTAATAAGGACAGTGCTTCCTTTCGATGAGAAAAAAATTGGCACAAATCTATGTTCAGTTTTGTGGCAATTTTTCTAAATTGTACGGATTGAGCCATCACGGGTCGAAAAGCGCGCGTCCAATTTAATTCTACTTTGGAGCGTAAAGTAAAAACAAGGGCATTAAAAGGCATTTTTCTGGTACGTAAGTGAATAAACAATACATTAAAGTCAAATTCTGTGTGTTGCCACATGCATCATCGAAAAAATGTCTCCTTTTTGTCTAGTTTTGGGCTGCCCGCGGGTTTTTGTAAAAGGGTCCTAAATAGCCGTATTTGTCAGCATTGTGACGTCAAAACGAGCACGGTGACCCCCATTTTTTATTACTTTTTTTATCATCTTCTTGACTTGTTACATCAGTGCACCAAGTTTTAGCTACAATCTATGTTAGGTTCTTTTACTATGGAATCACCTTAAAACGGCACTATTCGACTGTGGGATCAATGAAAAAAGGTTGCAGTGTTGACGGAGGACGGGGCATTTGCCCTCTTTTTTCGTCCCCACCACGTGGGATTCAGCAGCTCAAAAGTCCCTACCCCCGGGAATTTGCCATCCAAGGCAAAAATGCTAATGCCCGGGGGTCAGCCCGGGGGGGGGGGGGGAGGGGGAGGCTGGGCTCAGGTGGAATTGACTGATGCATTACTGCGATAGACAGGAGTGTTTAGGCGGAAGAAGGAATAAAAAAGACAGAATTGCAGGCTTGTTCTCGTCAAGATGGTTTGACCGAATTTTAGCAAGATCGTGATCATACTGATGTATAGAAAAAGATAAGCATCGCTATATCAATGGTTCTGACTTACGAGGAAAATTGTTCGTGTTCTCAGTTGTAGCAAGAGTAATATCGCTTCCTCGGAATTATCACGTCTTTTCTCACTAACTCCAATTTATGGGCTGTGCCGTGTAGAAACTAATAAATCCGAGGCTTCGTGTTTGCACTGGAGGTGCTCTATGTACGAAATTTCCGATTGCGATGCCGCTACAGTAAAATACACTTTTACCGTGAAGGGATCGAATACTTGTACTGCAGAAACAAATTTAACATCATCGACGATACAATTCGAATTTTCGTTGGGCTAAAAAACGTTATATTGATCCACGGAAATTTCAATAAATGACCCTTCTTGTGCTTGTAATATTTCCTCTTCTGCTAAGGTTATTTCGGGGGTATCAAAACTGTCAGGGGGCGTAAATATCACTAAAAATATCGAAATGTCCATTTAAAGGATAAGTGTTTTCTGAGGGATATCAAGTTTGGAGACAAGATGTGTCACCCTTAAAAAGCACACTGTAAATATTTATCTTTCTAAATGAAAAGCTCTTGAAATGTTCTAGAACCTTAAAAACCTATTGATCGAATATTTATGGAACTTTCATTGACTTTCAATATATCTTTAAAATCGGGGAGATTGGTCTTGTGACACCACAACCCGTGAAATCCCTACCCCTTTAATTTAAAGCAAGGCATACCAGTCATGCACGTATTATTGGAAGTTTTACTGCAGTTTCTGATGCTAGTTGCTTCATTGAACAAGCCTAGTAGAAAAAGCTTAACATCCTCGGCAATAGTTTCCACTTGTTTGAAAATTCGTCAATGCATCAATACTTGAGAGAAGCCATTTAACACATCGAAGACCTTTTGCCGTTGTGACGGCAAGTAAGTTAGAAAAATGAGTCCTAACTTTGACAAGATTTACCGAAGCAAAATCGAATTAAAAACTTGGTAATAACATAACACTTATTAGAAAAACTGTTTGAATGCAGAGGTCCACGCAACGCGTAAATAAAACTGACTGGCTCTTCTTACTGGATCTCCAATTAAAGAAATACTGTAGCAGGTAACAGTCGAAATCACGATTGTCCATTTTTTATCGTATTTCTAACCATAAAAGCTTCCTCCGAAAATATCTCGAAAAAGCTCTTACAGATTTCGCTTAAACTTCACGAACATCGAGGCGGCTATTGTAGAAAAAAGCTCCAGTAAACGATTTTGGAAGAACAGTTCCCAGTGCCGAGAAATATTTCTGCAAGTAAAATAGGTAATGGCGTCATTTCGTTGGTATGACATTTTCGATGTCATTGCAACCCTGATCATAACAAATTTTCATCTTTATCTAATACAACTGTGGTGTCAATTTTCCAAATCTTTGCCAGTGGCGACGTAGTTTACGCTCAATCTTGGGGGGCTATTGACCTTGAAAAACTGCATCGAGCCACTAGAGTCGCGTTACTCTCACAGAATGATTCGCTAACAACAACACCAAGAATCTGAAATTTTATTGCGAAAAGCAGCGCAAATCTCCTAAAGGTGATCTAGATTCATGATCATCTTTGTCTGAACTCGTTCACCAGGCTTTGTACTCCTCCAGTTGGCCGTCTTACATACCACTAGATACAGTTAAACATCTCCGATCTTTGCGGTCAGGAGCAGCAACAAGATTAACTATACCAATGGAGAGGGGCACTTTTCAAGACTCTGCTGCCAAGTTATTTAATGTCCTTCCGGCAAATATTAGAAACTGTAGCGACTTCAAAGTATATTTTAGGGAAGTTAATGCCTATCTATTAAATAACAGTTGTAAATAGTTTGTAAATTGTATATAGGGTTGTATTAATTTTTATAACATTTTTATTTTTTATACAATATCCTTTTATAGTCCGATATTTTTGCTTGTTTTTTATATTGCAGATTTCAATTCAATTTTATATTTTTTTAGTATATTATAGTTTTTCTTTTTTATATATATTGTAGTTTTTAACAGGTAAAGAGCCACTAGGTGGATACACTGTTAATAAACCATTATTATTATTATTATTGTTATTATTATTATTATTATTATTATGTAAAATTTAGCACAGGGATTTTCCCTGGGGAGAAATATCCAGTCAAGTGTCATCCCGAGACCTCAGACTTCCAGCACTTTTCTGAGGATATGTGCCGATCCGACTTTTGCATCGTCCTGGTTCGGTTCTTAATTCCTAGTTGCTTAAAGTGGCCTGCCAGCTTCTTTGACACTGAACCCAATGCACCTACAACCACTGGCACCACTTTTGTCCACGATTTTTGGTTGACAAAAACAGGCATCGTGTGGTTGGCTGCTAATTTATGCAAATTACTACCTGCTTTATAACTTGGCGGGGGGGGGGGGGGGGGGGGGGTTTAAGCCTTGTCAAAAAACGTTTCCCCCTTGTAAATGACAATGAACAGGGACCGTCAGGGAGGGACCTAGAGAAAAATTGATAGCTTTTTTTATTGAGAGGAAGGATGATATTTTGCCATCATTTAAACAGATTTTTAACTGTTAGTCTGCTTTCTGAAATATTTACCTAACAAAACTCCAATTTTCAAGGAGAAAATTGTTCCCGAAAAAATGCAATTTTTGGCCCAAACTTCCCCCCTGATGCCCAATGCAGGTTTTTGTAAGAAGTCAAACAAAGCCACAGTGAGTAGTTTCATCTAAAGTACTAACTACACATTACGTATGAGAGAAGGTTTTGTTTGACCATTTCCAATTTTGCTCAATCCTTAGTGACATTCGTTCTTAACACCTCTTGTCTTTCAGGTACATGCATGTAATACATCAAGCATGAGACGCAGTGTTTCATCACCAGATCAAACACTGAGAAGATAGCCGAAAATACCACTCGTAGAGGAGTATTTTTGACGAACTTTAAAATGATTTTAGAACGAGAAATTAAGGATTTGAAACTTGACAAGTGCTATTTAAGTCCAATATGTAATATTTATACGTGCATTCAAATTGCTGTAATCAGTTTATCTTGTTACCTCAGTATACAGTATATATTATTTCATTTTTGCATGTATATGCACATGTAATTTGCGTATTATAAGTAATAATTTTTTATTAAATTTATTATTATTTTCAATTCAAAATATAAATACTCTATGCCAATGGTCGGTGTTGCTGGAAAATAGATAGAGGGAGATTCTTACCAGGTAACGTGTATAAGTAGAAAAACGTTACGTTACCTTCGGAAGTCGAAATATTTATGTACGTTTCAACTTTTATCTTTATTTTGCCCTTATCTGCCTTGGTTGGTCTGGTTTGAGTGTTTTCACATGACGTCACGACCGCCATAATGGTTTCTCAAAACAATGAAACGGCGGCCATGTTGGTGTTCTAAATCAGTGCTGTGATTGAACCTTCTTCTATGATAAAATTTTCTTTTGTTGCACTGAAATAGCTGCTGGCCAGGAGTGAAAACGCTTTATAATAATACCAAAGGAATAATACCAAATATCAACTAACTAGATTTGCGACCATTTTGGAGTAGGTGTTTAGTGCTAACTCGGAAGGGGGAGGGGGGACTCCTGGGAATTCGCTTGGTGGGGGTGAGCCTTGGTGTGCCTGGTTCTCCAAATCCTGACCCTATTTCAGACCAAAACATGTCATTTTCCACACCCGTTATCAGACCTGGCCTTTAGGAAGTAATTATGTCTTGATTACTTAGATTAGAGCGCAAACAAGAAATTTCTTCAAATGCTTTTCAAATTGGCATATCTCCGTCATTTAGAATTGAAAGCATGAAAAGGTTCATCTCGTAGTTCTCTCGAAAACCATAACCGATTCCAGACCACATTATGGCACAGTGTATACCCGTTTTCAGACCAAAAGAGGCCCAAAAACCATACCCTTTTGAGGGGCACATACCTATATGGCTTATAATCCCTGTCCCCCCCCCCCCCCCCACCCCCACGGGAGTGTTAGTCGTTTCTTGTTTAGCATAGACTGATGCATATTCTTTTTACCACATAGCACATGCACGCTGAACATTCTTATCACGGATTGATGGGAAACCTCAGCCAATAAGCGGCTTATGATAAACCAACAGAAATCACGATATTTTTACCTGGAGGTATTTTTCATTGTTTTAAAGCTTTAAAACAATAAAACAATTTCACCAGGGCAAATGCAGTGGCTATTCGTCATTTACACATCTCCAATAATACACCAGTGGTTATACACCAGTTGTTTGTCCCGTTTCTCTTGGGACGAGTGTGACACCCAGGAGAATTGAAAGACAAAGGTTATGCAAAACTTTGGGGGCAAACAATGTGTATTAGACTATGGGAGATGTGCAAATGGTGAATACGAATAAATACGCTTATGTTGCAAATGAACAAATCCACCACAAACATTCTTGACAACCAACTGTTTGACGAGTTTTCGACGCGGTCTCTATAAGAAGGGCGGACTAGATAGCTGCCGTACACTCCAGCTAGGTCTTCGAGGTCGCTGCTTAGTTAGCGTAATTCAAGTTTCATAGGATTTCTACACTACATCTGCATTTAGACGGTAAGAAGGTGTTATTAATTTATAGGTTTTACTCTAGCTCTTACCTTTAAATCTAAAATGTTACCACGAAAAGCAGCGCAATCTCATGGAACAGGAACACCCCACAACTTTTTTCTGTAAAATAACTGTTCTAAGGAGCAAATATTGCCTAGAAATTTCTAAAGCTTGTGAAAAGCTAAAACTTTGTGGATAACCGTTCCATTTGTCTAAAATATTCGGACATTTTCTAATTCTCGCACCCTGGTGCCCAAGATGACTGAATTACAAGGCGTTGTTGATGTTAATCTCCCTGGCTTTGTCAGTATCACCGAAAAATGGCTTAGCCCTGTTGTTCCAGATTCAGCCGTTCACCTGTCGAATTACATCTTGTTTAGACGGGACAGGCCCACCCATGCGGGGGGAGTCTGCATTTTTGTCGATGCCGAAATTCCATGTTCTTGTCTCCGTGCCTTTGAGTCATCTGAAATTGAATCGATATGGGTTAAAGCTCGACCACTGCGTCTTCCAAGACAGGTATCTATGTTTTTGGTTGGAACTGTATACCACCCGCCTTCTAGCACTGTTGAGGACAATCAACGCCTCCTGCAGCATATCCAGGATAACGTGGAGTCTTTCCTTCGCGACCACCCTGAAGGTCTGATCTTTATTTGTGATGATTTCAACCCTACGAGAACGCGTATAACTGAACTAGCTGTTAAGCGTGCGACTGGGTTGAGTCAGATTGTCAAGGTTAATAATAGAGACTCAGGAACCCTTGATTGGTGTTTGACTAACCACCCGAAGCTTATGGATTGTCCCAAACAATTACCTAAGCTGGGATCTACCGACCACTATACTGTTTTGATTCACACGCCCCAGTCCTCCTCGACATCTAAAAACACAAAAATAGCTGTCGGAAGGCGTGATTTAAGAGCTAGCAGGATACGGGACTTTGGTCAGTGAATTACCCAACAGACATGGGATGATGTGATTAGTACTACCCTTGTCAATGAGAAATTTGACTTCTTTATTAATACTCTCAAGGATGCTGTTGATAAGTTTCTGCCGATGGAAAAAACTTATGTTTATGCGTCGGATAAACCATGGATAACTGGGAAAATCAAGTCATTGATAGCAAAGCGTCAAAAACTTCTCAAGTTTGGAAAGGACTCCCCAGCGTATAAGGAAGCACGTAATGCCGTACAAAACGAGTGTGAGAACTGTAAAAGGTGCTTTTATGACCGGAAAGTTGCTAAACTTAAACAAACCAACGTTAGG
>NC_133212.1:18522250-18557250 GCF_958299795.1 Porites lutea
CTTCAGTTATATAACCCTTTAAAACTTCTTAAACAAAGTGATTTGGTGGAAGAGCCTGATCTCATTTAACAGCGAGGGAGAATTCCCGTTGTACATGTTGGGGTTTAATTTTGTCCCTGGTTTAAATTTTAACTAAGGCTATTTTCACACCATACCGAATATCTGAAACAACAACAAGAACAAGTCGCTCACACACAGCAAACATCGACAACATCCTGCCGGAGCGATTGGTCGAGAGAATTTGGAGAAATAATCCGAATCCCAGTCATGAATATTTATATTTCTACTTATCCACTTCCGTCACGGTCTGAATACCTGTTTACACTGCACCAAAGTGTGGTACAGAACCTATCCGATATGTGACGCTCCACTTTCGAGATTGGCACGGCGCAGCTCCGCTCCGTTACAAAAATGGCGGCAAAATCACTGTTATTACGTGTAAACAGAATCCCTATCCGGTATGATTTTCGCGCCGGTGCAATGGAGAGGAGAAGTGTGACGTCAAGTTAACATGGTAGCACTATTTCTGGATGACAACAAAACCAACGATGATGGCGACGGAGAGGAGAACGGCAAAAAGAGAATGTTTATAATAACAAACAACAACTTTGCACGTGCATCACGCTATTTTGTACATTTCTTTGCCTTCGTTGCACCACTACGACATAGAACTTCCTAATTTCACGAGCCCCCTTTAATCATGGAGTAGGTGAACACAACACAATTATTGTCACTTTCTTTTTCTAAACTTAGATAACGATAGATACTGTCCCAGGGATAATTTTACCAAGATTTGCCAAATTAAATGAAATTGAATAAGATCGGTGAAGTTTGAAATAGTGCGAATAGTCTTTTAAGTGACTTTTTCGGTTTGTTGTCATCCAAAAATTTTGCTACCATGGCAACGTGACGTAACGTCTTCTCTCTATAGCTATCCAATATACTGATGTAAGCATACCCATACCCCAAGCACAGAAATTATAATATAAACCATGGTTAAATGAAACCACAACGTACGTACATATTACTTTTCCTTTTTTTAATTTGAGAATAATGCTTACGAAAGTTGTGATTTCCGTCCATTATGAATCCCTAATCTCTCCCCTCTTGACTGAAGGGTCATTTCCCGGCTCCTCCCCACCCTTACAAAGTTGCAAAGTGGTTAGATAAAGAACACAAAAAATAACATCACTGACCAAGTTTATTTCGTTAGATGAGCGAACCTTTCTCCTTACATACTTTAAAAGACAACATTGATTGCCTTAACTCCTGTTAAGATCGTTAAATTTTTAAGCAAGGAAAACTAATACGATTAAGAGACGGCTGGGTTCGCAGGCTATAAGACCGCAAGTTCCTGTCTAGCAAGGAGAGGGTGCCGGGCTTAAACTGATGTATTTCCCCGAGGAAGCAAGTTTGGTTACAACCAGTTTACTGAATTCCCACAATTGATGGTAGCTGTTCATTCTGAAAAGGAAATCATCTGGGCTAGAACTGGAACTGCTTCCGGCAAGCTGTACCATCTCGCCGATACCAGAAATGTAAGATCCGACAGCAAATACGTAAATATGGACTCCCAATCTCTTCAGTCTGTCGGCGTTCGGTACGGTCAAGTGCTTCTTTACATTTGATTGGCCGTCAGTGATAAGTAAAACATTCTTACGATCGGCAAAACGTCCACCTGAAACAAATAAAACATGCTATTTATTAGAGAGGCATTCATGGAAGTATGTCCTTCGCGTTGTTAGGTAACTAAACGCTGTGGCTATATACCCGGAAGCTTAGCCTGTTGACACACGTTTTTCTTTTCTTTTCTTTTTTTCTCAACAATTTGGCTGGTGCTCTAGGAACCACAACCAACTGTAGTAATTTTGTGAACTGAAGATAGAATACTTTCAAGACCTCAGTGAAAGGAATTTCGGGAAAATTTCCACCCACATAGTTTTCTGACTGGCAGGAATTTAGTCACAGCGAAACATATACCTGTAAGAGATTCCACAAACAGTTTCATGGCCTCTGCCAATCCTGCTTGAGTATTGGTGGAGCCAGAAGGGAACTGTATCATCGACAACTTTTGCTCCGCTGTAGAGTACGGTAAAAACTTGAAGTTCACTCTGGCTGAGGTGGAGAAGGTAACTGCAGCATACTTTACGTCATCCTTGTTTTTGACTGCTACTGCATTTGCACTCTTCATCATATTCTTGATTGCTGCCTTTCCTCTTTGAAATTCGCAGTTACCAACTGACCCGGAACCATCCATGACGATCACGTTATCAATAAGTAGGGTATCCGCTTGCCTCTTGCTGCGTTTATTCGTCGGGTTTATAAACAAAAAGTTAGTCATAAAATTATCTTCAGTGACTTCGATGGAAGGAACCTTTTGAAACTCTGGAAAAGAAAAACAAGACTAAAAATCAAGAGGACCAAGAAACAGTCCGAATAACTTTATAGTGAATTTGAAACGACTAAAAGGCAATGCGACTGAATTCATGCGATGGAATTTGCATTGGACTCACATACGACTTACTGTTATATAAAAAAGTTCTCGTTGGGACTCGTTACTGAGAAAAACTGTATCGTAATTAAGTTGATTTATCAGTAAATGGTTACATATAAGAACCAAGAGGCTAAAAAAGAATCTTAGACACTACTGAACTTGTCCTCAGGTTTTTCCAAGGCTGAGATATTGAAAACCGCGAGAAGGCCGCGGTGGGGACGAGAAGTCAGCTAAAGCTAGCACGAAAGTCACAACGCACGGCCTGGAAAAAAATGACTTACTCTCATAGAAAGGATCGTTTGGGTTAACAGGCAAATTGGTCACGGGTGCCGTTGTTGAGTTCCAAACGTGGGCTGAACTCTGCATATTGTAAAGAAAAACAAGGACGCACACCATGGTGGCAAGTCGAACCGTAAATTCTGACATCTTTGAACTTAGCTCCAAGCTTCCAGCTTACTGATGAATCTGAAGAAAGCTGTTGAGCGTTTAAAGAGAAGCGAGACATGTTTGTGTTAGGTGATTACTTCTTTTGCAGCTGATCACTCCTGCGAACGTGTTTTAGCTTATGAGGAACTGACCTGTTACAGTGTTTAGGGCGTTCGCGAAGCATTTTTAATTACTGCTACTTCCCAGTGTTCTTATCATTCTCATTTTTTTTTTCACCTTTTTGTTTTGCATTACACGCGACACGCGCCTTTTCTCGCGTGGGGTGATTTTCACGCCCGCTCGCGTTTCGCTCACTCTACTATCCCTGAGGAAAAATGGGGGACTACTCGTAGTCTAGCTATACAAAGACAGAAAAAAGTTTTATATTGCTTAAATATTGCTTTTTTAGAAAAATACTGTTACTTTGTCGTTTACAAGCAATTTATTTGTAAACGTTACGTTTCGCAGTGCATAAGAAGGAATAAGAAAAACAGAATGGCAGGCTTATTCTCGTCAAGATGGCTTGACCAAGTTTTAGCATGATCTTGCTCCTACTTTTATAAATCACTGAGAATATATAAAGAACTTAGAAAGGCCATTTTTGGCATTATTAATTTAGGTGGTTTCTGACCGACTCAGTTGCTTCAAAATTGATATTAAAGTCGCGTTACTCTCACAGAATGATTCGCTAACAACAACGCCAAGAATCTGAAATGTTATTGCGAAAAGCAGCGCAAATCTCCTAAAGTTAACCTAGATTCATGATCATCTCTGCCTGAACCACTTACCTGTTTTCTTGTTTTATTTCAGATCTCACTTCCTTTTTTAACGCCTGATGAAGAAGAGGCCTCTAACAGCTGCCTGCTACACCTGACTGAAAAACACTGCAAGTTGTTTGATTAAGTAATTCATCCAGAAACCTATTATAATGAAGATCTTTCATCTCTTGTGCAAATACAGCTTTTTCCAAAATGACAATATGTCAGAAATATAGAGTATGAGTTTTGTTTTAAGAGCCCGTTATCTTGAATGTTAACACCACTTGTCTTTCAGGTACATGCATGTAATATATCAAGGATGAGACGCAGTCTTTTACAAGAAGTAGTATGGAAAACCACTCAAGCGTGACTGGGTGGCAAGAGTCTGATTTTTCTCATACAAATCCTTCTAATTTTCGGGGCCGTTACAATTGCTACTTTTGAGATATAGGGCTGAAAATTTATAGGTTACCTAATGTTAATATGCTCTTTCAGCTCGTGCAAACACAATTTTTCAAAAGCGAACTGTTGTCGTGTTTACCGAAAGATGATCACGTGATCAACTAATACAAAAGGCCTATTTCTTCGTCTTCGCGCCGTTCGGAATTGCGAAAAAGTGGGATCAAGTTCCTTGCTAGCAGAACTTTATTTCCGGCATGCTTTTTACCTTGTACGACTCGTTCGCATGGCAAACACTCACGTCGCTTGGCTTGTTTATGTTCGCACGTATTGCGTGCCTATTGCAACTTCGAATCAAAACAAACGATCTCGAGTACTCTATTTGGGCGACGCCCAAATAATGAGTTTCCTAGTATATTTACTAAAAAGGTTGAAATGTCCATTTAAAGGGTAAGTGTTTTCCGAGGGACATTAACTTTGGCAGCCAAGATGTCTTACTCTCAAAACGCACGCTGTTAATATTTATCTTTCTAAATGAAAAGATTATTAGCAAATTGGTTATTTATCACCGTTAACACGTGGAATGTTGTAGAACCTTATAAACCTATTGATCGGATATTTATCAAACTTTCATTGAATTTCAATGTCAGCGCCGTAGCTAGTATGAGGCCAACCGAGGCACTCGCCTCGGTAAAATTTTGACGAATTTCGCCGATCATTTTTATTTTACATAAGCGATCATCGGATATTTTTAACGCATCATGATATTACAAAGAATTCAGCAATTCAGTCAATATACTATGAAAAAATTACCATATCATCGATCTCAAGGGGTTACGTACGTTAACTCAAATTTTTTTTTGAACAAATACTGATCAAAACCATTGGCGAGGTTAACGGTCACCCAGATTATGTAGCTTGTTTCTGATTATTGCTTTTTAAATTCCACTTAAATTAACTCGAAAAAAAGTTACCGAAAGGCCCAGAAAACGCTGCAAATCGCATTTCCGAGAGACTAAAGTTCAAAATTTCTCGGGGGGGGGGGGGGGGGGCATGCCCCCGAACCCCCCTAGCAACTCCCGCCTGCCTCGGTTGGCCGTTTGGTCTGGCTACGGCACTGAATGTATCTTTAAAATCGGGGTGATTAGTCCTGTGACATTACGCCCTCGTTTACTTTGAATCTCCTGGTTCAAACAGAAAAAAGAAAGCATATGTGTATCGAAGGCGTGTGGAAATAATCATTTGGTTGATCTACCGGGAGAGCTTATCAATATAAATCACTATAATTGGGTCGTGCGGCAAACCACGGCCTAGTGCCTCTCGCAACGCACACAGAATGAACAGCTACTGCAAAAATTACCGGCAAAGAGAAAATAGACCTATTTATTTTTCCAAGCGACTTCAATGGAACGCCTATTCTTTGTGCAAATTGAAGACAAGAAACGACAAATTCAATCTGAAAAAGAAACTAGGTATTTAGAATAGAAAGCAACAGTTGAAGCCGCAACTAAATCTTTAGGAATAACAGTTTTTATCCGACTGTGGAAACCTCAAGCGAACTCTATTTAACAAAATTAAAGTCAGACTTATGCATCAGTCAATTCCACCTGCGCCCAGCCCTTCCCCCGCGGCCCACTGCGGGGCATTTGCCCGCCATGTCAGTCCCGGGGGTGGGGTATTTGCAAATTTTGCACCGCTCGGGGGCCGGGCATTTGCCAACCCCGGGGCCATTCCCAAGCTTTTGAGACGCACGCGGTTTCCTATCAGAATACAACTATACAGTAAGTTTTACTGGAAAAAAAGCAGACTGGCTCATCTGTCAAGGACAGGAATAAATTGAAGAGGGTTCTAGAGGCATGCTTTCGATTTTATGCATGCATTTCTTCCTTGCTTATCAAGCCAGAATTACATAGCGAAAATAGGAGCTATCGATGTGAATCAACGTTTTTTGGTTAATGAATCAAATTTCTGTTGATATCATTTGAAGAACATCCTTTCATATTTATAAAACTATTAATAACATATAACTTAAAAGCGCTCTATTAATTTTAATGTCAATAATTTTATATCAATACTAAAACCATAAACTGGTGCATGTCGTCGCGGCGTGAAGTCTTAATTAGAATCCTAGCGCTATTACAAGGGAAGACGTTTATTGAAACAAAAAATCGTATATTAAAATGCTTAAAACGGCACTATTCGATTGTAGGATCAATGAAAAAAGGTTGCAGTAATGACGGAGGACGGGGCATTTGCCCTCTTTTTTCGTCCCCACCCCGTGGGATTCGGCAGCTCAAGAGTCCCCTCCCGCGGGAATTTGCCATCCAAGGTAAAAATGCTAATGCCCAGGGGTCAGCCCGGGGGGGGGGGGCTGGGCTCAGGTGGAACTGACTGATGCATTACTGTGATAGACAGGAGTATTTAGGCGAAAGAAGGAATAAAAAAGACAGAATTGCAGGCTTGTTCTCGTCAAGATGGTTTGACCAAATTTTAGCAAGATCGTGATCATACTGATGTATAGAAAAAGATAAGCATCGCTATATCAATGGTCCTGACTTACGAGTAAAATTGTTCGTGTTCTCAGTTGTAGCAAGAGTAATATCGCTTCCTCGGAATTATCACGTCTTTTCTCACTAACTCCAATTTATGGGCTGTGCCGTGTAGAAACTAATAAATCCGAGGCTTCGTGTTTGCACTGGAGGTGCTCTATGTACGAAATTTCCGATTGCGATGCCGCTACAGTAAAATACACTTTTACCGTGAAGGGATCGAATACTTGTACTGCAGAAACAAATTAAACATCATCGACGATACAATTCGAATTTTCGTTGGGCTAAAAAACGTTATATTGATCCACGGAAATTTCAATAAATGACCCTTTTTGTGCTTGTAATATTTCCTCATCTGCTAAGGTTATTTCGGGGGTATCAAAACTGTCAGGGGGCGTAAACATCACTAAAAATATCGAAATGTCCATTTAAAGGATAAGTGTTTTCCGAGGGATATCACGCTTGGATACAAGATGTGTCACCATTAAAAAGCACATTGTAAATATTTATCTTTCTAAATGAAAATGTTCTAGAACCTTAAAAGCCTATTGATCGAATACTTATGGAACTTTCATTGACTTTCAATATATCTTTAAAATCGGGGAGATTAGTCTTGTGACACCACAACCTTTGAAATCCCTACCCCTTTAATTTAAAGCAACGTATACCGGCCATGCAAGTATTATTGGAAGTTTTACTGCAGTTTCTGATGCTAGGTGCTTTATTGAAAGAGCCTACTAGAAAAAGCTTAAGATCCTCGGCAATAGTTTCCAACTTATTTGAAAATTCGTTAATGTATCAATACTTGAGTGAAGCCATTTAACACATCGAAGACCTTCCGCCGTTATGACGGCAAGTAAGTCAGAAAAATGAATCCTAACTTTCACAAGATTTACCGAAGCAAAATCAAATTAAAAACTTGGTAATAACATGACACTTATTAGAAAAAACTGTTTGAATGCAGAGGTCCACGCAACGCGTAAATAAAATTGACTGGCTCTTCTTGCCGCATCTCCAATTAAAGAAATACTGTAGCAAGACGTCACTTGATGTGTAAAACGAAACGAAACTGAATGCAAGGCTGACACTGCGGCAAAGGGCTGATTTTGTTAGCCGAAATATTGGCCCATAATGAATCAGCCCTTTGCCGTAGTGCCTTCTTGCATCCAGTTTTGTTTCATAAAACTTAATGTCTTTACATTATTTTTTACTACCTCTTATGAGAACTACAGAGTAATCACTCAGGATCCGAGTCCTTTTGTTTGTAACATCTTGCTCCTACTTTTATAAATCATTGAGAATAAAAAGAACTTAGAAAGGGGATTTTTGGCATTGTTAATTTAGGTGTTTTCGGACCTACTCAGGTGCTTCCAATTTGATGTTTAAGTCCCTTTACACAGAATGATTCGCTAACAAGAAAGCCAAGAATCTGAAATTTTATTGCGAAAAGCAGCGCAAATCTCCTAAAGTTGACCTAGATTCATGATCATCTCTGCCTGAACCACTTACCTATTTTCTTGTTTTAATTTCAGATCTCACTTCTTTTTTAACGCCTGACTGCTACACCTGACTGAAAAACACTGCAAATTGTTTGATTAAGTCATTCATCGAGAAACCTATTAGAATGAAGATCTTTCAACTCGTGCCAATATAGCTTTTTCCAAAATGACTATATGTCAGAAATATAGAGTATCAGCCTTGTTTTAAGAGCCGCCCGTTATCTTGAATGTAAACGTCTCTTGTCTTTCAGGTACATGCATGTAATATATCAAGCATGAGACGCAGTGTTTCATCACCAGATAAAACACTGAGAAGATAGCTGAAAATGCGACTTGCAGAGGAGTGCATATTTTTGACGAACTTCAAAATGATTTTAGAAGGAGAAATTAACGATTTGAAAGTTGACGAGTGCTATTTAAGTCCAATATGTAATATTACGTGCATTCAAATTTCTGTAATCAGTTTATCTTGCTACCTCAGTATACAGTATATAATATTCCATTTTCGCATATATATGCTCATGTGATTTGCACATTGTAAGTAATAAATTTATTTTTATTAAATTTATTATTATTCTTAATTCAAAATATAAATGCTCTAGGTCAATGGTCGATGTTGCTGGCGTAGATAGAGGGAGATTCTTACTAGGTAACGTGTATTAGTAAGAAAACGTTATGTTACCTTCGAGAGTCGAAGTATTAATGTACTTTTTAACTTTAATCTTTGTTTTGCCTTTATCTACCTTCGTAGGTCTCGTAGGTCTGGTTTGAGTGTTTTCACATGACGTCTCGACCGCCATAATGGTTTCTCAAAACGATAGGCTGATTTAGCAACAAAACGCGAACGTCATTTGACGACGCGGGAAAGCGCGCGAAAACGACTAAACTCGACTTCCGGTGCCCAATTTGTCGCTCTGCCATTGGTTAAGCCAGTTGTTTGATTTGCGCGCGCCGTCGTCAACTGACGTTCCCGTTCTGTTGCTAAATCAGCCTAATGAAACGGAAGCCATGTTGGTGTTCGAAACCAGTGCTGTGGGAGTTGGGGAATTGAACCCTGTTCTAAAATACTTTTTCCAGAAAACTTTCTTTTGTGCCACTGAAATAGCTGCTGGCCAGGAGTGAAAATACTCTATAATAATACCAAAGGAATAATGTTAAATATCAACTAACTAAATTTGCGACCATCTTGGAATAAGATGTTTAGTGCTAACCCGGGGGGGTACTCCTGGGAATTCGCTTAGTGAGGGTAAACCTGGGTGTGCCTGGTTCTCCAAATCCTGACCCTATTTCAGACCAAAACATGTCATTTTCCACACCCGTTTTCAGACCAGACCCCTAAAATCCATACCCGTTTTCAGACCTTGCCTTTAGGCAGTAAAGATGTCTTAATTACTTAGATTAGAGCGCAAACAAGAAATTTCTTCAAATGCCTTTCGAATTGACATGTCTCTATTTCTTTCTTATTCATTTGCAATTGAAAGGATAAATACGTTCATCCCGTAGTTCCCTCGGAAACCATAACCGATAATTCCAGACAAAATTATGGCAGAGTGTATACCCGTTTTCAGACCAAAAAGGCCCAAAAACCATACCCTTTTTGGGCGGCACATACCTATATGGCCAAGAGCCATGGCTCTTGATATGGCTTATAATCCCCCCACCCCCTCGGGAGTGTTAGTCGTTTCTTGTTTAGCATAGACTGATGCATATTCTTTTTACCACATAGCACATGCACGCTGAACATTCTTGTCACGAATTGATGGAAAACCTCAGCCCATAAGCGGCTTATGATGAACCAACAGAAATCACGATATTTTTACCTGGAGCCGTAATTTTTCATTGTTTTAAAGCTTTAAAACAATAAAAAAAATTTCACCAGATCCAATGCAGTGGCTATTCGTCATTTACACATCTCCAACAATACACCAGTGGTTATACACCAGTTGTTTGTCCCGTTTCTCTTGGGACGGTTGTGACACCCAAGAGAATTGAAAAACAAAGGTTATGCAAAACTTTGGGGACAAACAATGTGTATTAGACTATAGGAGATGTAAAATGGTGAATACGAATAAATACGCCTATGTTGCAAATGAACAAATCCACCACAAGCATTCTTGACAACCAACTGTTTGACGAGTTTTCGACGCGGTCTTTATAAGAAGGGCGGACTAGATACCAGCCGTACACTCCAGCCAGGTCTTCGAGGTCGCTGCTTAGTTAGCGCAATTCAAGTTTCATAGGATTTCTACACTACATCTGCATTTAGACGGTGAGAAGGTGTTATTAATTTATAGGTTTTACTCTAGCTCTTCCCCCCAAAAATGCCGACTTGAAACTAAAGTTGTAACAACTTGTTGGGGTTCGTCGATATAAAATCCCGAAGTGTGACCATTGAAATAAAAGCACTGAGCAATACTTTTTAAGGCTTATAATGTTTGCTATGTTGTACAAGTCATAAAACGTGCACGTGGTTCTAACTTTCGAAGCTGGATAAAAATTTTAAGCTGCGGCCATTCACACCCACCAGCTAAGCAGACCGGTGCAGCTCTGTTTGCTTTCGGTTTTTATGATTGTGGCTCTAAGAGCGATTCAAACGCAAGGACGGTAAGCTGCAATAGCGCAATTTTTTTCATCCAGGGTACTAATTAGGTTTTTGTAATTTTTACGCAATTTTAATCGGTAGCCTGAATTTACAGTACATTTCACAAAACTATTGACAAACGATTTCCGAAATTCTGGTCATTTCATTACGTAGTTTTTCACTATCAACGAAGTTGCAAAGCTGTGAATTTCAGGTGCAAGGATGTTGGAAAGTTGCGACGTTCGAACCATTCAGTGTAGGTGGTTTGGCAATTTGGTATTTTCAATATCTACAAGTGGTTATTTGTAAGATAAGCAATAAAGTTACAAACATAGAGACCACGCAGGTCGACAAGCAGCTGCGTAAGGTGTCCAGGTTCCACTATCTGCATTAGATCCTAATTGCAACTTTGAGGCCAAGCTAAAAGGAAACCGGCGTGTAGTTATTCTGTTACTTAGGGCTTTCAAATGAAGATCAATAAACAAAATTATTAAAATTCAAGTAACTTATGGCAAGCCGATGATTTATTAAACTTTTTAACCGTTACTATCTTGCTGTATCAAAGTTCAGGGTCGGCTCTTAATTCAACGACAGTTTAATGTCAGTCCAGTTTTATAGAATGTTCTGTCTTTATCTCATAGGATATGTCTACTGAACAGAAGCAGAAGTACACCAAACAAATACCTTTCATTTGTGAAGTCATTTACAAGCCGGTAGAAGGTGAAACTAAGGGGCTTTCCGACGTTCGTAACATCACCGTCGTTCAAAATGACTCAGACACCTACAAAGTGAAAGTCTACAACGTCGAATCAGAGATTCACATGTTCACTATTATTCCCGATTCTGTGAATTGCGATCCTGGAGAGCAGAAGCCGACAGGAGATATGTGGACGCCTTGGTGTGATAATCAGCAAGCGCTTGAAGAAGGCCATTGCATCCGCATTACGCTTTCAAAGAAGAGGGAGGATGACCACGTGTACCAGTTGTTCCAGTCAGGCCGGAATTTTCGGCGGTGTAAATGGGGCTTGAATTATCTCGTTTTCTCCGGCAATTTCCACACAAATATTTTCTTACCACCAAAAAAATGTTCACTCGTATGTTAAAGCTGATGATCCAAATCGCTTCTTTTTTCTCTTCAAAACACATTTGCTCTAACCCGCTCCAAAACTTTCTCAATCGCTAAAACAGCCAAAGCTTAGTCGGCTAGGTAACTGGTACACATATCCCGAAATGCATGTAACTCGGCCGGGATCTCAACGCCAACAGCGATCCATGTGCCACCCATTATTATTATTGTTATTGTTGTTGTTGTTGTCGATGATGATACTTATTATTGGGTTTACTTGTCCTCCGACCACCAATTTCAAGTTTATTACAAAGTGCGACAGCTTTTTTTATTACAAAGTACGATGGTCTGTTATTACAAAGTGCGACAGCTTTTTTATTACAAAGTGCGACAGGTATTGCAAAGTGCGACAGTACTCTGTATCTTTCAAACAGGCAATTTTGTATCAGCTTTTACAACGAATTAGGCCTTTTTCAGACAATCAATTATGTAATTTGTTAACTTAATATAGCTTTCTTAGACGTTGCTGCGACTCAAACAAATTATTTCCAGAAAGGTAATTACGAAGTGTTGTCGGGCGTCTCAAACTTGTCTCATAGCGTTTAAAATCATTAATTATTGTTATAATGAGGTTTTTTGGCAATTATATATTTCTGTACTCTAGAACGTGAGAAAGTCGAGAAAGGATAGGTCCTCAACTTTTATTTATATGCTTTATTCAGTCAAGTCATCTGTAAGGCTTTCTGTGCATAAAAATATCGAAAAATATCTAACAATATCTAAAAACAACATTTAATCTTGACAACAAATGAGACACAGCTGATACCGGCGAGAAAACTATAGCTTCTTATGCTGATTAATATGTTCCCTCGGAAGAGAAAATTACATTGATTCACAGTTCAGCTTGCGACGGATACATAGTCATTAATGACTCATTAATATGCTATTATCTCGCAGTCCTAACCCAAACCACGTACGCCGATCATTTTTCTCAATTTACAATACAATAAACACGTGCTAACTAAAGCCAAGACTTAACATTGCAAAACCAGGAGCCTGAGAAATACATCAATACGTACTGATTAGTATCGATCAAATGTGAACTTGACGTCTTCGACGCTGGAGCCAGTGATAAGCAGCTTGTACTCTTCTGTACCCTTCTTGATGTTGTGATCACCTTGGATGTGAGCACGAAGCCAACCATGTTGATGGTTTTGTAGACATTCTAGCCTGACTGGAGCAACTGGTACACATGGTCACTCTCCGATTTCTTTGAAAGTGTAATGCGGATGTAATGGCCTTTTTCAAGAGCTTGCTGGTTATCACAACAAGGCGTCCACATATCTCCTGTCGGCTTCTGCTCTCCAGGATGGCATGTCACAGAATCGGGAACAGAAGCGAACATAAGTAGGTTGAGTTTGATCGTCCGGGTGAACGTAGTCCTGAATAGGACTGTTGTTGTTAACAGTGACTGACGTTTCGACAACCTGGGCTGAGTTGCTCAAAGCATGGTTAGCTTTAACCATTGGTTAAGCAGTATCAAAACCAAGTGAGTTGTATCACGTCAGTTGAGGGTATTATACTCTCGTTATTGATCTGATTGGTCAATTACGTCGCGATGTTATTGGTCGTCTGTAAGTTAAGCCGTGATGTTATTGGCTATAAAGACTCGTAATCAGTAATTGGTGCTTTTCGATCCGTCTTTTGTCATAGTTAAACAGTCGTCTATTGTTGGTCAAATTGTCAGTTCTTCAGTCGTTCTCTCGTAGTTAGTTTTGCTTGATCCCGTCAATAAGTCGTTTGTACGGCGCTGGTAACTGTTGGCTACGATTCAGTGGAGTTTGTTCTAAGTTAGTAAACCAGCATTCTAAAGTAAGACGTTGATAGTAGTCTGTAGAATACGTTATATATGTCGCAGAGTCCCAGTCAATTCGATGTTTCGTCTGTAAATGGTGCTCAGCAATGTGATCGTTGATGTCACCATTCCTCGTCGCTAGTTTGTGTTCGGTCAGTCGCGTGCTTAGGTTTCTGCCGGTTTCACGGTTTTCAGCGAACATGCAAATCTTTGATTCGACGTTGTAGGCTTTTACTTTGTAGGTGTCCGAGTCATTTTGGACGACGCTGATGTTGCGTACCTTAGTTATAGCCGGAATTAATTTTGATTTCACGAACTCTTCGCTTCACGTTTTCTTCCTTCCTTCCCTTGATACAACGCGAACTCGCTTAAACCTTCCCATCAATCATAGCGCAAACAAGAGAAGCGGCTGGGTACAAGTCTGAAACAACTATGTATTTGGCTACTCGAACTTTTCGAACATTATGAGCCCCGGAATCACAGTAAAAAACAGCGGTTAAAACCATTGCGAAACAGCCTGAATGTAAGTCGCACGAAGTTTGACGTGCGAGATTTCTGGACATGGCATCTAATATCTCACATATAAGTATAAAAAGCCTTTTCCGTTGTCTTTTTGTTCTTTTTGTTTTTTGGTTTGAGAAAAAAGTTCTTTGGATACCTCGAGGAAGTAACCTTATCCCAGTTGGCCGTCAAGTTAGAAAGTCGATTTAGCTATAATTATGATGATGTTTTTGCGATTTAGCGTCGGAACTTAAAAAACACTCATTTTGATACGTACAATAGAACTTTAAACGTGCTTCACACTAAGTTTTCACACATTTCTTTGCCGACAATGCACGCCAACTACGAGAAAATGGATAGTTTCAGGTTTTATAGAGGACATGTAAGGGAAGTAATTCTGATTGACGACTGTTTCAGCTGAAGGTCAAGTGATCAAAAAAGTGTGCGGTAGACGTTTCATAAAATGTATAAGGTGGGCTCTCTTAATTTCGCCTTAACAAGAATAGATCCTGATCTCATTTAACAGCGAGGGGGAATTCCCGTTGTACATGTTGGATTTATTTTTGTCCCTGGTTCAAATTTTAACTAAGGCTATGTTTACACTATACCGAATATCTTTTTGTGCCGGTACACAACTGGAACAAGTCGCTCACACACAGCAAACATCGACAACATCGTGCCGGAGCGATTGGTCGAGAGAGTTTGGAGAAATAATCCGAATCCCAGTCATGAATATTTATATTTCTACTTATCCACTTCCGTCACGGTCTGAATACCTGTTCACACTGCACCAAAGTGTGGTACAGAACCTATCCGATATGTGACACTCCACTTTCGAGATTGGCACAGCGCAGCTTCGCTCCGTTACAAAAATGGCGACAAAATCACTGTTATTACAAGTGAACAGAATCCCTATCCGGTATGATATTGTCGCCGGTGCAATAGAGAGGAGAAGTGTGACGTCAAGTTACCATGGTAGCAATATTTCTGGATGACAACAAAACCAACGACGATGGCGACGGCGAGGAGAACGGCAAAAAGAAAATGTTTATAAATAACAAACAACAACTTTGCACGTGCATCACGCTATTTTGTACATTTCTTTGCCGTCGTTGCACCACTACGACATGGAACTTCCTAATTTCACGAGCGCCCTTTATGGAGTAAGGTCACACAACACAATTATTGTCACTTTCTTTTTCTAAACTTAGATAACGATAGATACGGTCCCAGGGAAAATTTTACCAAGATTTGCCAAGTTTAATGAAATTGAATAAGATCGATGAAGTTTGAAATAGTGCGAATAGACTTTTAAATGACCTTTTCGGTTTGTTGCCATCCAAAAATGTTGCTACCATGGCAACGTGACGTAACGATTTCTCTCTATAGCTATCTGATATACTGATGTAAACATACCCATACCCCTAGCACAGAAATTATAATATAAACCATGGTTAAATGAAACCACAACGTACGTACATCTTGCTTTTCCCTTTTTTTTTTGAGAATAATGCTTACGAAAGTTGTGATTGTAGTCCGTTATGAATCCCTAATCCAACTCTTGAGTGAGGAGTCATTTCCCTCCTCCCCACCCCTACAAAGTTGCAAGTGGTTTGATAACTGAACACAAAAAATAACATCACCGACAAAGTTTATTTCATTAGATAAGCGAACCTTTCTCCAAACATACTTTAAAAGACAACATTAATTGCCTTAACCCCTGTTAAGATCGTTAAATTTTTAAGCAAGCAAAACTAATACGATTAAGAGACGGCTGGGTTCGCAGGCTATAAGGCCACAAGTTCCTGTTTAGCAAGGAGAGGGTTCCGGGCTTAAACTGATGTATTCCCCCGAGGAAGCAAGTTTGGTTACAACCAGTTGACTGAATTCCCACAACTGATGGTAGCTGTTTATTCTGAAAAGGTAATCATCTGGCTTAGGATTGCAACTGCTCCCGGCGACCTGTACCATCTCGTCGATACGAGGAATGTAAGATCCCACAGCAAATACGTAAATATGGACTCCCAATCCCTTCAATCTGTCTACGTTGTGTTTGAGCAAGTGCGGAGTGACACTTGATAGGCCGTCAGTGATAAGTAAAACATTCTTACGATCGGCAAAACGTCCACCTGGAACAAATAAAGCATGCGATTTATCAGTAGAGAGGCAGTCATGGAAGTATATATCCATCGCGGTGTTAGGTAATTAAACGCTGTAGCTATAATACCCGGAAGCCTAGCTTGTTGACACACGTTTTTCTTTTCTTTCCTTTTTTTTCTCAACAATTTTGCTGGTGCCCTAGCAACCACAACCGCCCTGGCTGCGAAGCCACTCTTGTTTTCTAGATCGCTTAGTAATTCTGTGAACTGAAGATAGAATTATACTTTCAAGACCTCAGTGAAAGGAATTTCAGGAAAATTTCCACAAAGTTTTCTGACTGGCGGGAATTTAGTCACAACGAAACATATACTTGTAAGAGATTCCACAAACAGTTTCATGGCCTCTGCCAATCCTGCTTGAGTATTGGAAAGGCCATTGGGGAACTGTACCATCGACAACTTTTGCTCCGCTGTAGAGTACGGTAAAAACTTGAAGTTCACTCTGGCTGAGGTGGAGAAGGTAACTGCAGCATACTTTTCGTCATACTTGTTTTTGACCGCTACTGCATTCGCACTCTTCATCATATTCTTGATTGCTGCCTTTCCTCTTTGAAATTCGCAGACACCAACTGACCCGGAACCATCCATGACGATCACATTGTCAATAAGTTGAGTACCCACTTGCCTCTTGCCGCGTGTATTCGTCGGGTTTATAAACAAAAAGTTAGTCAGAAATTTATTTGCAGTGACATTGATGGAGGGAACTTTTTGAAACTCTGTAAAAGAAAAACAAGACGAAAAATCAAGAGGACCAAAAAAGCAGTTCGGATAACTTTATAGTGAATTTGAAAAGACTAAAAGGCAATGCGACTGAATTCATGCGATGGAATTTGCATTGGACTCACATACGACTTACTGTTATATAAAAAGGTTCTCGTTGGGACTCGTTACTGACAAAAACTGTATCGTAATTAAGTTGATTTATCAAAAAACGGTTATATATAAGAACCAAGAGGGTTTTCCAAGGATTTTCCCCAGGGTTTTCCGAGGCTGCGATATTGAAAACCGCGAGAAGGCCGTGGTGGGGACGAGACGTCAGCTGAAGCAAGCACGAATGAAAGTCACGACGCACGGCCTGGAAAAAAAATGACTTACTCTCATAGAAAGGATCGTTTGGGTTAACAGGCAAATTGGTCACGGGTGCCTTTGTTGGGTGCCAAGCATGGGCCGAACTCTGCGTGTTGTAAAGAAAAGCAAGGACGCACATCATGGTGGCAAGTCGAACCGTGAATCCTGACATCTTTGACCTTAGCTCCAAGCTTCCAACTTACTGATGAATCTGAAGAAAGCTGTTGAGCATTTAAAGAGAAACGAGACATGTTTGTGTTAACTTCTTTTGCGGCTGATCACTCCTGCGAAAGTGTTTTAGCTTATGAGGAACTGATCTGTTGCAGTGTTTACTTAATTAGAATCCTAGCGCTATTACAAGGGAAGACGTTTAATGAAACAAAAAATCGCAGATTAAAATGCTTAAAACGGCACTATTCGACTGTGGGATCAATGAAAAAAGGTTGCAGTGTTGACGGAGGACGGGGCATTTGCCCTCTTTTTTCGTCCCCACCACGTGGGATTCGGCAGCTCAAGAGTCCCCACCCCCGGGAATTTGCCATCCAAGGCAAAAATGCTAATGCCCGGGGGTCAGCCCGTGGGGCGGAGGCAGGGCTCAGGTGGAATTGACTGATGCATTGCTGCGATAGACAGGAGTATTTAGGCGGAAGAAGGAATAAAAAAGAAAGAATTGCAGGCTTGTTCTCGTCAAGATGGTTTGACCAAATTTTAGCAAGATCGTGATCATACTGATGTATAGAAAAAGATAATCATCGCTATATCAATGGTCCTGACTTACGAGGAAAATTGTTCGTGTTCTCAGTTGTAGCAAGAGTAATATCACTTCCTCGAAATTATCACGTCTTTTCTCACCAACTCCAATTTTTGGGCTATGCCGTGTAGAAACTAATAAATCCGAGGCTTCGTGTTTGCACTGGAGGTGCTCTATGTACGAAATTTCCGATTGCCATGCCGCTACAGTAAAATACACTTTTACCGTGAAGGGATCGAATACTTTTACTGCAGAAACAAATTTAACATCATCGACGATACAATTCGAATTTTCGTTGAGCTAAAAAACGTTATATTGATCCACGGAAATTTCAATAAATGACCCTTCTTGTGCCTGTAATATTTCCTCTTCTGCTAAGGTTATTTCGGGGGTATCAAAACTGTCAGGGGGCGTAAACATCACTAAAAATATCGAAATGTCCATTTAACGGATAAGTGTTTTCCGAGGGATATCAAATTTGGAGACAAGATGCGTCACCCTTAAAAAGCACACTGTAAATATTTATCTTTCTAAATGAAAAGCTCTTGAAATGTTCTAGAACCTTAAAAGCCTATTGATCGAATATTTATGGAACTTTCATTGATTTTCAATATATCTTTAAAATCGGGGAGATTAGTCTTGTGACACCACAACCCGTGAAATCCCTACCCCTTTAATTTAAAGCAAGGCATACCGGCCATGCAAGTATTATTGGACGTTTTACTGCAGTTTCTGATGCTAGTTGCTTCATTAAACAAGCCTACTAGAAAACGCTTAAGATCCTCGGCAATAGTTTCCAACTTGTTTGAAAATTCGTTAATGTATCAATACTTGAGTGAAGCCATTTAACACATCGAAGACCTTTCGCCGTTGTGACGGCAAGTAAGTTACAAAAATGAGTCCTAACTTTGACAAGATTTACTGAAGCAAAATCAAATTAAAACCTTGGTAATAACGTTACACTTATTAGAAAAAACTGTTTGAATGCAGAGGTCGACGCAACGCTTAAATAAAGCTGACTGGCTCTTCTCGCCGGATCTCCAATTAAAGAAATACTGTAGCAAGACGACACTTGATGTGTAAAATGAAACGAAACTGAATGCAAGGCTGGCACTGCGGCAAAGGGCTGATTTTGTTAGCTGAAATATTGGCCCATAATAAATCAGCCCTTTGCCGTAGTGCCTTCTTGCATCCAGTTTTGTTTCATAAAACTTAATGTCTTTAAATTATTTTTTACTACCTCTTATGAGACCTACAGAGTAATCACTCAGGATCCGAGTCCTTTGTTTGTAACATCTTGCTCCTACTTTTATAAATCATTGAGAATAAAAAGAACTTAGAAAGGGGATTTTTGGCATTGTTAATTTAGGTGTTTTCGGACCTACTCAATGGCTTCCAAATTGATGTTTAAGTCCCTTTACTCTCACAGAATGATTCGCTAACAAGAAAGCCAAGAATCTGACATTTTATTACGAAAAGCAGCGCAAATCTCCTAAAGTTGACTTAGATTCATGATCATCTCTGCCTGAACCACTTACCTATTTTCTTGTTTTAATTTCAGATCTCACTTCTTTTCTAACGCCTGACTGCTACACCTGACTGAAAAACACTGCAAATTGTTTGATTAAGTCATTCATCGAGAAACCTATTAGAATGAAGATCTTTCAACTCGTGCCAATATAGCTTTTTCCAAAATGACTATATGTCAGAAATATAGAGTATCAGCCTTGTTTTAAGAGCCGCCCGTTATCTTGAATGTAAACGTCTCTTGTCTTTCAGGTACATGCATGTAATATATCAAGCATGAGACGCAGTGTTTCATCACCAGATCAAACACTGAGAAGATAGCTGATAATGCGACTTGCAGAGGAGTGCATATTTTTGACGAACTTCAAAATGATTTTAGAAGGAGAAATTAACGATTTGAAAGTTGACGAGTGCTATTTAAGTCCAATACGTAATATTACGTGCATTCAAATTTCTGTAATCAGTTTATCTTGCTACCTCAGTAAACAGTATATAATATTCCATTTTCGCATATATATGCTCATGTGATTTGCACATTGTAAGTAATAAATTTATTTTCATTAAATTTATTATTATTCTTAATTCAAAATATAAATGCTCTAGGTCAATGGTCGGTGTTGCTGGCGTAGATAGAGGGAGATTCTTACCAGGTAACGTCTATTAGTAAGAAAACGTTATGTTACCTTCGGGAGTCGAAGTATTAATGTACCTTTTAACTTTTATCTTTGTTTTGCCTTTATCTGCCTTCGTAGGTCTCGAAGGTCTGGTTTGAGTGTTTTCACATGACGTCTCGACCGCCATAATGGTTTCTCAAAACGATAGGCTGATTTAGCAACAAAACGCGAACGTCATTTGACGACGCGGGAAAGCGCGCGAAAACGACTTAACTCGACTTCAGGCGCCCAATTTGTCGCTCTGCCATTGGTCAAGCCAGTTGTTTGATTTGCGCGCGCCGTCGTTAACTGACGTTCCCGTTCTGTTGCTAAATCAGCCTAATGAAACGGAGGCCATGTTGGTGTTCGAGACTAGTGCTGTGGGAGTTGGGGAATTGAACCCTGTTCTATAATACTTTTTCCAGAAAACTTTCTTTTGTTCCACTGAAATAGCTGCTGGCCAGGAGTGAAAATGCTCTATAATAATACCAAAGGAATAATGCTAAATATCAACTAACTAAATTTGCGACCATTTTGGAATAAGATGCTTAGTGCTAACCCGGGGGGGGGGGGGTACTCCTGGGAATTCGCTTAGTGGGGTGAGCTACCTGGTTCTCCAAATCCTGACCCTGAAAACATGTCATTTTCCACACCCGTTTTCAGACCAGACCCCTAAAATCCATACCCGTTTTCAGACCTTGCCTTTAGGCAGTAATGATGTCTTAATTACTTAGATTAGAGCGAAAACAAGAAATTTCTTCAAATGCCTTTCGAATGGAAATGTCTCTATTTCTTTCTTATTCATTTGCAATTGAAAGGATAAATACGTTCATCCCGTAGTTCTCTCCAAAACCATAACCGATAATTCCAGACAAAATTATGGCAGAGTGTATACCCGTTTTCAGACCAAAAAGGCCCAAAAACCATACCCTTTTGGGCGGTACATACCTATATGGCCAAGAGCCATGGCTCTTGATATGGCTTATAATCCCCCCACCCCCTCGGGAGTGTTAGTATAGCTTAGTATAGCATAGACTGATCCATATTCTTTTTACCACATAGCACATGCACGCTGAACATTCTTGTCACGAATTGATGGAAAACCTCAGCCAATAAGCGGCTTTTTATCTGGAGGTATTTTTCATTGTTTTAAAGCTTTAAAACAATAAAAAAATTTCACCAGATCAAATGCAGTGGCTATTCGTCATTTACACATCTCCAATAATACCCCAGTGGTTATACACCAGTTGTTTGTCCCGTTTCTCTTGGGACGGTTGTGACACCCAAGAGAATTGAAAAACAAAGGTTATGCAAAACTTTGGGGACAAACAATGTGTATTAGACTATAGGAGATATGCAAATGGTGAATACGAATACATACGCCTATGTTGCAAATGAACAAATCCACCACAAGCATTCTTGACAACCAACTGTTTGACGAGTTTTCGACGCGGTCTTTATAAGAAGGGCGGACTAGATACCAGCCGTACACTCCAGCCAGGTCTTCGATGTCGCTGCTTAGTTAGCGCAATTCAAGTTTCATAGGATTTCTACACTACATCTGCATTTAGACGGTAAGAAGGTGTTATTAATTTATAGGTTTTACTCTAGCTCTTGCCCCCAAAAATGCCGACTTAAAACTAAAGTAGTAACTGACTTGTTGGGGTCCGTCGATAAAAATCCCGAAATGTGACCATTGAAATGAAGTGAGCAGTACTTTTTGAGGCTTATAATGTTTGCTATGTTGTGCAAGTCGTAAAACGTGCATGTGGTTCAGTAACTTTCGAGGGCTGGAGAAAAGTTTAAGTTGCGGCCATTCACCTAAGCAGACCGGTGCAGCTCTGTTTGCTTTCGGTTTTTATGATTGTGGCTCCTAAGAGCGATTCAAACGCAAGGACGGTAAGCTCTATAGCGCAATTTTTTTTTCATCCAGGGTACTAATTAGGTTTTTGCAATTTTTACACAATTTTAATCAGTAGCCTGAATTTACAATACATTTCACAAACTATTGAGAAACGATTTCCGAAATTCTGGTCATTTCATTACGTAGTTTTTCACTATCAACGAAGTTGCAAAGCTGTGAATTTCACGTGCAAGGATGTTGGAAAGTTGCGAAGTTCGTGCCATTCAGTGTAGGTGGTTTGATAATTTAGTATTTTCAATATCTACAAGTGGTTATTTGTAAGATAAACAATAAAGTTACAAGCATGCAAACCACGCACGTCGACAAGCAGCTTCGTAATGTGTCCAAGTTCCACTATGCGCATTAGATCCTAATTGCAACTTTGAGGCCAAGCAAAAAGTCGCGTGCTTAGGTTTCTGCCGGTTTCACTGTTTTCAGCGAACATGTTAATCTTTGATTCGACGTTGTATGCTTTTACTTTATAGGTGTCCGAGTCATTTTGGACGACGCTGATGTTGCGTACATTAGTTATAGCCGGAATTAATTTTAATTTCACGAACTCTTCGCTTAACGTTTTCTTCCTTCCTTCCCTTGATACAACGCGAACTCGCTTAAACCTTCCCATCAATTATAGCGCAAACAAGAGAAGCGGCTGGGTACAAGTCTGAAACAACTATGTATTTGGCCATTCGAACTTTCCGAACATTATGAGCCCCTGAATCACAGTAAAAACCAGTGGTTAAAACTATTGCGAAACAGCCTGAATGTAAGTCGCACGAAGCCTTGACGTGCGAGATTTCTGGACATGGAATCTAATATCTCACATATGAGTATAAAAGGCCTTTTTTGTTACATTTTTGTTCATTCTTCTTTTTTTTTTTGAGAAAAATGTTGTTTGGATACCTCGAGGGAGTAGCCTTATCTCAGTTGACCGTCAAGTTAGAAAGTCGAATAAGCTATATGTTGATGTTTTCGCGATTTAGCCTCGGAACTTAAAAAGCACTAATTTTGATACGTAAAATAGAACTTTCAACGTGCATCACACAAAGTTTTCACACATTTCTATGCCGACAATGCACGGCAACTACGAGAAAATACCAGGTTTTATAGAGGACATGTGAGGGAAGTAATTCTGATTGACGACTGTTTCAGCAGAAGGTCGGAAGTAATCAAAACAGTGTAGTAATCATAAAATGTCTAAGGCAGGCCCTCTTTTCCTTAATTTCGCCTTAACGAGAATAGAGCCTGATCTCATTTAACAGCGAGGGGGAATTCCCGTTGTACATGTTAGAGTTTAATTTTGTACCTGGTTCAAATTTTAACTGAGGCTATGTTACTGTTCACACTATACCGAATATCTTTTTGTGCCGGTACACAACTGGAACAAGTCGCTCACACACATCGAACATTAGCCTGTTCCAAACGTTCAGATAGTAGAGCGCGGCGGTAAGTGGGGAGCGAGTTAAGTTGTACACCAGGAAAACGGGGGGATGGAACGGGGGGGGAGGGGGGTGAGAGCGAGAGTCTAGTCTGCCCTCGTTTTTTTTTTCTTCGTGAATTTTTCCCCCCCGCTCTACTATCTGAACGTTTGGAACAGGCTAATCGAACATCGACAACATCGTGCCGAAGCGATCGATCGAGAGAGTTTGGATAAATAATCCCAATCCCAATCATGAATATTCATATTTCTTCTTATCCACTTCCGTCACGGTCTGAATACCTGTTCACACTACACCAAAGTGTGGTACAGAACCTATCCGATATGTGACACTCCACTTTGGAGATTGGCACGACGCAGCTTCGCTCCGTTACAAAAATGGCGACAATGCAAAATCACTGTTATTCTCAGAATCCCTGTTTGGTATGATTTTCGCGCCGGTGAAATAGAGAGGAGAAGTCAGTGACATCACGTTACCATGGTAGCACTATTTCTGGATGACAACAAAACCAACGACGATGGCGACGGAGAGGAGAACGGTAAAAAGAAAATGTTTATAATAACAAACGACAACTTTGCACGTGCATCACGCTATTTTCTACATTTCCTTGCCGTCGTTACACCACTACGACATGGAACTTCCTAATTTCACGAGCGCCCTTTATGGAGTAGGTCACACAACACAATTATTGTCACTTTCTTTTTCTAAATTCAGATAACAATAGATACGGTCCCAGGGAAAATTTTACCAAGATTTGCCAAATTAAATGAAATTGAATAAGATCGGTGAAGTTTGAAATAGTGCGAATAGACTTTTAAGTGACCTTTTCGGTTTGTTGCCATCCAAAAATTTTGCTACCATGGCAACATGACGTAACGATTTCTCTCTATAGCTATCTGATATACTGATTTATAAAATAACTGAGATAGTACGCGTGATCTGATTGGTTAAAAACCTATGGTTTATTATACCGGTAAACCCATAGAAAAAGGCATCCGGACTACGAGCCATAAACAAAACCGGCTATTGATCTGCAAACAACGATTTTAGAAAGGCTAAAAAATAGAACAAGTTACTTACTCAGCCCTTCTTAATATTAAAAGCGTTGGTTTCCACATTTTATTACTGAGCACAATTCGCTACTGCCATAGCTTTAGAAGTTATAAAGTACAAAGCTGGAAAACAGTTTACATTTCACGACGATGCCAAATCGCAGAGAAAGACAACAACTGTGTGAATTTCTGGTGTAGAAAGTCTCTAGGAAAACTTAACCATGTGCCAACAAGCAACAAAACGGATAGTTTTAGCATTCTTGATTTATTTTATCTAAAACTTAAATTTCTTAATGAAAGAAATTGTTCCAAAAAGAGATCTCTGATCAAGATATGGTACAAAATCGGCCGCTGTAAGTTGTAAACAACCTGCCAACGATGATGAAAAATGTCAGAGTTTCGGACTGGTTTTTTTCAACATTTGCACAAATTATTCGGTGATATCGATGCCATAATTAACCTACCTCAAACCACCTCACTTCACGAATCGACAAATATTAACGCCAATATGTGGCTACGGCAAAGAAACCTTTCTCCACCACTGACATATTTCCATCGGTCGCTGTACGGGCATATAAAGTTGCATGCGACAACTTCGCAAATGCAGCCACGTCGTTACCGCAGCATTTCTTGATCATAATAAAGTCCAGAAAACAGATCTTAAACCACTGCGGCTTGTTAAAAGTGAATGAAGTCCTCTATTACAATAGCTGCCAGTTCCGTCTGTAACAACGAAATTCTTACGGATCGACTGAACAAAATACAGCTGCGTACAGTCTGATGTTCAATTAATTTCTACTTCTGTAGTAAACAAACCATGAACGTATTCTTTCATTTAACGTTCGCATGAATATGTGTTGACTTTTCCTGTAAAACAGCTTTCATAAGTTATCATGTAATGAGTGCAAAAACTCGTGTTTTGAAGTGCTGCTGTTTGTTGTTTGACTGAACTGAGTTTTGAGAAAGTTCAACGCTATTAAATCGTGAGTCATGATTGGCTTATGATGACTTTAGAGAGAAGACGTGACTTGATCACGGTACTAGAACCATATTTTTTACCTAAAATACTCCATTCTACTAAAAGTTATTTTATAAAAGCAATAGACCACACTTTCTATGGGTTTACCGGCGTGATAACCCACTTGGGATGTTGGGAGAACACTCGAAAAGCTTGTAAATCACTCGCCTTCGGCTCGTGATTTACAAGCTTTTCTCGTGTTCTCCCAACATCCCAAGTGGGTTATCACGCCGGTAAACCCATAGAAAGTGTGGTCTATTGCTTAAGTAAACACACCCATACCCCAAGCACAGAAATTATAATATAAACCATGGCTAAATGAAACTACAACGTACATACATCTTGCTTTTCCCTTTTTTAATTTGAGAATAATGCTGACGAAAGTTGTGATTGCCGTCCATTATGAATCCCCAATCTCTCCCCTCTTGACTGAAGGGTCATTTCACCATGGATAATAGAAAGACTGGATAGGAAACTGGCTGACGCGATCGTTTCCAACATAGTGGAAAAATGTGACGTCACATTATCGAGAGCCATTCAACCTCATTCGACGTTTTGCGCGTCTTATGTTTCCTCGTCTATTTCACTATCTCTGTCTTCGACTATACCTATTGGCCATGTTTTGAAGTAAAGGATGAAGAGGACTTGCTCTTGGAGAAGACAGTTAGAAAGTACAGAACCGGTAGAGGCAAAAGACAGAGTAAATGATTATGAAACTTGTAAGAGCGACGAATGACTCCAGCGCCCGATAATTTTATGCACCAAACAGGAAGCCTAACTACATAAAAAGTATGCAAAAACTTACATGTATACAGCTACAAAACACCTATAAAAAAGGCACAGCCTAATTTTCTTCAAACCACAAGAAAACCGAAAATAATTTTGACCCTTTTCATCAGGGTTTTCACGATTTCTTTTCTGCTTTTATCGACAAGCTCAGCGAGTGTCAAATTTTATAAGTTAACAACCCTTGACAAAATGATTTATAAGCGGTAAAAGTACCCAGCTCAAAGAAGCGTTTAATTTTCCCTTCAATTTTATTTACGGACAACCAGTGACAAGAAGTCGTATTTGAGAAATATATAGAAGCGGGGAAAAGCTCACAGCAGAGAAAGGAAATTTGCTTTCGGACCACCGTGGAAACGCCGTTTCTAAACTTTTTCAAATCAATTTTCATTGTGAAGCAAGTTGTTTTGTTAGAATCAGGTATAAATGTACAGTGACCCAAGGTACTTTTCAGTCAGGTCTTTGAAAAAGCGAACTGTAACGCTTTTAAAAATGTTCTGTGAATCGGTTAATTGTTAATTACTAGAATACAACTCGGAAGCAAACTCTCCTGGTAAATAGTAGAACCTTCACTCCTTTTTTATTAGGAAACACTTGTCTTCCATAAGGCTTATTAAAACCTAGAAATGTATTATCTTTGAAATACTGACCTTTTTTATGATGAAAAAAAGTTTAAGTTTTTGTGTAGTGTTAATGATGGATAGGGAATACTGTAAATCACCTCTGAAATAAACATAAACACTGTTCCCAAAGAAAAATAGAAGCTGCTTATATATATGAAAAAAAAACCCCAGTAACATCAGGGGTTATGGGGTTTTTGTTTAGTCTGAGGTAAGTGGATGAGGGATTGAAAAAATATGACTGTCTGGTCACATTATCATGTTGTTGAAAACAAAATGCACACCCCAAACAAGTACAGGTATATGTTTTATTAATTTGATTTAGAATATACCTTGGTAAGGTTTATCATCTACAGGTACATTGTTGCTTTGGATCTCTAGAAAAACGAATACAATAATAGTGCTAATCAAGTCCACCTTTGGTTTGAAAAACAATGTGATTCAGATATAGACCGTTTCAGGGAAGAACACTAACCAACTTAAACACATGACTCTGCAGCTAATACAAGCATTGACCCTCAAACACAGTTAATTTGTCCCACTCACAAAGAAGTAATAAATACACTTCAGAAGTGATAAATAAAGTTTCTTATCATAAATGATTTAGATGCCACCTTCTGGCTCTCATGCATGACAAAAGCAACTTTGTTGCTGTTTAATACAGAAAGATTGATTGATTTGTGCCCTTTCAGAAGAGAACTTGACCACAATTTTACTGTCTTCATTGACTATGTGTGTTTGGCAAATCCTACAAGAAAGAAAAACAAAAGGAAATCTAAAACACTGTTTAAAAAATAACAACAACACTTAGGAGCCTAAACGGAGGACAAAAATGTCAGTAGGTGTTTTCCCATTGATGCAACAATTATTTATAGTTTATGTAAGGGAAAAGTACAAATTTTTATCGAGTCTCTTCAGTGTCTTCGAAAACAAGTTGCGAGGAGCGACGTGAGGCGATTGTATTCACTGGATATGTAATATAGTGGTTTTATTTCAACATTAAAAGATGAGCGAAATTAACATACTGCTTTACGAACAATATAGCAGGATTAATCTAGGATATTACTTGAGCGAAACAGTTCCCAACACAAACTTGTCGGTCGATTGGAACTTTACACACCGTGTGTGTACACTTACACGGCGCCAGCTCCGAACGTAGTTAGTTTCAGCCATTTTCAAATGAAATTTATGGCTGAAAAATAACAGCATTCAGACTGTAACTATGCCAATGTCACAATTCCATCTTTAAAACATCTGTCAATCGTAGTTAAGAATAGAAACAAGAAGAAACCTTCATAACAAAGGCGTCCCAAAACAGTCGCCAAGTGTACTAAAATGGCTCTGGTGAAGTCAATTCTTGGGACGCAATTTTCTCAAAGACAAGGACAAATAAGACAAAATAACAACAAGAAGTGCTTACCTTGAAGGTTCAAGTGTGGCTTTGAAGGATCGCCATCGCCGTAAGACAACAAACGAAGGAAAAAACACCCACTAAAAATTAAAGTACCACTAAAAAATCCGAAAAAGAACAACATGCAGGCAAAGAAACCCTACATTTCGACTGGTTTGCGCCACATTTTCGCCATCGTTTCATCACAAATCTCCACTATGATGGAACCATGCAACGCCATCTTGGAGCACGAACCAACCAATCGGCGATAAGAAATCAGCCCACGTGACATAAGTTTCCCATCCAGTCTTTCTATTATCCATGATTTCACGGCTCCTCCCCACCCTTACAAAGTTGCAAAGTGGTTAGATAAAGAACACAAAAAATAACATCATTGACAAGATTTATTTCGTTAGATAAGCGAACCTTTCTCCTTACATACTTTAAAAGACAACATTGATTGCCTTAACCCCTGTTATAATTAAGATCGTTAAATTTTAAAGCAAGGAAAACTAATACGATTAAGAGACGGCTGGGTTCGCAGGCTATTATAAGGCCACGAGTTCCTGTTTAGCAAGGAGAGGGTTCCGGGCTTAAACTGATGTATTTCCCCGAGGAAGCAAGTTTGGTTACAACCAGTTGACTGAATTCCCACAACTGATGGTAGCTGGTTATTCTGAAAAGGTAATCATCTGGCTTAGTATTGCAACTGCTCCCGGCGACCTGTACCATCTCGCCGATACGAAGAAAGTAAGATCCCACAGCAAATACGTAAATATGGACTCCCAATTCCTTCAATCTGTCGACGTTGTGTTTGGTCAAGTGCGGAGTGACACCTGATGGGCCGTCAGTGATAAGTAAAACATTCTTACGATTGGCAAAACGTCCACCTGGAACAAATAAAGCATGCGATTTATCAGTAGAGAGGCAGTCATGGAAGTATATCCTTCGCGGTGTTAGGTAATTAAACGCTGTAGCTATAATACCCGGACGCCTAGCCTGTTGACACACGTTTTTCTTTTCTTTCCTTTTTTTCTCAAAAATTTGGCTGGTGCCCTAGGAACCACAACCGGCATAGCTGCGAAGCCACTCTTGTTTTCTAGATCGCTTAGTAATTCTGTGAACTGAAGATAGAATTATACTTTCAAGACCTCAGTGAAAGGAATTTTGGGAAAATTTCCACATAGTTTTCTGACTGGCGGGAATTTAGTCACAGCGAAACTACCTGTAAGAGATTCCACAAACAGTTTCATGGCCTCTGCCAATCCTGCTTGAGTATTGGAAAGGCCATCGGGGAACTGTATCATCGACAACCTTTGCTCCGCTGTAGAGTAGGATAAAAACTTGAAGTTCACTCTGGCTGAGCTGGAGAAGGTAACTGCAGCATACTTTTCGTCATACTTGTTTTTGATCGCTACTGCATTTGCAGTCTTCATCATATTCTTGATTGCTGCCTTTCCTCTTTGAAATTCGCAGACACCAACTGACCCGGAACCATCCATGACGATCACATTATCAATAAGAAGGGTCCCCGCTTGGCTCTTGCCGCGTGTATTCGTCGGGTTTGTAAACAAAAAGTTAGTCAGAAATTTATTTGCAGTGACTTCGATGGAGGGAACTTTTTGAAACTCTGTAAAAGAAAAACAAGACTAAAAATCAAGAGGACCAAGAAACAGTTCCGGATAACTTTACAGTGAATTTGAAACAACGAAAAGGCAACGCGACTGAATTAATTCGATGGAATTTGCATTGGACTCACACACGACTTACTGTTATATAAAAAAGTTCCCGTTGGGACTCACTACTGACAAAAACAGTATCGTAATTAAGTTGATTTATCAATAAATGGTTTGATATAAGAACCAAGAGGGTTTTCCAAGGCCGCGATATTGAAAACCGCGAGAAGGCCGTGGTGGGGACGAGACGTCAGCTGAAGCTAGCACGAATGAAAGTCACGACGCACGGCCTGGAAAAAAATGACTTACTCTCATAGAAAGGATCGTTTGGGTCAACAGGCAAATTGGTCACGGCTGCCTTTGTTGGGTGCCAAGCATGGGCTGAACTCTGCATGTTGTAAAGAAAAACAAGGACGCACACCATGGTGGCAAGTCGAACCGTAAATTCTGACATCTTCAGTGACCTTAGCTCCACGCTTCCAGCTTACTGATGAATCTGAAGAAAGCTGTTGAGCTTTTAAAGAGAAACGAGACATGTTTGTGTTAGGTGATTACTTCTTTTGCAGCTGATCACTCCTGCGAACGTGTTTTAGCTTATGAGGAACTGACCTGCTACAGTGTTTAGGGCGTTCGCGAAGCATCTTTAATTACTGCTACATCCCAGTGTTCTTATCATTCTCATTTTTTTTTCAACTTTTTTGTTTTGCATTAAATCCACTGCTGTTGGCTGGACAGTTTGATACAGCAATTTACGTTTCGCAGTGCATAAGAAGGAATAAGAAAAACAGAATGGCAGGCTTATTCTCGTCAAGATGGCTTGACCAAGTTTTAGCATGATCTTGCTCCTACTTTTATAAATCATTGAGAATATAAAGAACTTAGAAAGGCCATTTTTGGCATTATTAATTTAGGTGTTTTTTGACCGACTCAGTTGCTTCAAAATTGATATTAAAGTCGCGTTACTCTCACAGAATGATTCGCTAACAACAACGCCAAGAATCTGAAATGTTATTGCGAAAAGCAGCGCAAATCTCCTAAAGTTAACCTAGATTCATGATCATCTCTGCCTGAACCACTTACCTGTTTTCTTGTTTTAATTTCAGATCTCACTTCCTTTTTTAACGCCTGATGAAGAAGAGGCCTCTAACAGCTGCCTGCTACACCTGACTGAAAAACACTGCAAGTTGTTTGATTAAGTAATTCATCCAGAAACCTATTATAATGAAGATCTTTCATCTCTTGTGCCAATATAGCTTTTTCCAAAATGACAATATGTCAGAAATATAGAGTATGAGTTTTGTTTTGAGAACCGGTTATCTAGAATGTTAACACCTCTTGTCTTTCAGGTACATGCATGTAATATATCAAGCATGAGACGCAGTCTTTTACAAGAAGTAGTATGGAAAACCACTCAAGCGTGACTGGGTGGCAAGAGTTGTTTTTCTCATACAAATCCTTCTAATTTTCGGCGGCCGTTACAATCGCTACTTCTGAGATATAGGGCTGAAAATATATAGGTTACCTAATGTTAATATGCTCTTTCAGCTCATGCAAACACAAATTTTCAAAAGCGAACTGTTTTCGTGTTTACCGAAAGATGATCACGTGATCAACTAATACAAAAGGCCTATTTCTTCGTCTTCGCGCCGTTCGGAATTGCGAAAAAGTGGGATCAAGTTCCTTGCTAGCAGAGCTTTATTTCCGGCATGCTTTTTACCTTGTACGAGTCGTTCGCGTGGCAAACACTCACGTCGCTTGGCTTGTTTACGTTCGCACGTATTGCGTGCCTATTGCAACTTTGAATCGAAACAAACGATCTCGAGTACTCTGTTTGGGCGACGCCCAAATAATGAGTTTCCTAGTTTAATTACTAAAAAGGTTGAAATGTCCATTTAAACGATAAGTGTTTTCCGAGGGACATTAACTTTGGCAGCCAAGATGTCTTACTCTCAAAACGTACGCTGTTAATATTTATCTTTCTAAATGAAAAGATTATTAGCAAATTGGTTATTTATAATATTTCATTTTTAAACGTTAACACGTGGAATGTTCTAGAACCTTGGCTATTGATCGGATATTTATCGAACTTTCATTGAATTTCAATATGTCTTTAAAATCGGGGAGATTAGTCCTGTGACATTACCCCCTCGTTTACTTTGAATCTCTTGATTCAAACAGAAAAAAGAAAGCATATATGTATCGAAGGCGTGTCGAAATAATCATTTGGTTGATCTACCTGAAGAGCTTATCAATATAAATCACTATAATTGGGTCGTGCGGCAAACCACGGCCTAGTGCCTCTCGCAACGCACACAGAATAAACTGCTACTGCAAAAATTACCGGCAGAAAGAAAATAGACCTATTTATTTTTCCAAGCGACTTCAATGGAACGCTTATTCTTTGTGCAAATTGAAGACAAGAAACGACAAATTCAATCTGAAAAAGAAACTAGGTATTTAGAATAGACAGCAACAGTTGAAGCCGCAACTAAATCTTTAGGAATAACAGTTTTTATCCGACTGTGGAAACCACAAGCGAACTCCATTTAACAAAATTAAAGTCAGACTTATGCATCAGTCAATTCCACCTGCGCCCAGCCCTTCCCCCGCAGCCCACTGCGGGGCATTTGCCCGCCATGTCAGTCCCGGGGGTGGGGCATTTGCAAATTTTGCACTGCTCGGGGGCCGGGCATTTGCCAACCCCGGGGCCATTCCCAAGCTTTTGAGATGCACGCGGTTTCCTATCAGAATACAACTACACAGTAGGTTTTACTGGAAAAAAAGCAGACTGGCTCATCTGTCAAGGACAGGAATAAATTGAAGAGGGTTCTAAAGGCATGTTCTCGATTTTATGCATGCATTTCTTCCTTGTTTATCAAGCCAGAATTACATAGCGAAAATAGGAGCTATCGATGTGAATCAACGTTTTTTGGTTAATGAATCAAATTTCTGTTGATATTATTTAAAGAACATCCTTTCATATTTATAAAACTATTATTAACATATAACTTAACAGCGCTCTATTAATTTTAGTGTCAATAATTTTATATCAATACTAAAACCATAAACTGGTCCATGTCGTCGCGGCGTGAAGTCTTAATTAGAATCCTAGCGCTATTACAAGGGAAGACGTTTATTGAAACAAAAAATAGCAGATTAAAATGCTTAAAACGGCACTATTCGACTGTGGGATCAATGAAAAAAGGTTGCAGTGTTGACGGAGGACGGGGCATTTGCCCTCTTTTTTCGTCCCCAACCCGTGGGCTTCGGCAGCTCAAGAGTCCCCTCCCCCGGGAATTTGCCATCCAAGGTAAAAATGCTAATGCCCGGGGGTCAGCCCGGGGGGGGGGGGGGGCTGGGCTCAGGTGGAATTGACTGATGCATTACTGCGATAGACAGGACTGTTTAGGTGGAAGAAGGAATAAAAAAGACAGAATTGCAGGCTTGTTCTCGTCAAGATGGTTTGACCAAATTTTAGCAAGATCGTGATCATACTGATGTATAGAAAAAGATAAGCATCGCTATATCAATGGTCCTGACTTACGAGGAAAATTGTTCGTGTTCTCAGTTGTAGCAAGAGTAATATCACTTCCTCGAAATTATCACGTCTTTTCTCACTAACTCCAATTTATGGGCTGTGCCGTGTAGAAACTAATAAATCCGAGGCTTCGTGTTTGCACTGGAGGTACTCTATGTACGAAATTTCCGACTGCGATGCCGCTACAGTAAAATACACTTTTACCGTGAAGGGATCGAATACTTGTACTGCAGAAACAAATTAAACATCATCGACGATACAATTCGAATTTTCGTTGAGCTAAAAAACGCTATATTGATCCACGGAAATTTCAATAAATGACCCTTCTTGTGCTTGTAATATTTCCTCTTCTGCTAAGGTTATTTCGGGGGTATCAAAACTGTCAGGGGGCGTAAACATATCACGTTTGGATACAAGATGTGTCACCATTAAAAAGCACACTGTAAATATTTATCTTTCTAAATGAAAAGCTCTTTAAATGTTCTAGAACCTTAAAAGCCTATTGATCGAATACTTGTGGAACTTTCATTGACTTTCAATATATCTTTAAAATCGGGGAGATTAGTCTTGTGACACCACAACCCGTGAAATCCCTACCCCTTTAATTTAAAGCAAGGTATACCGGCCATGCAGTATTATTGGAAGTTTTACTGCAGTTTCTGATGCTAGTTGCTTTATTGAACGAGCCTACTAGAAAAAGCTTAAGATCCTCGGCAATAGTTTCCAACTTATTTGAAAATTCGTTAATGTACCAATACTTGAGTGAAGCCATTTAACACATCGAAGACCTTCCGCCGTTGTGACGGCAAGTAAGTCAGAAAAATGAATCCTAACTTTCACAAGATTTACCGAAGCAAAATCAAATTAAAAACATGGTAATAACATGACACTTATTAGAAAAAACTGTTTGAATGCAGAGGTCCACGCAACGCGTAAATAAAACTGACTGGCTCTTCTTGCCGCATCTCCAATTAAAGAAATACTGTGGCAAGACGTCACTTGATGTGTAAAACGAAACGAAACTGAATGCAAGGCTGGCACTGCGGCAATTAGGGCTGATTTTGTTAGTTGAAATATTGGCCCATAATAAATCAGCCCTTTGCCGTAGTGCTTTCTTGCATCCAGTTTTGTTTCATAAAACTTATTGTCTTTAAATTATTTTTTACTACCTCTTATGAGACCTACAGAGTATTCACTCAGGATCCGAGTCCTTTGTTTGTAACATCTTGCTCCTACTTTTATAAATCAATGAGAATAAAAAGAACTTAGAAAGGGGATTTTTGACATTGTTA
>NC_133212.1:18559750-18569750 GCF_958299795.1 Porites lutea
GCTTGTACATAAAAACGGGATGACATCTCTAAATGAAATCAAGTCACAAGGAAAACACAGACTTGTACTTTATAATTCTGCAATTATCTTTAGATAAGCTGTTTAAATGTGACTGTGTTGGCCGCAAGAAGAAACACGATTTCGGCTCTTTTCAAAAATGGCAAATTTGACCTAACTTCACCATCGAGAAAAACAACTGATACATGGAATTTCAACATGAAACAAACACTATTTTAAAGCATATTCTTTTCTGTTTCTTGTGTTAAAAAAATTTTGGCGGCATTACAAAAGTGCGTCGCTGAGACACCGAAACGTGCAGCGTAGTTTCGCACGTTGGAACGCTGAAAACAAGCTAGCCGCGAATGTAGGCACAAAAATGTTTTTGCTAACTTAGCTTCTTTTACAAGGGGCACATTACGGGAAGCTCTAAAAATCTTTTGAAAAACGCTTTTCAATTTGATGGTTATAAAAAAGGACTAAGTAGATTAACAAAGCATTTAATTGCACGCAAGTAGCTGAAAAAGACAACGCTGTTAAGTTCTCATGGAGTGTAAATATTAACTTCGAGTTTCTGCACCTAAAATAAAGCCGCTAGAAACGGCGTGCTAGCTCTAAATAGGATTCGAGATCTCTAATAATTACTTACCACAGTCGTTTCAACCGCAAGTGGTCGCAGTTTACTGAAATCTTCCGTCGTTTAGCCTCAGACTAAACGCCGTGATGCGTGATGAAAGCCCGTGTGTAATTTGAGTCTGGTCACGCAACTGCACAGACAAGGATAAATCATCGCACGAGTGTACAATTAACACTGGTTTTTTTTTAGTTTTATAGTTTTCCCTATTCCCTATTGTTGAAACGGTGAACAGTGAAAACAATGAAATCATTCCGTGTTAAATAGGAAAACTGACTGCTGCACTCGATAGAAGCCCAGCGTAATGCGAACATCAGTCCCCGTTTATTCATACAAACACAAACACTTAGGTAATGCAAAGGCAGTGAAGTAGAAAAAATGTAACAAGTTCCAAGTAAAGTTCTTTGATCAATAATAAAGATGATATCGTGTCTGCTGCCCGTCAGGAAAAACCCCCTTCACTAAGGAGGAAACCTGAACCCTCCCGAAAGCAGAGCCAGACACTTAACATGAACCTCGAGGGAGAGAGGTTGAACTAGAATACAGAATTATGAGTACATCATCCACCAACGGAAATAAATTCAAATGACACAAAAAGAAAAAAAAAAGCATTGACAAACGAAACTCAGGCAGCGATGTCAGCTTAGAATGATCACCTCAGTAAAATCCCGCCCCTTTATACATGAGTCTCCGTGACAGCTGTCAATAAGCTGGAACCGTGAAAACAATAATTTGCTGCTATTCTTAGAACCGCAGCAAATAACAAGTTTTCCCTATTCCCTATTGTTGAAACGGTGAACAGTGAAAACAATGAAATCATTCCGTGTTAAATAGGAAAACTGACTGCTGCACTCGATAGAAATACAAAGAACGGGAGTGAAAATGTAACTAAAATCAAATTCCTAGAGATTTGGTAACTAGTAAGCGATTATCAAGAGAATCTTCTACATAACCGTCCTTGGCGGTCTCTGAACGCCATCTACCATGGCGTTTCCAGCATCTGTCTAAGACTTGTGCGTTGGCTGCTGTAGTAGCTCCGCCTGATCTGAATGAGTGCAGGCTTATGTTGGCCGTATTGGGCACAAATTCGCGCAACAGCTTAACTAGGGATTCCCTTGCACGGGTATAACTGAGAGGTTTTACTTTGTCTATAACTTTATATCTGGATCTAACTTTGACGATAGGTTTGAACAAAAAATCTGAAACCTTATATGTACTGATGCCTGTTAATTTCATGTACCTTTCTAGATTTGACACAGGACAGGTAACCTTGCCGGATCTACTGATCACCACTTCATTCCCCTTACGATATTGATCAGTCTTACTATGGGACACTTTGATGGTTAAATGAGTGTCGGTTATGCTAATGTCACCGATAGTAAGGTTTGCTAGTTCGCTGAAACGGAAGAACCCCGCAAATAACAGTAAGGCCATAGAAATGTCCCTACGTATAGGCAATTCATCGGAATGCTCATGTTTAATACAACACGCTGTGAGGGCCTCCTTTGAAATGGGAGATTTCTTCGAAGTGGGTTTGGCATTTTGACGCTTGGCCCCTTCCACCATATTTTTGACAAAGGTGCTACTCATAGGATTGAAAACCCCCGCAAAATCATGAGCCCATTTTAAAGCACAATAACTAGATTCAATCACAGAGGCTGATACCTGAGAGGTGGCCAAGTGGCTAAAAAACAGAGCTGCATCAACCACGGAGACAGGGAACACAACTAACTTGTTAGTATTAGCAAACTTAACCCAACGATTTAAAGAACTTGTATAATTAACTACTGTTCCACAGGCTTTGGGTGAAAGGGCTGTTTGCTGCAACCCTTTAAATAGTTCAACAAAAGTAACTTCTCCATGACTGGATTTCAAACGGTCTTGAATTTCTTTCCATGGACCTTGGCTGAAAATATTCAGACCTGTAAGAAAGAAAATAGACTGTGTGTGATGTGATATAGCATTACATATTTGTGTAAAACTATAAGCAATTAACCAGTATTACAATGATGTTAAGATATCGCTACCAATAGCTTAAAGCATATTAGTATATAATGTATCATCTCTCAACTTGGTGTGATGTCATCCATGGACTCCTAACTTCAATGCCACCCGTAAACAAGTAGTACCTTTCCTATGAAGAGAGGTAACATAAAATTGTATGTTCTTTAATTGCCACCTGTGGGCAAGAAAATGCCACCTGTGGGCAAGAGAAGGCCACCTGTGAGCAAGGAAGAGCCACCTGTGGGCTTATTGTTGTACGAGTACCCGCGGAAATACTATGTATATATATCAATATTAGCTTAACCTTTGGTACAGTGTTCACACAAACCTTTCACTGACAAACAAAACCCCCTATCACTGTGGCCTTTGCGCACAGACTGCCAATTAACATACAATGCTATAAGTTTAAACTCCAGCTTTTCACCGTGAAACAAAGAATTGTAAGACCTGCCCTTAGTCGTAGCAGCTAAATGGAATTCAGGTACTCCAACCCAGTCAATCACGCACTTAGAAAGATGGGTGCCATCTGGGCAAATGCAGGGCCAGAACGAAGCCCCTTTCCAAAGGGGTATTATGAGCACTCCCTTAGCTTTGCACAACTCAAAGTGACGCCATGCCCTGATTATTTGGCTCGGAGGGGGTACCACCCAATTGTTTTCTCCCTGCCAATTTTGAATAAAGGCATCAACGCCTTCAGACCCTGGGTTCCAGAAGCGGGAATTGAACCTAATGCATTTAGTGTTGTACCATGTGGAAAACCTATCAACTGTGAAAGGACCCCACAAGGTGTTAAGCCACTGAAAGATATCTGAATGTATGCTCCAATCATCGACATCGGTGAGTTTGCTGAGATAATCAGCAAGTTGGTTGTTATCCCGTGGGACCCAGACTGGGATGACTGAAACCCTGTGATTGTTGCACAAATTTACAATTTCTTCAGCCAATGTTTGGAGGTCAGGTTTAGTACTGCCTCTGTCGATTATGTGCGTCACATTTTGATTGTCAGTGTACCACTGTACTTTGTGTCCTGTGAGGATGTGTCCAACGGATGATAACATATAATAAACAGCTCTGAGCTCTCGCCAGGTGGAGCTCTTTCTTTTTTCATCAAGGGACCACTGTCCCTGGCATACTAAATTTTGCTTGTCGGAAATGACATAACCTCCATATCCAAGTTGGGAAGCATCTGAATAAACAACAGAATCAAAGACTTGGGTTTTGTCAAAAAGGTCTCTACCATTCAGCTGACTCACATTATTGTGCCAAAACTGAAGCTCATTTATCACCCTTGGGGAGCAGGAAATGAAAGAATCCCAAGAGTCCCTAGTTTCTATGGTAAGGTACATTTGCCTAGTGTACAAATACACCGCGGAACCAATTGCTTTATGCATAGATATTATGCGACCCGTAACTTCAGCTAAGCGTCTGGCCGTAACCTTCTGGGGGTTTGCAAGAACAGATGAAATGGATTCCCTGAGATTGGACACCCTGGTGTCGGTTACGTACAAGCGATTTTCAGACATATTAAGAATATAACCTAACCAAGTCTGAATAAGGGATGGGTCCAAACACACTTGTCTACACTAAGAAGGAAGCCTAATTTGGCGAGATCTGCTCTTACTGCTATGGCATCCGTGGAGGCAGACTCCTTACAAGAATTGCCACCTAGGCCGTCATCCAAAAACATGCAAATTCTCCTGCCTGCACTTCTCCAATAATTAATTACAGGTTTCAACACCTTGGTGAATATGTAAGGTGCGGTAGACATACCGAATGGTAGTACGTTAAAAACAAAATAAGTTGGTTTGCCCTGATATGGCCATTGGAACCCAAGGTAGGTCCTATGGCTGTCAAAAATTTCAACATGATGATAAGCACTTTTGATGTCGAATGTATACAAGTAATATCCTCCCCCTAACAGTTGTTGAGCAGTACTGATGTCTTCGCATTTGAATTTGTACTTGAAAAGATGAGGGTTTACGTGTCTTAAGTCGAGCACAAGGCGTTTCTTCCCCTCGGCCCGCACGGACACAGTTAAAGGGTTCACTACCCATGGTGGACTGTGGACGATTGAAATACAATTGGCAGCTATAAGATCCTCTAGAGCCTTGGTGACAAAACAAGCATTATCTATGGCGGATTTGTTATTCGACAAAATGCATGACTCAGGAATAGTAAGCAGTGGTAATTTGTAACCCTCTGTAATAACACTCAGTACCGAGCTAGGGGACCCTATTTCCTCCCATGCTGAAAAATGAGATTTTAACCTCCCGCGAACACTTTCTTTTCCACATTCCAGCTCGGAAAAATCTCCCTTCGCGGGTGTTGTAAAAATACATGAATCTATGGGATCATCGAAAAACTCTGAAAATTCGGAATTCCCTGACACGGGTTCTACATCATATAGATCATAAAAATTAGCACTTAACTTCTTTCCTTCTTGTACTCCGGCAACCGCCAACAGAGGACATTCATTCCGCCAATGACCTGGTTTACTGCAACTAAAGCATGTGCCCCGTTTTGGAGCCGTCCCACTTGAAAATGGAAATGAGCCTATGCCTCTTGGACCTCCCGTGGAAGAAGAAAAACGGGGAGAATAGTTTCCTGCGGATAGAGAGAAAGGGCTGGATGACGGCGATGAGTTTGCAATTGTGTTTCCCGGTGATCTAGGATTCCTGAACCAGGGGCGAGCCTTCGTGGCTTTGGCGGCGCGAGATTCGGCTATTTTCCGTTGAGCTTCTTTTTCTGCTTTCTTCATTTTCTTGGCGTCCTGATCATCGTCCGCGAGCTCGTCATCAAGGTATTCCCCGACAGTTTTCCAGCCGTAGTCAGATTTGTCTGCTATGAGAATTAGCTTTTGGCGCTGATCGATAAGTTCAATACCTTCGTTAAGCTTGGCGATGCATGCCTCGTTCTTTCCCGCCACAACGGCGTCCTTGGCCTCGTTCACCGCAGACTTCACTTGTTCGTTATGCTTATACTGTTGTTCGTGTCCTTTCTTCTTAAAAATGCGAGGTTCAGTGAGGCGTATTTTCTTTAGTTCGCTCATTTGCGTGTTTGAAGACTCCTCAAGCTGTCTCTTCATAGATTCCAACTTGTTGTCCATGATGGACGAGAGTTTTTCCAGCATTGTTGATTGTTGCCGTTCCAGTTCGGCTTGGATTGTAGGATCCATGTTCGGTGTAAAGCACCGAAGAGAAATGTGACTGCTGAGCCTCGAATCCAAAAAGATTAGGGCGATAAAAATCGAGAAAAGCGAAAAAAGCATTGACAAACGAAACTCAGTCAGCGATGTCAGCTTAGAATGATCACCTCAGTAAAATCCCGCCCCTTTATACATGAGTCTCCGTGACAGCTGTCAATAAGCTGGAACCGTGAAAACAATAATTTGCTGCTATTCTTAGAACCGCAGCAAATAACAATTTTATATTCCCAAAACATGTGGAACTAAACTTGATTTTAGGATGTCACCAGCCGAAACTCAAATAGAGAAAGAAACAAATAGAGTAAGCCGAGTCTGCAAAACTTTTCACACTAGTTTTTTTTATTTGCACTTAGCCTTCTGCGCCTTTGCTTGTAATAAACTAATCTTAACCCCGCTAGCGTATAGACTTCTTTATCGATCACCTCAGTATGAATTGAGGGATTTAGGTACACACGTACGCCATATGCAACATGAGGGTAGAGCAGGGAAATGGAAACGAGTAAAACTGTTTAAAGAAAATTGGCTAATGCTCCGCAAAAGAACATTCCTGAAAAACCACAAATCGAAAATGGACAATGGACACATTTGATGAGCGAAATACAAGTATTTAACATGTTTAAATTACTGAAAGTAGTATTGCTTTGCTCCTCTGCAGCAAGGGCATCTTCTGGCGAGACCTCAACCTGCTGTTGACGAATTGTACTGATCCCTCGCCTCCCGAACAGAGGCCCTTAAAGGCCAGTCTACACAGTATGGGGTAGACCAGAATGTACGTACTGCTAGCTCCCGCCTGAAAAAAGGTGTAGTCACCTGGCTCTATCCGGCACTTGTTCGCAGGCTAGAAAATAAACCAATTCACCGACAAATTCTTTTTCATAACGTCAAAATCCGTCGCGAAAATGAAAAAAATGCTTTAAAGCGCCTCAGCCATTTTACTTACTATCTTTTAACCAAATACGTTGCGGAGAAAAGAGATAAAAGGCTGAAAACAGCCTTTCATTTCGATTTAAAATTTCAGATGGAGAATGCCCTTTTCCTAGGTCTGCACCTGCAGTGACTTGTGTGCTAAAACTCCTTCGTGGTGGTATCTCTCAGGCAAAAACGACCGCCTAGCGGCGAGGAGCGAGGAGAGAAGTCCGTGGCCATTTTCGAAAAGAAAAAGAAGTGTAAAGGCAGCACCTTCGTCGCTAAGAAAACGTCTGCGTATATAATATTCTTCAGGCCGCACAGAGTCATCAATTAATGTGCCTTTACGGACCCCTTTTGAATGAGCAGCCAGCATGGCCAGTAGGCTGTTCTGAAACGGTACAACGTGCATCGTTCTTCGCCACCCGGAACCAAACATTTAGCGGTGGTGAGGAAAAACTTTTGATTTTATGCGCCAATTTTGTGCATCAAACAAAGTCTGTTAGCTCTAAATGTAGTGATAAAGACATGAAGTTTTGTATGTGTAGAGAACCCAATGCCAACCAACCCACCCATCTCCTCCTCCTTTCCTAAAGTAGACTTTTCATGACGTTAACATAATCACCTGAGACCTCTTGTAAAGTTCACTAAAATGACAGCAAGCACCTTCGTATCCTGTTCACAGACACTCTACTTTTTCATTTGAGATCGTCGATCTATTTTCTCTTTGGAGATCGTCGATTTTACGTTTGAAAATAAAAGCCGCGGGGGATTTATTGACCAGTAGAGCAAGGGGCTCTCTCTCGCGCGCTCGCTTCGCTCGCGTGCTCGTCTATTTTCGAAACGAAAGAGGAGTGTAAAAGCTACACATTCGTCGCTCAGAAAACGTCTGCGTATATCATTTTCAGTTCAGGCCATACGCAGTCATCAATCAATGTGCCTTTATGGACCCCTCTATGAGCAGCCAGTAGGTTGATCTAGGACGGTACCACGTGATTTGTTGCACCGCTACCCGGAACCAAACATTTAGAGGTGGTGAGGAAAACTCTTATTTTCATGCGCCAATTTTGTGGATCAAACAAAGATCACCTAACGTAAATGCAGAAAACCTTACTTTTATCATCAGCATGGTAGGGTCGATGTTTGGTTATTGCCCCACATACTCACGTGACTAACAAGTCGGGAGCATACCAAGTGACTCACTACATCTTTTCTATGATCCCAATACGTTCAGCATTACTGGGGCCACAGGCGTCACAAACCAAGTTTGAATATGTGCGAGATGCTATACGAACATACAACAAAGACTTGCACCCTAAAACACTTATACCAGGAATTTCTTTTTCGGCGCGTTAGGGAAAGTTCATTTAATATGACAAGGGGGGGGATGAAGATATTGAAACTCGAAGCTTGAAATTTTAGCAGCCCCCCTCACTAGCGGTTCAATTTTTTAGGGGCCCCCTCCTTGGTAGTCGAAAAAATTTCAGAGCCCCCCCCCCCCCCTCCTCCTTCAATTCCTTTGCTCCCCTGAAAAAAGATCGCTAGACTGTATTAAATATATTTACCGTTATTGTCTTCAATGGTTTATACTATGACAAACTTGAGATACAGTTGTGATACAATTTTCTAAAGCATTTTTGGGATGAACAAGAGTGTAATAATTACTGAGACTACATTTGTTATATCTGTAAGCCACGTGATATAGCTGAGTTGCACAGGTCATTAAATTGTTAAGTTGAAAACCATCCGATCTGTATGATGATGTCATGTGTTGGTTTTGAAGTATACAAATTTTCGAAGCCCCCCCTCCTAGCGCAACAATTTTTTCAGAGCCCCCCCTTCGGGTGTCTAAAAATTTTCGGAGCCCCCCCTCAATATCTTCACCCCCCCCCCCCCCCCCCGTTGTCATATTAAATTAACTTTCCCTTACGCGTCACGCACTTCCAGAATGTCATCTTCCCTCGTGTTGACAGATTGAAAACATATACAAACTTAACTTCGATTCTGCCGTGATGCAGAATTTAGTTAGCGGTACTGTGACCCCGTCTAGCATTTAAATTCAGGTAAGTAAATAACTTTTCTGATATTAAGGTTTCAATACGATTAAAACTATAGCAAGCGAGGATTTCGACAATATTCCCCTCTACTAACTGTGATTTGAACTACGTATTCGTCTCTTCATTATGGTTTATCGCAAAAATCAGTTGAAAGGAATCATGTTAAACCGAACAGAAACGCCGAAATATAATCTGAAACCGTTACAACTCTGACTAGGGTTTAAATGTCGAAGTAACTTAGGTTTGCGAAGGATTAATATTCCAAGCGTTGAAACTTGCTTGTTGCACGCGCTTTCCTGGTGTCAAAATACCCTTCAGGTTTTGGTCTCTCGACGGTGTGCATTTGGAATGCCGCCAGAAATATTTTAACACAAACAACAGCAAAGGATATGCTTCAATACAGTTCTTGTTTCATACTGAAATTCTATGTACCAACTGGGTTTTTACGATGGTGAAGTTAGGTCAAATTTGCCATTTTTGAAAAGTGCCGAAACCGTGATTCTTCTTGCGGCCGGTACAGTCACATTTAAACGGTTTATTTAAAGTTAACTGCTGAATTGTAGAGTAAAAATGTGTGTCTGTGTTGTGACTTGATTTCACGTAGAGATATTATTCCGTTTTTATGTACGAGCGCGAAGAAAATGCTCAATTTTCGCTAATTTCATACTCGAAAGAGCGCCGATTTAGAGTTTTTCAAACTTTGCCTGATTCCTGAAAAAATAAAAAGCTATTACAAGTTTTAACGTGATTTTTGAAATTAGTGTACTATAGAGATTATTTGAGCAAAATATGAAGAAATTCAAAAATTCACGACTGTCAACCGATTCTCGAAAATTACAGACATTGGCTCTTAATTACTTAGATTAGAGCGCAAACAAGAAATTTCTTCAAATGCCTTTCGAATTGACATGTCTCTATTTCTTTCTTATTCATTTGGAATTGAAAGGATAAATACGTTCATCCCGTAGTTGTCTCGAAAACCATAACCGACAGGAGCCCATCAAATTCATTTGATGGGCTCCTGTAACCGATAATTCCAGACAAAATTATGGCAGAGTGTATACCCGTTTTCAGACCAAAAAGGCCCAAAAACCATACCCTTTTGGGCGGTACATACCACAGGTAACCCAGGCTCTGTGATAGTACCACAGTACGGTTCCAGTAAAATTACAGTGTTTGTATGGGGTAAAAATATCA
>NC_133212.1:18574750-18729750 GCF_958299795.1 Porites lutea
ACTCTAGCACGTGAGAAAGTCGAGAAAGGATAGGTCCTCAACTTTTATTTATATGCTTTATTCAGTCAAGTCATCTGTAAGGCTTTCTGTGCATAAAAATATCGAAAAATATCTAACAATATCTAAAAACAACATTTAATCTTGACAACAAATGAGACACAGCTGATACCGGCGAGAAAACTATAGCTTCTTATGCTGATTAATATGTTCCCTCAGAAGAGAGAATTACATTGATTCACAGGGCAGCTTGCGACGGATACATAGTCATTAATGACTCATTAATATGCTATTATCTCGCAGTCCTAACCCAAACCACATACGCCGATCATTTTTCCTAATTTACAATACAATAAACACGTTCTAACTAAAGCCAAGACTTAACATTGCAAAACCAGAAGCCTAAGAAATACATCAATACGTATTGATTAGTATCGATCAAATGTGAACTTGACGTCTTCGACGCTGGAGCCAGTGATAAGCAGCTTTTACTCTTCTGTACCCTTCTTGTTGTTCTGATGATCACCTTGGATGTGAGCACGAAGCCAACCATGTTGATGGTTTTGTAGACATTCTAGCCTGACTGGAACAACTGGTACACATGGTCACTCTCCGATTTCTTTGAAAGAGTAATGCTGATGTAATGGCCTTGTTCAAGAGCTTGCTGGTTATCACACCAAGGCGATCACATATCTCCTGTCGGTTTCTGCTCTATAGGATGGCATGTCACAGAATCGGGAACAATAGGGAATATGTTAATCTTTGATTCGACTTTGTATGCTTTTACTTTGTAGGTGTCCGAGTCATTTTGGACGACGTTGATGTTGCGGTGCGTCAGTCATGGCCAGAATTAATGTTAATTTCACGCACGTTTCGCTTCCCGTTTTTCTTCCCTCCTTCCCTTGATGCAACGCGAACTCGCTTAAACCTTCCCATCTATCATCGCACAAACAAGAGAAGCGGCTGGGTACGAGTCTGAAACAACTATGTACTTGACCACTCGAACTTTGCGAACATTATGAGCCCCAGAATCACAGTAAAAAAACGGCGGTTAAAACCATTGCGAAACAGCCTGAATGTAAGTCGCACGAAGTTTGACGTGCGAGATTTCTGGACATGGCATCTAATATCTCACATATAAGTATAAAAGGCCTTTTCTGTTGTCTTTTTGTTCTGTTTTTTGGTTTGAGAAAAATGTTCTTTGGATATCTCGAGGAAGTAACCTTATCCCAGTTGGCCGTCAAGTTAGAAAGTCGATTTAGCTATATGTTGATGTTTTTGCGATTTAGCGTCGGAACTTAAAAAACACTCATTTTGATACGCAAAATAGAACTTTAAACGTGCTTCACACTAAGTTTTCGCACATTTCTTTGCCGACAATGCACGGTAACTACGAGAAAATGGTTAGTTTCAGGTTTTATAGAGGACATGTAAGGGAAGTAATTCTGTTTGACGACTGTTTCAGCTGAAGGTCAAATGATCGAAAAAGTGTGCTGTAGACGTTTCATAAAATGTCTAAGGCAGGCTCTCTTAATTTCGCCTTTACAAGAATAGAGCCTGATCTCATTTAACAGCGAGGGAAAATTCCCGTTGTACATGTTGGGGTTTAACTTTGTCGATGGTTCAAATTTTAACTAAGGCTATGTTTACACTATACCGAATATCTTTTTGTGCCGGTACACAACTGGAGCAAGTCGCTCACACACAGCAAACATCGACAACATCGTGCTGGAGCGATTGGTCGAGAGAGTTTGGATAAATAATCCGAATCCCAATCATGAATATTTGTATTTCTTCTTATCCATTTCTGTCACTGTCTGAATACCTGTTCACACTGCACCAAAGTGTGGTACAGAACCTATCCGATATGTGACACTCCACTTTCGAGATTGGCACGGCGCAGCTTCGCTCCGTTACAAAAATGGCGACAATGCAAAATCACTGTTATTCTCAGAATCCCTGTTTGGTATGATTTTCGCGCCGGTGAAATAGAGAGGAGAAGTCAGTGACATCACGTTACCATGGTAGCACTATTTCTGGATGACAACAAAACCAACGACGATGGCGACGGCGAGGAGAGCGGTAAAAAGAGAATGTTTATAATAACAAACAACAACTTTGCACGTGCATCACGCTATTTTCTACATTTCCTTGCCGTCGTTACACCACTACGACATGGAACTTCCTAATTTCACGAGCGCCCTTTATGGAGTAGGTCACACAACACAATTATTGTCACTTTCTTTTTCTAAATTTAGATAACAATAGATACGGTCCCAGGGAAAATTTTACCAAGATTTGCCAAATTAAATGAAATTGAATAAGATCGGTGAAGTTTGAAATAGTGCGAATAGACTTTTAAGTGACCTTTTCGGTTTGTTGCCATCCAAAAATTTTGCTACCATGGCAACATGACGTAACGATTTTTCTCTATAGCTATCTGATATACTGATGTAAACATACCCATACCCTAAGCACAGAAATTATAATATAAACCATGGTTAAATGAAACCACAACGTACGTACATCTTGCTTTTCCCTTTTTTTTTTGAGAATAATGCTTACGAAAGTTGTGATTGCAGTCCGTTATGAATCCCTAATACAACTCTTGAGTGAGGAGTCATTTCCCGGCTCCTCCCCACCCCTACAAAGTTGCAAGTGGTTTGATAAAGAACACCAAAAATAACATGACTGACAAAGTTTATTTCGTTAGATGAGCGAACCTTTCTCCTTACATACTTTAAAATACATCATTGATTGCCTTAACTCCTGTTAAGATTGTTAAATTTTTAAGCAAGCAAAACTAATACGATTAAGAGACGGCTGGGTTCGCAGGCTATAAGGCCCCAAGTTCCTGTCTAGCAAGGAGAGGGTGCCGGGCTTAAACTGATGTATTTCCCCGTGGAAGCAAGTTTGGTTACGACCAGTTTAGTGAATTCCCACAACTGATGGTAGCCCTTTATTCTGAAAAGGTAATCATCTGGCTTAGTACTGTACTTGCTTCCGGCAACCTGTACCATCTCGCCGATACCAGGAATGTAAGATCCGACAGCAAATACGTAGATATGGACTCCCAATGTCTTCAGTTTGTCGGCGTTGGGTACGGTCAAATGCTTGTTTACATTTGATTGGCCGTCAGTGATAAGTAAAACATTCTTACGATTGGCAAAACGTCCACCTGGAACAAATAAAACATGCTATTTATTAGAGAGGCATTCATGGAAGTATATCCTTCGCGTTGTTAGGTAACTAAACGCTGTAGCTATAATACCCGGAAGCCTAGCCTGTTGACACACGTTTTTCTTTTCTTTTCTTTTTTTTCTTAAAAATTTGGCTGGTGCCCTAGGAACCACAACCGGCATAGCTGCGAAGCCACTCTTGTTTTCTAGATCGCTTAGTAATTCTGTGAACTGAAGATAGAATACTTTCAAGACCTCAGTGAAAGGAATTTCGGGAAAATTTCCACCAACGTAGTTTTCTGACTGGCAGGAATTTAGTCACAGCGAAACATATACCTGTAAGAGATTCCACAAACAGTTTCATGGCCTCTGCCAATCCTGCTTGAGTATTGGTGGCGCCACCGGGGAACTGTACCATCGTCAACCTTTGCTCCGCTGTAGAGTACGGTAAAAACTTGAAGTTCACGCTGGCTGAGCTGGCGAAGGTAACTGCAGCATACTTTTCGTCAAACTTGTTTTTGACCGCTACTGCATTTGCACTCTTCATCATATTCTTGATTGCTGCCTTTCCTCTTTGAAATTCGCAGTTACCAACTGACCCGGAACCATCCATGACGATCACGTTATCAATAAGTTGGGTACCCGCTTGCCTCTTGCCGCGTGTATTCGTCGGGTTTATAAACAAAAAGTTAGTCAGAAATTTATTTGCAGTGACACTGATGGGGGGAACTTTTTGAAACTCTGTAAAAGAAAAACAAGACTAAAAATCAAGAGGACCAAGAAACAGTCCGGATAACTTTATAGTGAATTTGAAACGACTAAGAGGCTATGCGGCTGAATTCATGCGATGGAATTTTGCATTGGACTCACATACGACTTACTATATATTATATTAAAAAAAGTTCTCGTTGGGAGTCGTTACTGGCACAAACTGTATCGTAATTAAGTTGATTTATCAATAAATGGTGATATAAGAACCAAGAGGCTAAAAATGAATCTTAGAAACTACTGAACTCGTGCCCAGGCCTTCCAAGACCGCGGTGGGGACGAGATGTCAGCTGAAGCTAGCACGAATGAAAGTCACAACGCACGGCCAGGAAAAAAAATGACTTACTCTTATAGAAAGGATCGTTTATGTTAACAGGCAACTTGGTCACGGGTGACGTTGTTGCTGGGTGCCATGGAACATGGGCTGAACTCTGCATGTTGTAAAGAAAAACAAGGACGCACACCATGGTGGCAAGTCGAACCGTAAATCCTGACATCTTTGAACTTATTAACTCCAAGCTTCCAACTTACTGATGAATCTGAAAAAAGCTGTTGAGCTTTTAAAGAGAAGCGAGACATGTTTGTGTTAGGTGATAACTTCTTTTGCAGCTGATCACTCCTACGAACGTGTTTTAGCTTATGAGGAACTGACCTGTTACAGTGTTAAGAGCGTTCGTGAAGCATCTTTAATTTCTGCTACTTCCCAGTGTTCTTATCATTCTCATTTTTATTTTTTACCTTTTTCTTTTGCATTAAATCCACTGCTGTTGGCTAGACAGTTTGATACATAAAGTAAAACTAGCTTTTCCCCCAAGCCTAGTATGATTCGCTAACAACAAACTCCACGACGGATTTAAAAATGTCTTATTGCGAAAAGCAGCGCAATCCCATGGAACAGGGGCACCCAGCGACTTTTATCTGTTAAATAACTGTTGGAAGGAGCAAATATTGCCTAGAAATTTCAAAAGCTTGTGAAAAGCTAAAACTTTCTGGATAACCGCTCCATTCGTCTAAAATATTCGGACATTTTCTAACAGCTTAACTACGATTTTCGGAGGTTGTGTTAGTCATATTGTAACACCAAGATATTGCAATTGTTGTTAAAGAAAGGTCTCCTAAGACTTTCGTTGTAAAGACAAAACGTCCCCTAAAATTTTCTGATGAAAGCAAGGTTACTTCATGTCCTCGCACGTTCGACCGAGCCCGTAAGGGCAGCCAGCACTTTCAGATAAGACGAAAAAGCCACCTAAAACTTTCGGGGCCCTCAAAGTTCGCGTAAGACATCCGAACAGATAAATAGTTTTTAGGGCAACTCCAAATTAACCAAACGGGCTTCTAAAGCACAGAGAAAACCATTTGAGACCTTTCTGGCGATCTGGCGAGATGGAAGATCATCTCTGCCTGAACCGCTTACCTGTTTTCAGCAACTCAGCTACACTTGACTGAAAAACACTGCTAGTTGTTTAAGTTTAAGTTTAAGTCATTCATTGAGCATCAACTTGACGTATTTTAGAAACCAAATATAATTAAAAGATCTTTCATTTCTTCTGTTAATACAGCTTTATCTAAAGGGAAAATTTGTCAGAAATAGTCACGTAGCGTTTTAATAAGGAACGTAACTTATGAGTATTGTTTTAACAGCCGCCGTTTGTCTGGAACGTTAACACTTGCTTCATCAGTGTTGGTTCTCGCCCATCCCCCGCGAGGTTTTTCTTCACTGGGAACTCTGGTACGTTTAACCAATATTTCCAAATTCTAATACGATCCAGAAATGATAGACGAAGGACCACTTCATATAGCGCAGAGTGAACAACCACAGTCTGTAGTGAATGAAGAAAATGTACATAGGACGTTTGACAAGAAAATAACATATTAGAGCAATGTTTAAATCTTATCTGCATGCACGCAGTTCAAATACATGACTGAATTTCATTAGTGTTTTTCTTTCAAACACAGGACGTGTAGACCCGCGATCAGCTCTTACTAATTTTTCCTCCCGTGTTCACGAGCCAGAACTGATTTATACCCTGTTTTAAACGCGTAGAACAAACTGCTATCAACTATGTTAAAATAACTCGAGTTGTTAGTTCAAGTGACATTTTTTTTGGCACTCAGTGTAGCTGCTTAAAGCCGTCCTCATTTATTCAAGAATAAATGAAAACTATAAATCAACAAGGCTGTATTGCAAAGAAGAAAAGCTCACTCATCTAAGCAACTGCGTACTCAACACGAGAAAATCAAGGGCACCTAGTGACCGAATTTTTTTAAATATGAGAGAAGTGTCTCAATGGTTTCCTCTATCCTTTAAAAGCCTGTTTGGTTATTTTAGAGTTGCACTAAAAACTTCTTATCTGTTTAAATGTCTTAGGGGAACTTATGGTCGTCTCGAAAGCTTTAAGTGGCTTTTCGTCTTTTTTCGTCTTTAAGCCAGCCCGATGGCGCTCGGTCAAAAGTTCAAACACATGGAGTTGTTGCACTTCATTAGAAGATTCCAGGGGACGTTTTGTCACTCTATAAACCGAACATCTCAGGGGACGTTTTTCAACAACAATCGCAATATCTTGGTAATAAAATGTGAAAAACACAACCCTCCGAAAATCGTACGTAAGTTCCTGAGTGGAAAAACTCGATCCGAAGATCTTAAACAAACAGAACGGTTATCCAGAAATGTTTTAAAAGCCTTTCTCAACCTTCAGAAACTTTTAGGCAATATTAATGCTCCCTCGAACAGTTATTTTTTAAAAAAAGTCGTTGGGTACCCCTGGAAAATCAAACTTCTTAGAATAAAAAGTCTCCGCTAATTTTTCTCATACGTTATTGTGATATCACTTATTATTATCCAAAACGACTGCTGGCTATGAAGATACGTGCAATTTATTCCCGAAATACATCAAACAAGGGACGATTTAATAACACAAAATTGAAGCAAAATATTGTGATCAATTGTTTCGTAGCTCTTCAGTGATATAACCCTTTCCTTAGACAAAGTTATTTAGTGGAAGATTTCAAGGATTTAAAAACGATCGAAAAGTCTTCATCAGATTCAGTTTCCAAATTAAATTACACGTCACAGTCTTTGAATCTTTGGAATTTTTTAAAATCATTGTAGACTGAGTAGGCGGAAAATATCAGGTTGCACCCTCTCTAATCGCCCACCACGTCCTCGTTCTGTATTCTTTGAGTTCAGCTAAGTTCTTACACCAAGTTTATTGGCAAGCTCTTGTAAAATTACTCATGGTGTTTTTTTAAAGATTTGTTCCAAAACAACAGAAAGCAAGCTTTTATTCTAGGAAAGCTTGCACAAAACCTTAAGCCCGTTTCAAACGTTGGGCTACTGCCGTGCCGAACTCAATTGATCGAATTAAATTCGACTTTAGTACGGCAGTAGCACGACGTTTGAAATCAAGTCGTGCTACTGCCGTGTAGCACGGCAAGCCTTATTGTGCTACAAACTTCGTCTAAACTAAACACACACCTGTAGGCAAACGATCCCGAAGATTGTCTTATATTCAATTAGGAGTTCACCGCTCAGATAAAGAAACACTGATCTTGTGCCGATTGGAACCGTTGGGGAAGTGCAGTTTACAGACGAAATTCATATCGATTTAAGAGCTCAACGATGAATGTTTTGAGCGTACAAGGAGGGTTGAAGAACGAAACATGACTGACGTGGATGAAGAAGAATTTGAAGAGGAACAAGATCCTCGTGTCAGAACAACCTCCTCTGGGAGAATCCTAAAGCTTCCAAACCGTTGTTATTGAAAACACGGCCTAAAGGCCAGTGGGAACTCAGCATTTAAGGTGACGGTGATGTGCAAATGTGGTCAAATTGTAAGCCAAAAAAATCCCTTAGAATTGAAACGAAACCATAAAAAAGTCCCGAGGCCACAATTTCACCCTAACCGTTAATCAATTAAAAGACTAAAAGAACAAACCAGGATTATTGTACAGACTAAATGTTTGGGTCAAGTTTTCGTAATATTTGTCGTCATCACTTTGCAGACCTTAGAGCTTGAAGACATTCTCGCAAACTAGTGTCAAACTACCTCAGGGGCACCCAACGAGAATATAGTTCAAAACCACTTAAACATAGCATTGTTTAACGTATTTTGGTATTTAAACGGTAGATATAGACATATTTTTATCCCCTAAAAATTTTTCATCTGTTCGGATTTCCTAGCTGAAAGTCTAGTGATCCGAAAATTATAGGGATCAAAACTTACCTTTTCGAAAATTTCAGCCAGAAAAAAGGTTTCCGAAACTTCTAGGTGACCTTTTTAGGGTAAAAATCCGTTAAAAATAGGCAAACATACCATTTTTTGGATGTTCGAAAATCCTAGGAGAGGCAGGCAAGCAAGAAATTTTACAACAAATGTTTCGAAAATTCTAGATCTCAAATCGTCTTCCGAACAGATATTCTTCCGAAAATTGTGGTTAGGTGCCCCTGCTACATCCAAACGTTTGGAAAACGTTAAATACAGGGGGGGGGAAGAGACGAGGTCTGGGACCGAGAAACGATGTTCTCACAACTTGCAAAGCGGTCACCCCGCGTGGTGGTCAGCGGAAAATTGCAGTACTTTTCCCACAGTAAATATTTTTAGACTTTTTAGAAGCAAGAAGCGACCGGCAGAGGAAATCAGAAATGTTTACTGAAAAAATAAAAATTGGAAAAAATAATATCATGCATCTTTGTTTTTCTTTCATATCGTATTTGTCTTTCGGTACTGAAATTGCGGGGGAAACCGTGTTAGATCTTAACCAACAACAAGGCGCTCGATCGATTTATAGGTTACATCGTTTTTGCCGGGTAAGGATAACTTGATGCTGATAAAAATTACTGGAGAAAGTGTCAAATTTATCGGAAGCAAGTAATTCAGAGAGCTTTATAAATATGAGCTTACAGCTCTACAATCATAACTGAATAAATATTCACACTTCATAACATTTCACTTCGTTTATTACGATCAGTCAACACCTTGAATCCAAAGTTAAAATTCAAAACGATCCTAATAAACAAATCACAACTACTACTGAAAGCTCTGCACCTTGAAGCGACTTTAACTTTCCTAAGGTTTGCAGCAAAACACTGCTTGATAGCTCAACTCTAGCTCTTCGGCGTTTCTTATCAGCTGTACGGATCGAGCTATATGTTGCATATTCCAAACTCTGCAGAGGGAAATTGTTTAACAGAAAAAGAAAACCACACACTATGTCTGAAAAGGGACATAAAATCAATAAATTTGCGAATTACCAAAATATAATCATGAGAAACAGTCCCGCCTTCGATCGCCATGTTTTTGTTTCTTCTCAAGACCGTTGATCTATGGATTTTTACGTAATGCGCATGATCACTACACAAATCCGCTGGCAAGACCTTTGCTGATCGCTTTGCAAGTTGTGAGAACATCGTTTGGATTTCATTTAAGAGAATGTATGGGAAGTAGCTTACCCCCCCCTGGTTAAATACTTCGGATGCAATGGCACGGATTCGAGGAGCTATTCTTACACTTTTGTGTAGCTGGGTAAATGTTTGTAAGTTGTGATCGGTTTAAGAATGATATGCAAGCCAGTCAGTGATTATTAAGACTGAAGGTACCGCTTTCGATTCTTATAAGACAAGAAGTGTACGTACGTGAACAAAATGTCCGAAGAACCATAACATTTTTATCCCAATTCTTCCTGTCTCTTTTGAATACTAAAAAAACCGTGGTAAGATTAAACTGTCCCCCAAACTACTAGACAAAATTTTCCCAACAAAATCCCAAGACCGTGAATTATAAAAAGACAAGTGGAGCGAGCTCTAACCCTTTAACCAGTCCATTTGGTTTCTTAAGATGATAGCTTTATTGCCGTATAATTTTCAAACCTTTTGAACCTCAAATCTTGAATGAAAAACAGCTTTACGGGCCCAAAAAATTATCGGGACCTTCAAGAAACGGCAAGGCGTTTTATTATACTTCACCTGGATAGAGCCTCTATCCACGGTTCAACGACAGCTAACAGGAACCCTCTTCAGCTACGGCACGAAACAGAATACTTGAAGGCATTCCTCAATGAGACATGAACTAGAAAAAACCTATACCTTTCTTGATAATACATCCAACCACTTCTCAGCAGTCACCCAACGGTTATGAGCTGAGCGGTACAGAAACTCAGGAGCTCTCAGAAGTAACGATATCTTCTTTTTTTAACCATACTTGTATATAACTATAGATCAGGTGATTTATCGTTTATCGTTGTCATTTATCGCGTACATTTCCACTGAACTTGATAGCAACATTTGTAGCTATTTATAAGAGTTAAGTACCATACAGAATTACATTTATTTGGACCCAACGAAGGATTTGAAAAATTTCGAGCAATACTGACAAGAACGCGAGCGTGCGAGCAATTGTAAAAATTTTGCGAGCATGAGCAAGCGAGCACCTAAAAATTTTAAGGTACCGTTCATCACCCCTAGAACTACCTCTTATGAGAACTACAGGAGTAATCACTAAGCATTCAGTGTTGTCCTTTGTTTGTAACAGTTTACCCCTACTTCTAGCCTGCGTAGCAAGCGTTTTCGTTTGGTTTCGGAGCAAAAAATAACCGTGGAAGGGGAGTTTCGGTTTGATCGCGCGAGAAATTAAACGAGAACACAGAACACAGAAAGGGGAATTTTGGCCTCGTGAATTTAATTGTTTTCTGCCCGACTAATTGTTGAAAATTGATCAGTTATAAAGTCGCGTTACTCTCACAGAATGATTCGCTAACAACAAACTCCAAGGACCTAAAACTTTTATCGCGAAAAGCAGCGCAATCTCATGGAAGATTATCTCTGCCTGAACCGCTTACCTGTTTTCAGCAACCCAGCTACACGTGACTGAAAAACATTTCTATTTGTTTAATTAAGTCATTCATCGAGCATCAACTTGACGTAATTTAGAAACCAAATATAATTTTAAAAGATCTTTCATTTCTTGTGTTAATACAGCTTTATCTAAAGGGACAATTTGTCAGAAATAATCACAAATCGTTTTAATAATGAGCATAAAGTATGAGTATTGTTTTAACAGCCACTGTTTGTCGGGAATGTTAACACCTGCATCTTTTTTCAATGTTGTTTTCCGCGCTTATCCCCCTTGAGGTTTTTCTTCACAAGGAACTCTGGTTTTCCTTTCTCCTCCAAAACCAACATTTTCAAGTTCCATTACGATCCAGAAATGATAGACGAAGGACCACTTGAGATAGCGTAGAGTGACCAACTAGTGAATGAAGAGACTATGAAGAAAAAATAACGTAACTCAGGACGTTACAAGTTTCAGATTTAGTTTCAGTTTACTTTTTTGCCAAAAGAAAATACATATGCATATAGACATTCAATATATTACAAAAATGTTATTTAAAGATTAAAGAGACGTAAATTGTAACTAAGAGAATTAAAAGTATTTTTTCTGGCGAGGAAGCTTAAATAGAAACCTTGAGGCTTATTGTATGAGATCCCTCCCTAACCTAAGACTTAATATAATGAATAAATAAGCGGCAAAATCATACTGAAATATAATTAGGATAAAAAGCAAGCAAAACAAATCGAACAAAACAGACAAAAAGCAGCAAAAAAAAGTATTATTTACAAATGGTTAATCAACTAAGAAGAAATGTTTTTAATCTGGATTTTAAAAGAGAGATAGTAGCAGCACTTTGTATGCCGGATTCTTATTTAGTGAGTTCAAAAATTTAGGATCCTGAAATCTTATACCAAAAAGTCTTATATTTGTTCGTACACGAAATAAGTAGAAAGTATTTGAATTTCTTGTATTATAGGAATGAACTTGAGTTGTCATTAAAAACATTTCTTCGAACACATTAAGGAGCAGGCCTATTTTATAAGAATACATAAACTATCCAGCTTGAAAAAAGTAAATTACAGATAATTTCAGTATTTGCAAACTTTTGAATAGGAAACATGTGCCGTTCGCAGGCTAGATCAGTGTGAGCAACAAATGGCTTCTTGAAAATAATTCGAATAATTTTTTCTGAAGTTGGACTATACGATTCAAGTTTGTGGTATAAGTCGATGGCCACACTGAAGCACAATATACAAGATAAGGATAATATACAAGAAAACAGCAGTGCAATGTTTAAATCTTTATCACGCAGTTAAAATATATGCCTGCATTTGATATTTTAATTTTTCAAATAGCAGATATGTATATAGACGCAGCGATCAGCCCAAGTGTGAACCAGAACTAATTTAAACCCTGTTTCAGACGCTTAGAACCGCACCGCTATTAAAACATAATAATTTCGGGAAATTATGTTAAAATAAGGCAAGTTGTTAGTTCAAGTGACATTTTTTTGGCACTTGTAGCTGCTTCAAGTGGTCTTCATTAACTCAGGAAGTAATCTATACAACTATAAACCAACCGTGAAGATTGAAATGGAAAGAAGAAAAGCTCACTCATCTAGGCAACTACGTACTCAACAAGAGAAAATAAAATTTCTTTTAAAAAGTCTGCGATTAATTTCCATAAGGTGCTCTGTTCACCGCTATTATTATTATTACTATTATTTTCCAAAACAACTGGCTATGAAGATACGTGCAATTTATTCCCAAAATCACAATCAAAAACGAGACGCTTTAGGGGGACATTGGGGGGTACCCAATACCGCAATACCGTAAGAAAAATTGGCAACGAAATACCGTGTCGAAAATCGGCGAAATACCGATATCGCATTTATGATCAGTCACGCTTGCTCGAAGTTAGTATCCATCTCGCTTGCTGTTTTATCTGAGGCATGTATGCACCAGAAATCTACCTCAGTCATTGCGAGAAAAAGTGGGTAGACCTCGAATTTATCAGTACAACGATCATTAAAATTATTAACTGTAAACAGATGATGAAACATGTATCAGTATAGACTTCTATATTCACAATCCATTCAAGTACTTATATTAATTTCTCTGCTTTCTTTATCGATAAGCAACAACCTTTTCCTCCATCGATTTTTATCGAATTTAACTAGTCAATCGATTCTATTGATAGTTATCGATTATTATCGATTATCGACTTTGTCGATTGTAGTAGTCAGGTTTTTTCGCGTTTGTTCTGCGGGCTACTCAAACGTTTCGTGACTAAATGCACGGTAAATTCAGGCTACCACTAAATAATACCTGAGTTTTTAAGAACTGTCCTGGATGCAAGATTCTTGCTCTTGCTCAGTATCAAGTGTGTGTAAGTTGCTCTTAAGCCGGTGCGCAAATTTCACAACGTGAAGGGACATATATTTTAGGATTTCATGCAGTCTCAAAAAAGTTAGAATCACCTTTGACGACTATAGCATAATTAACAATTAATGAATGAGGCTGAGTATCTTATGAAGAATTATGGCGATCGAGGAGGGCGTTATCCGTATAAGGTTTGAAGCTTCCTCGTTTGCCTCTGATTGGTTCAACTGGTAAGCAAGGGTTTAAAAAGAATTTTTAAATAGTCTATGCTAAAGATATAACAAAAATCCCTATTTTGGGTAATATTGGGATAACTTGATCGCATTCAAATATGAGGTGCTGGCTTATCCGGGCTAAAGTAACAATATTTTGTCTTTCTTTACAAAAAAAAAGGTTGCGCATCTTGCTGTACCTTTTCAGACAAGCAATTGGGGTCAATTTATGGCCAGTATAACTAAATGACGAATTACGCCTTTTCCAGACAATCACTTAAACGACTGACTCACAACTTAATATCGGTTTCTTAGCTTGTTACTCATGGTATGGTCAGTTTCTCCTAACAGTTCCTAATAAGACTGGTTTATACCTGTTAATGAATCAAGGACACTTTAAGAGTCAAAGAGATTTTTCCAGAAAAGCCATACAATTATGAAGAGTTAACTTGAGGTTAAAGTAGGAAATATTGAAACATAGTGCTTTTATGGCAATTTTACTGCTCTAAAACATTAAAAGGAAAGATAGATACTCAACTTTTATTTCTATGGTTTATTCAAATCATGTCTTAGGCTTCCTGGGCACAAAATTATTGTACAGTAACTGAAATCGAACAACTAAATAAATAAAAATGGTACAACTGACATCGGCGAGAAAAGTATAGCTAATACAAACCTAATACATTCGAATATTTCCTCAGAAGATGAATCACATGGATTCACAGTTCAGTTTGCGAATGATACTGTAGTCATTAGTTTGCCATTTACTCACACAAACCACATACGCCCCTTAATTCGTTTACAATAAATCAGCCCATGCTAAACCAGGATCCTTTAAGAACTATATGAATACGTGGTGGCTACCAGGTGCTTTAGTATCGATCAAATGTGAACTTGACATCTTCAACGCTGGAGCCAGTGATAATCAGCTTGTACTCTCCCTTCTTGATGTCGTAATCACCTTCGATGTGAGCACGCTCTGCATAATTCATGTTGACGGTTTTGTAGACATTCCGGCCTGACTGGAACAACTGGTACACATGGTCATCCTCCCTCTTCTTTGAAAGTGTAATGCGGATGTAATGGCCTTCTTCAAGCGCTTGCTGATTATCACACCAAGGCGTCCACATATCTCCTGTCGGCTTCTGCTCTCCAGTATCGCAATTCACAGAATCGGGAATCAAGGGGAACATCTTAATCTCTGATTCGACGTTGTAGACTTTCACTTTGTAGGTGTCTGAGTCATTTTGAACGACGGTGATGTTGCGAACGTCAGCAAGTCCCTTAACATCCCCCTCTACCGGCTTGTAAATGACTTCTGAAATGAATGGGATATTCTTCTCCGCAGACATATTCTGGAAGATGAAGGAAAATAGTTTATGATATCTAGAAACTGGGCTGGTCGAATCGTCGACCCTAACCAGTTATTGTAGGCCTTGTTCGAAGGAAAATAACACCCTTTTCTGATACTCCCCTCTTTTGATTTTCAAATTTTCAATTTCAAATTGATAATTGTGCTTTTAGATTACCAAAAACAACGACTAATTTTTTAAGAAGTGACTTGGATTAAAGAATTGTTCTACCTGGAACTCTATTCAGTGAGCTATGCGATCATTCTTAAGCCAGTGCAGCCCGAAAACAAATAGAGCTGTAATATTCTGAGGAGATGATCGAGGGATAATGTGAATGTTCTTATTTTAGTATTTTATCCAGTCTCCAAAGTTTGAACCACCTTGTACAGAGTAATTTAACAACACCACGCTAAAAAAAACTGCTCGGTAGCTTTTCTGTGAATGTTCTTGTCGTATTATAGAATTTTATCGACAGCCTACCTTGAACAGCATAAAAAAACAGTATTACTAGAATTAAAGAGGTGCTTCAGCTTTCACAGGTCACAATATTGGATTTCACCCACAGAAGCAAATTACTAAAAGTTCAGTTTGCACACTGTGAAGGGAAGGAGATTCAGAAAAACACCGACTTACCGTTTAATTGCAGATGTGCTAGATAGCTAAGCAGCGACCTTCAAGAACTACAGCTGTACTGTAACACTAATTCCATCCACCGCCCCTCTTTTATAGAGACAGAGACAGGAACTCGTCAAACTACAATTGTAGCTGCAAATAAATTTTAATCAGGATACGAGGTCTTCTGTGATTGGCTAGAAGAAATTAACAGCATATTATATTCCTTGACCTACAGACTTCGATATGGATTTTTTTTTTCAGATTGATTTTTCCCCTTGTAGGTAAGAAAATGGGAGTGATTTCAATATTTTCAAGTTAAATTTCGGAACAAAACATTGAACTTTTAGTACCAGGAAATTAAAAGAGAAAAATACAGATTTTTCGTCGGTTATGATATAAAAAAAGTGTGAGTTTTAACTGGTGTCGTATTTGCCCATAATTGGCTCAAATTTTTTTAAATAATTAAAATCATCAGAAGTGGGGTGAAGTGCTAAATGGTATGAATAGGTTTCAAAAGGCAATTTTCTATTAGTCTGTATACAAAACAGGTAACAAAGAACACTATTTTGAGCGACGATCGAAAACGTGAATTCAATTATTAGGTGTTAGCCAATTTATATACATTATAATTATTACTTTGTTAAACTGTGCTTCTTTGCTGTATGTTTTCAGACAGTAATTGATGGTCAATTACTTGTAGACTTTAAGCTCCCAATAGGGCTGGCTTACTATTGTAACGGAATCTATGACAAATCAGACTTAGCTTCACATTTTTAGTGAGATCGGAGCAGTTACGAAGTGTTAAAAACTTTTCTTAACTTTGAAGACGGGGAATTCTGACTCAAAAATTGTTCCTTTTTGGCAATTATAGAAAGTAATTACAACACTGGCGGACCAACAAAAGGTGACTGAATTGGCAACACTAAATGATCAATTTGAAAATTATGTGTTAATAAGTCTAGACTTATCACTAGAGAAGCCAACACTTATCAATTACTGCTGCCTGACATTGTTTCGTACAAGGTTTCGTACAAGGTTATTAGGTAATTTTAAAACAGGTAGTTTCTTGGGAAGAACGAGTTATAAAATGCTTTGAGGTCACAAACCCGGCATCAAATAAAAATGCCTAACCAAGGCGATAAATTCTACCATCTCTGTCTGAACTCTCGCCTAGCCCACTCTCTTCAATTTCAACACTAGAAGTACCTGATATTTTCACATGTGAAGATATCATGTTTTTGCTCGAAATCTCACCTGGTATTTAAGTGTTGGTGTTTATATAATAAATTCCCTTCTTTTAAGTAACAGGGCGACTTGGGATAATCGCGAAATAGTTTGAAAGGATGCGAAGTTCATTTTTAAGCGACGCTTTCATGTATATAAGTAGTAAAACAGCTGAAAAATTGTTCCTGCGTTTTATGACGGGTTTTAATCTATATATGCACATTTCACCAACACTACTGAAAAAAAACAAGCACTCACTATGTCATGTAGTCTATTTGTTCATTCTGCAAATGACCTTTTTTACATTTGTTTTGATCTCAGTGCTTTCTTTATTCGCCTTAAAGACTAATACAGAAAAAAATGTCACTAAAACTCACCACCACCAACAACAACAACTTTATTGATTTTATCGACGTGAAGATTTCAGTACCCAAACCGTCAATACAATGACAAATGAAACAAAGTAGAATAAAAGTTAAGTAAGAAAGAAAGGAACAACGATTATATATTGAATATTATCATGAAAGAAAAAATACTTGGCTATGTACGGCTTCTACGCTACTCGTATGGTAAGAAAGTTTAATTAGAGTTCGGATTTATAACAATTTAGAATTGAATATTTTCAATATAAGAGGCACTAAGATTTATGATGTTTTCATCGCACATAGACATGATTCGACATGATATATAAAAATAGTGCCTTGCAAGACATATTCGTAAAATTACTGTTTATCGAGTATAGGCTCTCAAAGAAGAAACCCCTTATATGAGAAAGTGATGAGTGAGTACATTTCAACAAATAGTCAGGAATTCATCACTAGTCGTTAATAATCAGTATCTTGTCTAAAAAGACAAAGAATTGAAAACAATCGTATACAATTCAATGGTTACCACGTTATATATTCCTCATATTGATCATCAGTTGTTGCCAATTCGGTCGCCTTTTAATGATTTTCGTCGTTAATTTTTATAAGAAAAAAAAATAGAGATATAGCCTTTTAGCATGTTCAGTTTCGCAAGTCATTTCAGGAAATTATCCGAAAGCGATCTTTGTCTCAATGCGCCCTCGATTTTTTTTGACAATTATTATTATATGAGTTAGTCTTATAAGGAGATTTTAAACATCATGTAAAGTAATTGTTTGCGCCAGCAGAAAGAAAGTCCGCAGTTATCAAAGTAGCCCTGTTTCGATGTGACGCCTCTCATCGTCCCTCCGCCAGATTCCGCGAGAGAGGCGACGTCTTTCACGCGAAACGTCCTAACGGCGCGGAGCGATCAAAGGTGGCCGTATTCGCCGTCTGTTGTCAACGCTATTGTCTGAAAAGGTAAAAAAAAACGTGCAATTTGTCGCCTTAAAAACCAGCAACAAAGAAAGTTGTTGTACCTTTTCAGGCAATTGTCTGTCTGGAAAAGTACAACAGAGATGTACAATTTGTGAAAAATAACTAATTATGTCTAAATTAACCAACACCTGATTTATTTATTGAATTCATCTTATCAATTGTTGCCCAAAATAGTGTTCTTTGTTGATTCTTTACCATAGACTAATTGAAAATTGGCTTTTGTAACCTTTTCAGACGAGTTCACACGTACGAACAAAACATGCTGGCCATGTTTTATAAAAATATTTGAGCCAACCATCTGCAACCAAGAAGCTTTGCACTGACTCATCTTTTACAATTTCATAAACCAACTGAAAAAACACGCTATTTTTCATTATTCCCTAATACCAAACGTTCAATTTCTGTCTCAGAATTGCACTTAACAATCTTTATTTCTCCCTATAAGGAAACTCGACGATTGAAGTCAGAAATTTGGAAACAATTGTATCGAGGTCGGTAGATTTAGGGATGAAGTATATGCTGATGAATTTTTCTCAGTATCCAATCACAAGCGACCCAGTCAGCCAAAAAATTCCTTTGCAACCAGTTTGACGAGTTTTAATAGTTCACGATCCCTATAAAAGGGTTCATGGTAGATACTCGCTCTGCACTCTAACAAGCTCTTGTAGATCGTTGACGCTTGGCTAGCTCAAGATTTCTGAGGTTTCTATAGTTCATCTGCACTGCAACGGTAAGTCGGTGCTGAATTCTGAACTCTCTAAGAGACTTTGTAGGGGCGTTTTTTAAATAATCTTTGAACGCTATTACTGCCCTATATTGAATATTGTTGTCTTGTAGGCGATTTCTAACTTTTGAGTTTGTGAATGAAACCCTATGTTACCGTTCAAACAAAACCTATTTGGCAGTACTTTCACATAATACTGTTTATTTTTAAGTACCGTGTGGCACGAAATTTTTTTCAGGTTCTAGTTTTCGCGACTTTCCCAGCGATCCGCAAAATAAGTTAGTTCCCGCAAGTAAAAATTACCGCCTACATTTTTCCCGCAAAAATTTACTCCAGGGTAAATATTTTCTAACTTAAATTCGCTACACAAAAATACAGCACTAAGAAATCGTGTCTGTTCAATCACAACTTGCCTCTTTCATTAAGAAACAAAACGGTATACAACAAGGTACTGGTTCATTGTTTAGAAATATGTATTTTTATCGCAGGTACTCAATAAGAACGAAAACATTATCGATGCTGGGTACTGGTTACTTTCTGAAAATCGGAAAAATTAATTCCCAGCGAGAAAAACCAGTCTTTCCTAATCGCAAAAATGAGTTCCCGCGCAAAACACAAAAAATGGCTAATCTACAAAAATGAACTCCCGCAAAAATTTCGTGCCACACGGTATATGGTTCTAACTTTTAAGTTTGTGGATGAAGCCCTGTGGTGTTACCATTCAAATAGAATATCTTTAGGAGTACTTTCGCATGATACCATGTTTATTTTTCACTCTTTTACACAATGAATCAACCCATTCGCTCCTGGGGATTTTGCCGAAAAACGCGTTTTGAAGCTAGTCGAGTGGTTTTCTGGTCACTGTCGTGCTATAAAGAGCTAAAACTTACCACAAACCGGTTTACAGGTCGTACACTTGGCGGCCTTCTGATCCAGATGCAAAATATCAGCTTGCGAAGTTCGGGCATGCGCAGAAAGCAAAATTTCGACAGTTTTTGGGTTTGAAAGTGACACAGCAGTCTTGACTTTTACTTTTCGCTTTCTCTCTTCCCTTCTTTTTTCGCTTTTCTTGCCTCATTTTTTTTTCTCTTGCTGGGCATTTAGTAGGCTTCATTTTGGTGGGAAGAGTTTTTAGGAAAGCTTTTAGGATCTTAGGATTAGGTGAAAGGAAAGGTAGGTGGGTAATGGAACAAGATTTTCATTGAGATTTTCAGGTCCTTGTCACGTGGTTTTTTGCTTCTTTCTCCGGTGTCCTTGACTGAATTGTGCTCATTCTGGTATGGTTTGAAAGATCTCTTCACTCTGCACAAGTTAGCGAAGAAAGTTGTCCTTGACCGTTAAAACTGATGACGTCACAAAGGGTAGAAAGGACCTGGATCCGCACGGGCGGTTACGGGCGGTTCAGGGGCGAATGGGTTAATCTAATTTTTCGATTTCGCTCGCCACTATAGCAGTAAAAGGGTTTTTTTGACGATTTCTTCGTCCAGTTTCTAGATATCCTGAATCTTTTTGTCTTCACCTTCTAGGATATGTCTCAAAAGAAGATTCTGCGGAAGTTCACCAAACATACAGCATTTGTTCCAGAAGTCACTTACAAGCCTGTAGAAGATGAAGTAAGAGGACTTGCTGACGTGCGCAACATCACCGTCGTTCAAAATGACTCGGACACCTACAAAGTGAAAGTCTACAACGTCGAATCAGAGATTAAGCTGTTCCCATTGATTCCCGATTCTGTGAATTGCGATCCTGGAGAGCAGAAGCCGACAGGAGATATGTGGACGCCTTGGTGTGATAATCAGCAAGCGCTTGAAGAAGGCCATTACATCCGCATTACTCTTTCAAAGTCGAAAGAGGATGACCATGTATACCAGTTGTTCCAGTCAGGACGGAATGTCTACAAAACCGTCAACATGAATTATTCAGATTGTGCTCATATTGAAGGTGACTACGACATCAAGAAGGGAGAGTACAAGCTGATTATCACTGGCTCCAGCGTAGATGAAATCAAGTTCACATTTGATCGATACGAATAATTACATGTCATGTTTTCCTTAGGCGCCTGGTTTTGCTTATACTACTATGGCAAGTTCTAAGCTTAAATTAGCACGGGTTGTTTTATTGTTAACGAATTTAGGGTGTATGGTGTGAGTTCATGATATTTTAATAACTAGTATATCTGTCGCAACCTGTGAATCATTGTGATTGATCTGAGGGAACATTTGAATGTAGTACTTAGATTGCTTGGTTTCAGCTGGAACCGGCATTAGTTGTGGAAACAGTCCAGGAAGCCTTACATGTGATTTGAATAAAGGATATAGATGAAAACCTATTCTTTCTCAGGTTTGAGAGTTCTGAAAACCCGGGTGGGCGAAGGGAAGTTCCATACTTCCATCGAAAGAGAACCCCTTAATTTTATTGCTGGGGCACTCCTTTATTTGGGTCTTATTTGGCCTAAACCGTTATTTGCCGCTGAACAGGGTATGGGTTTTGGGGTTCTGATTCTAAACAAGGTATGCTATAATTGCCATATCACTCGATTTAGCGTCTTAAACACGGTGTTTGCTTTCTGGACCAGAATCGTTGAAGAGAGTGTAAATTTTTGGATAGTCGCGCAGTCTACAATACAGGTCGTCACGCAACGGCCCTTCCCACAAACGACCGTTGTTGTCTTGTGTCTACAAGTGTGGTTCAAACATTTTCTAAAAAATATTATTTGCAGTTGTCAACTTTGCTAAAAGCACTTCGCTCTGGGCGGCGAATAAAATCGAATTAGGTGTTTGTCTGAAACAGGTTCGCCTCGGCGGCACACTCCCATCCAATAACTTTGGCAAGGGTCATCAAATTGGCTTTGGTTGACTAAAAATACTTGATCAGACACTTGCAAATGTTAAAAAAATACTTTTAGGTGCGTCTTATCTAGATAAGGCCTCGCCACCACCTCCCCTATTTCATCTTAATTCTTTTGTCATCTCCTCGCGATTTTTTAACAATACGGCTGCTTTGCTGGCCCGAGAGATGCAACAAGGAAGGATGGGAGTTTCGGTTCCACGGCCTTGTAGTTCTAAGTTTTGTAGCACCCGCACACCCCCGCCTCCGTCCAAACATAAATACCCACGGCTTTGCTGTTTAAAAACTAAAATGCAGGTCAGTTTCTAGGACGTTGGGTATGTCTTAGCCTGAGAAAAGAGCCCGGGGGGGGGGGGGTACTGCCATATATGGGCTATATAGGTATGTGCCGCTGTGAAGGGTATGGTTTTCAGGCAGTTTACTCTAGGACAGGGTATGTAAATCAGAGCGTTTGGCTCTAGAATAGGGTATCATTTTTCAGGAAACTGATCAGTTGGTTGAAGATTTTATCTAGACAAGGGAAACAGCTACTCTAGGATAGGGGGGATTTGGGGAGTTTACTCTAGTATAGGGTAGCAAAATTCAGCTGAACTAGCTCTGGAATAGGTTAAGGGTTCCAGGGTCCCAGCGGCATATCCCCACCCAGAAATTCCTAAAGTACCCCCCCCCCCCCCCCCCGGGGAAAAGAGACGACATTTGGCTGGGAAACCAGTGGTAGCGTCGCCAAATGTCGGCTGTTTTCCCGTTCAGTCGTTCAAACGCCCGGAAAAGAACGTCGATAGAGTTCATCCAAACAAGTTTTATTTACCTGTAAGAGAAAAAATGTCGTTAATGCTCTCTTGAGAATTTTGAAAGAACGTCGATCTTGGGTAACCTGTGGTGTTGTTGGGGCACGTCACGAAATAGACTGCGAGCAGCCTTTTACCTTGCGAACAGCAGACGCATTTCCGGTCGCCGCTTCTCTCCCTCCGAAAAATAGCTATTTTTCTTAGGGAGAGATTTTTTCGGCTGTTCGCAGGCTCTCTTACTTTTCTTTGCAAAGTTACTGCAAGAGAAACCGTAACCGAAGCACGCTAGCGACGGAGCCACCGCACGTGCCGGATTTTAAGAGAAAAGGCGGACTGCAAGCAGTCTAGCGACGAAAAGTATGGAATGGAAAGACGAAAAATTGTCATTTTTGCAGTCATCTACTACCTTATTAAACAGGGGTTCACTTCTCTATATTTCCAGGTAAAATGTATTGCTTTTTCGTTACAGTTTGTTCCTCTCGACACGCAAAGATCTGAAGCAGTAAACAATTACGGCGTGTAAAGGTCTAACGGTTATTGACTTTTATAATGTGGTGGCTCCTAAAAGAGCCGTTTTTTTATCGTGTTGTTCACGAAGTGAGTTTACTTCTTGGCGGATTTCTTTGGACTCTTCGCCGCTTTCTTGGCAGCAGGTTTCTTAGCTGGCGCCTTCTTCTGTGCAGTTTTCGGCTTAGCCGCGGCCTTTTTCGCTGCAGGTTTCTTTGTTGTCTTCTTTGCTGCTAGTTTCTTGGTAGTTGCCTTCTTCGCTACTGGCTTTTTGGCGGCTGCTTTCTTCGCTGTTGGTTTCTTGGCTGCGGGCTTTTTGGCGGCCGGTTTCTTCGTTGTGGGCTTTTTGGCAGGCTTCTTCTTCTCCTTCTTTTGCTTCAGGGCTTCTTTGTTTACCTTAAACGAGCCCGAAGCTCCAGTGCCTTTCGTCTGGACGAGAACATTACTGGCTACACCCTTCTTTAAGGCCATCTTCAAATGAGGACCAACATCAGTAACTTTGTAGTTCGCCTTGATGTACTTCTCGATGGCAATTCGCGAAGACCCGCTACGCTCCTTCAATGCTGTGATGGCAGCCTTGACCATTTCGATGTACTTTGGATGTTCAGCAGGCTTAGCTGCTTTCTTGGGTTTAGAAGCAGTCTTCTTAGGAGATTCTCCCGACATGTTTTAGCAAGAAAGTATTTCAATTACACTGAACTACTACTCGTGACTAGATGATCAGATATGGCTGTTGAAACGACTTGGAGCGTTGTTTATTGGAATGATGCGGACCGCTGTGGAAACAGTAACACGTTGCGAACTGGTTGCATCCGTCACATGAAATTTGTGCTTTTTGAAAGAATTCCGAGAAACTTTAAGAAGAATCTAAGCGCTCGAACTTCTTTATTTTTATATTTTCAGAAATTAAATTGACTTGGCAATGCATTACAATGATCCGTTTCGCTGTAAATGACACCAGAACTGTTCAATTTTCAATTTAGAATTGCGATTCTGAACTAAAAAGTAGATAATCTTGTGTTCCAAAGTAAATTTCTCGAAAACTAAGCACAACACTCGTACGCTTTTTACATGATATCAAAGTAAATTTATCCACGAATTTATATTAGGAGGATAAATGAGCAAATTATCAAAAATGGTTGAATAAAGCTGAATTTGCTCCGGGTAACAAAGACAGAACGCCATAATGGCGGTGGATCCTTTGTTGACGAACAATCACCAGTCTTTTAGCTCTCATTGCTTCCTGTCGAGAAGTCCTTACCAAAGTCCTTACCAAATAATTCTTTCTTTTTCTTAAAAATAGAAGTGAACTAGCTTAGTGAAATGTAATTTCTAAAATCAGGATGCTTAGAGACCAAAAGTAGGTAGTGGGTGATATGGTGTGTCGGCCAAGATGGGAAGTCGGTTTTCGCGTGTCAACTTCAACTAGGCTAGTACGTAAATTTCCCTAGCCACGGTCTAAAGATGTTTTACCAGAAAGATAAGATACTGTGGATGTTATGTTTGACTAAATTGTTGAGTTGTTCCTATGTAAAAGCGGAATCTATTTAGAAAAATAATAGCAAGGATACAAACAAGACACAATAAAATTCGAGGCTTCTCACAAGATAAGGACTACGCATTGGACTAATATTGTCGTTTGTAACTCCCTCGAATTACAAATACATGGTTTTGTCATGTTTTAATACGGTACATTACGTTTTATACATGTTAGGCACGGGTAAAGGGACTGTACAAGGTGGAAAAAGCGATCTAGATGTATGCGGGAGTTTTTCTGCCATTCCTTCGCGATCTTGACGACGCGCACATCCTAACTTGAAAGTGAATCGTGCAAATTAAAAAAAAAATTGAGGAGGAAGCACATGTACTGAAAGACTAATAATTTTCCGAGTGTATGGTACTTTGCTGAGAGTAGGAAAATTTATAGATTTTTAGCTGTAGCGACTAGAAGTGGATGCAGGTCACGCGTTTGTTATTTTGGCGCCAAAACGGCGAAGCGCAAAGCAAGGAAACTTTTGCGGTTGACGGGAGAGAGACAAGGAAAAATTCTACGAAATAGATCGGGGAATTCGAAAGATCTTGGTTGGTATTGCTTTTATTGATGTGGTGGCTCCTAAAGGAGCCGTTTGTTAGGCGAGGATGCAATCGACTTATGCTCGTTCTCCGCGGATTCGGCGGGCCAACTGAATGTCTTTCGGCATGATGGTGACGCGCTTGGCGTGGATGGCGCACAAGTTGGTGTCTTCAAACAGACCAACAAGGTAAGCCTCGCTGGCCTCTTGAAGGGCCATCACAGCAGAGCTCTGGAAACGTAAGTCGGTCTTGAAATCTTGAGCGATTTCTCGCACAAGACGCTGGAAGGGCAACTTGCGGATGAGCAGCTCGGTTGATTTCTGGTAGCGACGGATCTCACGAAGAGCGACTGTACCAGGCCTGTAACGATGAGGTTTCTTGACTCCACCGGTTGCAGGAGCGCTCTTACGTGCTGCTTTAGTGGCTAGCTGTTTTCGTGGAGCTTTTCCACCGGTTGATTTGCGAGCAGTTTGCTTTGTACGGGCCATTTCGAAGACGATACTATCGAGATGAATGAGTGAGGACAGTGAGGGATGAAAATTTATACCTGCCGCGTTTTCTTCTGATTGGTCAAAAATTAAGTCTTGTGATTGGTTGTTTGCCATCAAAAATCTGTTTTGATTGGTCAATTATTGCGAACTTCGATCCGTCGAAAGTTGAAGCTTTCAAAGTTTTTTTACTCCGAGTTTCGAAAGAAATTAGGCGGAATCTTAAAACGAAAATTAGTATGTGTATTGATTATTTTTTTAACTTTGAGCAAAGGTGGAGAATGAGGAAAATTTCTTTTTAATTTAAATATTCTTTAAGGAAATATTTTAAAGAGCGGATAAAGGGCTCTAAATAGTTCGCGTTTGTCAAAATTCCTTTTGGAAAATTAGATTAACGCCCGGAACTAACTCTATTTTATTCCTGTAGGAAGAAATTTAACGGAAGAAAACCAAGAAATGTAATTTTGTATTATGACAAATTTCTTCTCGGAAATCTTCGGAACTTATCGGATGGACTCGTCAGTTTCCGGAGATCTTCGGTAAGAGGAGAGGCTACATTGGGTTTTAAAACTACGCGGGATGATGGCAGAAGTGGAGGAGCCTGTTCTCTTCAGCAAAAACTTCAAGGTTTGTCTTAAATCAGCGGAATAAAGCTTAATTTTATTGATTGTTAGCCACCTTCTACGTACTTTGTACGCCCTTAAGGAAGATATAGTTACGAATCTTCGATTTCTTCGAAGGATTTTTTTTCGCTTCGTTGTGCCATTTTTTTTGCTTTCAGGGCAGATTTTAATCTTCCCTCTCTTTTACTCAAATATGTAGCTATCACACGATGCTGACGTCAAAGGAAAAGGTGATTTGAGACTTCAAACTTATTCCGAGAATTACAGCGTTAGCTATAAGCTTTATGCATGGGTAGAGACATCGCTTAGTGGAAAATGTTGTGATCGTCATAAACCTACTTTGATTGCACTATGGTAATAGGATATTTTAAGCTTATTAGTCCTATGAATATAAAATGGTTTCCGTATTTTTTTTATTGAAAGGGACTGACTTGTCGAAGTTTTAGTTATGAGTGTAAGATATATTACTAAAATTGAAAAATAGCCGTTGTTAAAGAAATACTATATCAAAGAAAAACTTATTTGCTGTGCGAATGTGTTTTATCTGAATTTTACCTGTGCATTGGAAAACTTTTTTGGTTGATATTTTTGCAATATAAATGAATGAATGAATGATTATTATTATTATCATTACTACCTCCTTTAACTTTATCTCATGACTGAGCTAGAGTTAGAATGAGGAAGAAGTCTGTTAATTGATGGAGAGTTCCTTTCTTAGGATATGAGATGTTCCTAGTAGTGTGATCATGTGAATACAACTGCTGTTGATATACATACCATTCTCGACTCCATAGCTTTTGTTTCTTATCTCTCTTGGTCGTCAAAGTGAACCAGGCACATTCTTTAAAAATGGGGAAATAAATTTTACTTACTGGTATATGTGAGATATTAAGCAAAAGAACTAAGATGTTAAGCCTTCACTAGCGCATAAGTATAAGGAATCAACATCTGCACATGGAGAATGGCATATTTGACTCAATTCTTGATACCAGCTCTTCTCAATCTGATCATAAACAAGATAGCGGACGCCAAGATAATTGACACCTGATAGCAACTTATCAGTGTGCAGGATTTTAAGCAATACCTAAATTGCTTTTTCATTGCTTTGTTTCCTTCCCTTATCTCCCAATCTTCTTCAGCTGCTTTTTGATATCAAAAATAAAAGAGAGTATAGTGAAACCTCTATTCAGCGGACACCTTCGGGACCTTTCCAAGTGTCCCCCTAATAGAGGGTTCGCTTAATAAGGGTTGTAAAAATTGCGCAATGTTTGTTAACGATCAACATTCAACAGTTACTCTGCACTGTGATAAAGTTGCATGTTGTTAAAGAAGCTATCCAGAGTTCGAGTTCATTACCTTTCATTATCAACTTTAATTTGTTTGTAAATACAAAAACACTAACTGACTTCAGTACGTATTTCAAGGATGTAATCCAATGCTACTATTGTCAATTCAGTCTGGTGTCCGCTTAATAGAGGTTTTTAACAATAGAAATTAGCCAAATACAACTTATTTTAGTGTCCGCGTCCACTTAATAGAGGTGTCCGCTGAATAGGGGTTCATTATAAAGGGAAATATCAGACCTTCGTTTCGGGGCCCAGCTTAGTGTCCGCTTAATAGAGGGTGTCTGCTTAACTGGGGGTCCGCTTAACAGAGGTTTCACTGTACATGCAAAACTGATAGATAAATAATAGAAAATATTAGGAAGCATGGACAATACTAGTTAGTTATCAGCACTGTGAGTGTGAACATTTTTTTTTTTTTATTGTTTAATAGAAAATACTGTCCAGGGGTTAAAATTGTTTCAGGATTCTTTAAATGTAAGTACAGGCTATTATCTTTATAAAGAAATCGTTTTTGTCTTCACCTACCATAAATGATCTTATAGACGCCTGAGGCATTCATTTAACCCTTTAAGTCCAAATGGTGACCAACATCAATTTTCTCCTAATAATATCCATACAATGTTAAGAGGTAAGGTTATGAGAATTAACAAAATGATCGCATAAGGGAAAACGCTTTGATCTTTATAAAATTCTCTCAACTCATTCTTTAAGGAAATGTATAGAGATCAGTTTGGAGAATTTGTATGTGGATATTGGGGCTTAAAGGTTTAATTGTAGAAGGCCAAGAGGGTGTGTTTTTTAGAGAGGAGAAGTTGGTATGTCACGTTACCATGGTAGCAGAATTTCTTGACGACAAACCGAAAATGTCTCTTAAAAAGTTAATTTGTACTGTTTTGAACTTCGTCGATCCTTTTCAGTTTCATTTAATTTGTCAAATGTTGGCAAAGTTTTCTGGAGTTGAATCTGAAAGGACTGTATCAATGTTTAGAAAAGAAAAAACATTTTTGTGTTTTGTTCACCTACTCCATAAAGTGGGCACATGAAATTGGGAAGATTCATGTCGCAATCGTGCAACAGTGACTAAGAAATGTACAGAAAAGCGTGATGCTTCTGCAAATTTGTTGTTTTGCTAATAGTAAACCTATTCTTTTTTGCCATTTCTGTTGCTGTCTCCATCATCGTTGCTAAAGCTCCTTATTGTTGTGATCGAGAAATTTTGCTACCATAGTAACGTGACGTCACACTTCTCCTCTCTATAGATGGTACATGTTAAAAAGAGAGAGGGGTTTATTCTCATAACTGTAACAAGCTCAACAAAACTACTCCTCCTTTCAAATCACCTTGAAATTGATGTGAGATTCTTTGCACCATGTGATTGTGTTGCCATTGTTAGTCTATCCTAACTTTGAATTTGACATTGATAACAAGATAAAATACTCAAACCCTTGTTAATCAAGAAGGAAACTGTATAAATTGAATGAATTTGCTCTTTTTTGCTATTTCCCAGTATTTTGGATTAATTCTCCAGGGGCATCTATTAGACTGGGCGCGTTTATTATTGAGTGGCATTAATAGAGGGCGTTTATTAGATAAGAGGTATTTATTGGAGAGTGGGCATTTATTAGATCATTATTTTACAGTAATTTTTTTGGTTTGTTAGTTAGAACACTTTCTGGTAATTAATCAAAAATCTGTTTCTTCTTAATATCAGATTCCCATCATGAACAAGAAAGCAGGCCATTCTGATAACTCAGCTAGAGATTGGCTGGATCCTTTAAAATCTGGATGTGAAAGTGAGAAAACCAGGAACGAAAACGTCGTAGAACATGATATGGAACCTCCGGCAGATGGTATGTTACTGGCCAAATTTATACTAGAGACGAGTTGTCTGTCTAGACAGATTATCCGTCAGACGGATAATTTGTCTAAGTATAAATCTGAAGACGAATTTTGACGAATAATTTGTCTAGATATTTATTTATTTATCCCAGGAAACATTGTGAAAATATAGAAACCACTCCCTCTCATGTGGAAACTTCGTCAAAAAACCCTCTACGTTCTGTCTAGATATAAATTTAGAGACGGATAATCCGTCTGAGACGAATTATCTGTCTGTTAGCACATCATGAAGTTGTGCTAACAGACGAATCAGCCTCAGACGAATTTTGCTCCATAATTCATCCTAGCAGTGAATTTGTACTAGAGATGAATTATCCACCTGAGACGGATAATTCATCCGTACTATAAATTCAGCCACTGAGAGTAATAAGGCCTAATGCCCAAGAGTGACCAACATCAATTTTCTCCTAACAATTTTTATTTTAATACTTACTCAAGAGAAAAGGTTATGAATGCTTTGATCTTTTAACAAATTCTCTCAACTTATTCAATGAGAAATGTATGGAGATCAGTCTGGAGAATTTGTATGTGGATATTGGAGCTTAAAGGGCTGAAAGTAGCTTTACAGATTTGCCGTTAAGTGAGTCTACAGCTGCAGTGATTTTGTTACCAGTGTCTTGCGTCCCTCACGCATAAAATCCCCAAAGATGCACAAAAGTTCATGGCATGCATCCTGTAAAAGGGTGGGAAGTGGGAGAAATAGTGAAAAATTATGCAACAATGCTTGATATTTTGCAATCCAAATAGGGCTAAAATTAAGGGGCGGGAGCTGGGAATGCAAAGTGCAAACTGGGACAATGCAAATGCATTAAGAAAAATGCAATGCAAAAAATGTTAATTCACTATTCTTGGATTGAAGATGTTGAGAGAAAAAGATTAATAACAGTACTATTAACATTTTGTGAAATGTTCTTTCCTGATAGATATTTTCCAGCCTCCAGTACAAACAAAGAAAAAGAAAAGGAAGAAAAAACGAGCCAGTGATAGTGTCTGTGAAAGTTTTTATGGTATGCAATCAAAATTTAGTTGATTTGAGAGTCATTGGCTATAAGTTGCAACAAAGGAGTTTGACCTAAACACATGTACACTAATAATTTATGGAAAGCAAGGAGATATTATCTCCTCTTTTCCTTCCTTCCCACCTCACTCATGCCATCTTGCATGCGCTTCCCTTGTTTATGGTAAATGAAAAGACAAAAGTAGATGACTGGGGACAAATCAGTGATATTTAAGCCACTGCCAAGCGACAAAGAACATGTCTCCATCATTATCTTTTCAGACATATACAAGGTACTGGATGATGTTTTAGGGCAAGGTGCTCACACAATAGTGAAGAGTTGCGTGAAGCTTGTCACAAATCAGGAATATGCTGTTAAGGTTGGCAATTATTTCTTATGATTATTGCCAGAGAGAGGTACTGCCATTTTATGGGTTATATTGGTATGTGCCACCATGGAGGTTATGGTTTTCAAGCAGTTTGGTCTAGGATAGGGTATAGAAATCAGAGAGTTTAGGCCTAGAATAGGGTACCATTTTCCAGGAAACTACTCTGATCTAATCTAAGTTTGTGTTGTACCTCTCCCAGGATTATTGTAATGATTTGTTAATAATATTATTGAGTTATTTTATTATTTTATATCTGTGGCTCTTAGTGAAGAACTCAGATGATACATTACATCAAACTTGTATTTTAATCAATATAAGATGCATTTTTATTTTGGCAATGCCTTCTAAGCTTGGCTGGGATTTCTCTAAAATCAGCGTTTCTGCTCTTGCATCAACAGATCATTGACAAGAGTGCAAAGGTGGACAGAAAACGAGTCCTTAATGAAATAGAGCTCCTCTATCAATGCCGAGGACACAAGTGAGATTATTTAATGACATCATTTTTTTCTAATATTCCCTAGGTTTTTCAACTATGTCTTAGTTAATCACAATAAATAAAATGTTTTTTTTTTTTCAGAAACATTATAGACTGCATTGAATATTTTGAAGACAGCCACAAGTGAGTAATATTTCTTTCCGATGAAAATAAGTCAGAAGTCATTTAATGATCAGGGTGTAAAGAAAGTTAGTTTTACGGCCTGCCATTCGGGCAAGCTGTAGCTAGCATGTACTAGCCCTTGAGTCATTTCATCTAGCCCTAAAACACCCTTTTTGATTTGCAGGATTGATTACAATCCTTCTGCAATTTGATTTTCCCCTAAAAACGGCACTTGCCTATTGGGCAAATTAACAACAAAAATCATTAGCCCGATAGCAAAATCCACTAGCCCCGGGCTATCAGACATTACTTTCTTTGCACGATTATTGTCTTATTGCTCCCCAAACAGTGCTCCATCAATTTATTAAATTTGCGAATATTTTTCTTTCAGGTTTTATTTGGTTTTTGAAAAGATGAGAGGAGGTAATGTTGAAAGGGAGTTGTCACTTTCTGTAATACTGCATTTAGTTCCTGTCGGACAGAATACTTTTTTCTCTGGGATACATAATTTTGTTTGCCACAAAGGTTAGCACATTATCCAACCTCCACTAATGCCCACCTCTCTGCAATGGCCACTTTTTTGGCCGACAGTCCATACATTAACGAGGGCCTGTCAGGGTAAAATTCGACAAGTGACATGCCCTTGAAACAGCGACATTTGACAGATGAAATGGGAACAAACGACACAAAGATGGGTTGAAACTGCGACAGTGATAGAGACAGAGACAATTGCAAAAACAAATAGTGAAATGCCGACAGTGACATGGCCTTCTCCTCAAAAGGCAAAACAAGCAGTTTTTAAATTTAGACTAGCGACATACATACTCCCCTTAAGAGGGTCTCTTTAACTCTTAATTAAACTTCTCTCCTCTGTCCCCAAGTTGGCCCTTGTGGAGAGGTACTGTAAATAATAGCATCTCGATGCCTCTTTTTCATCTTCGTATTTTCAGGACCTCTTCTTAAATATATTGAGAAGAAAAGAGTATTCACAGAGAAAGAAGCAAGTTTAGTTGTAAAAGATATAGTCTCTGCCTTGGATTTTCTTCATAAAAAAGGTACTTACACTGTGAGTTCACTTGATGTTCTGCATTAGCAAGTTTTACTAAGGAACGTTATTTAGCCAGGGTAGCTCATTGAGCAAAGTAGCCAGTATCCATGGGGGCCCCAAGTCACAAAGCACATTCAAAGCATATTCACAGTCACAAAGCACATTCAATTCATGACACCTTTGCAGAGATGTATAATGTAGCTAAGGAAAAGCTAAGCGAGCTTTCTCATTTGTCAAACTGGCTTTTTTTACTCAGTTGCACCTTCAAAATTACTACGTCTTTGTTTGCCAGAGCAATTTAGCCGATGGTAAGCTCTTTTTTAGCGTCATCCCTGCTTTGTAAGGGAAATTTACACGCTGGTCAAACTCGGCCTCAGCTACTGTGGAGGCATGACATCTGATGTTATTTACGGGTGATGATGTAAAAAAAACTCCAGAGTCCGCGATAACTTGAATCACAAAATAGTGTGACTCCTTATGATTACAGACCGAATTGGACTCCACTCAGTCCTATTCCCATTATTATTAATAATATGCACTTGGAATTTTTTGTTGTTGGCAGTGATGAAAAAAGGTTGAGTTGTACACCTTGAGTAAACTAGCAATATACATTTAAATCAAGGAATCAATAGTTTGTGACTAATTGCTTCTGAATCCAAAGTAACTGTTACTCTTTTGATGACTTGTATTTAATGGTGTTTTTTTATTGTTCCCTTTTAGGCATAGCTCATAGAGATTTGAAACCAGAGAACATACTGTGTGCTTGTGAAAACCAGGTAGAGAGGGGTAGTCATACAACATTCTCTCATGTTTTTCTGTAAATGACACTAGCATCAAGAAAAAATTCAAACTTTTGGGTGGCAAGTGAAAGTCAAACTGCATTCTGCAAAGTGTGAGCTATGCACGTCCTTAATTAAGCATGCATGTACAAAGTTGTTCATGCTTCTGGTATTTTGATTAGTTGACTTGTTTATGCCCCTGAGAGCAACCTCTATCTCAAGCTGTTTACAAACTTACAATGAGAAATACAAGAGGTGTGAACAACTTCGTACATGCTAAAATGACTGAAAAACGGCAGGGACCAACACCAGGTGTCCATTTTAGAGAGGTGTCTGTCTTATAGAGGTGTCCATTAAGAGAGAGTTCACTGTATGTCTGTTGACTGAAACATAGCCTTTGTACAGCCGCTAATACTTAATGCTTCCTTTGGTTTGTCAAGTACCAATAAACCTTGGTGTCACACTACCCTTTAATAAGTTAGTTTCCTGTCTGTTTGAAAAATTATTATGTTCTTGTTGTTTCAATAACCTATGGATTTATTTTGGACACCCCTGAATCAGTATAACCCCTCTTTTTACTGTAGCTGTGGTTGTGTTTCAGATAACACCAGTCAAGATCTGTGATTTTGACTTGGCGAGTGGACTTGATGGTCTGAGTGCTGCAGTAACAACACCAGAGTTACAGACTCCGGTAATTATCCATTTTGCAGAAATTAAAGCATGGTTTCAATCTATAAACATGGTTTTGACCATCCTATTTTCTTTGTGACACTTTTTAAAACTATTGTTATAACACGACACTTAGACTCCCTTCCTTCATTATGGGATATGTAAGAATATAGCATGAGTCGACGCCTGTGCGTCCAACACCCATTAACCCGTTAAGTCCCAATACTGACCAACATCTATTTTCTCTTAATGATATCCATACATTGTCAAGAGATTAGGTTATGAGAATAAATAAAATGATCACCAAAGAGAAAATGCTTTGATCTTTTATCAAATTCTCTCAACTCATTCTTTATGGAAATGTATAGAGATCAGTGTGGAGAATTTGTATGTGGATATTGGGGTTAAGGGGTTGATAGAGTGTGCAGGAAATTTCACAGCAGACATTTCATCCTGCTTAGTTGTTTAGGTGATGTTACGTAAGATGATATGCAAGACAGTTCTTTGGCAACAATATTGAAATTGAAAAAGTTTGAAACAATTTAATTTGTAACAATGTAGCACTGTGTTGTGCTGAAAATCATCTTTGCAAATCATCCTATGTAATATCCCCCTTATGAGATACTAATTTTAACAAGGATGTAACAGCTGTCTGTAGTTAATGTCTTGCAAAGTAAGAACTTAATTATTTCAGCCTATGTCATACCAGCCTCCTACTGCTTTGTTTTTTTATTTGAACTGTAGCTAACAACATAACTTTGTTGTTTCCTGCAGGTTGGCTCTGCTGAATACATGGCGCCTGAAGTTGTGGATGCTTTTAAGACGCAGGCTACAACGTATGACAAAAGATGTGATTTGTGGAGTCTGGGAGTTATCCTGTTAGTAATATAATTTTGATTAATATTATTATTGGTTACAATCATTTCCTTTAAAGCCTCTTTGCAAATGTTCATATTATTATTATCTGAGTACAAAGGCTGTGTGATTATTTCCTTTTCGTGGAACAGACAGAACTACAGAATGGTGATTCCCTTTGTTTGTCTTATCCAGTGGCTTATACCCAGCAGGGTGTTTTTGAACCGTGTGTCTGAGCAGTTGCAAGTGGCACAGATCAGTACTGTGGTTTCTTTTACTTAGCATGCCATTTGTCAGAACTTGTTGGTCAGACGGACTCAGGTGTCAGGAGAATTCCACCATTAATAGTATACTTGGCACAGATGGGTTTTAGTAAAAAATTTGAGTGAAGACTTTATACGTTTCATTTTCAAAATGATCAGTCTAACCTGTCAGTTCTTTGGGTTTTCTTTTGTCTAGGTATATCATGTTGTCTGGTCACCCACCATTTTATGGCAAGTGTGGCACAGATTGTGGATGGGAAAAGGGAGAAAACTGTAAATCATGTCAGGTGAGTGGAGGAATATTACTTTGTCAGAATAATATACTGTTAGAGCTATTTTAAAAAAATGGTCCACTTTAAAGATATGGTCGCATGTTGTTGCCTTATATCAGATCTATGAAACTAGCTACATTCTCAGTCAAAATTGTTAGGACGCTTTACTGTCATCTTACCCTCCCAATGTTCGTGTACAAGATTTGGTGAGTTAACTGCGATAAACAACATTGGGAAGACGAGGAGGCAGGCCAGAAGTCTCCACTCAAGAGTTCAGGCCTCACTCTCCACTCAAGAGTTCAGTCACATGTAAGACAGTTGTTATTGTATCTTATAGGCAGAAGATAATGCATTTCATTCTTTTACTTACAAACGGTTATTTGCTTAAATCGTTTGCACATCTCATCATGGCCTCCAGGGGCGTAGCCAGCTTTTCAACTAGTTGTAGGCCTGGCTGACTTTCATTTGCACATATCCTGAAAATTGCACGCATGACTAGTACGCACTGACCTCACCAACACTTTGAGCTCTTAAGCTTTTTAGCCTTTTAACCCTAACAATACATAATTTATTACAAGCAGTAAATCAAAAATTTGTGGGTCTACGGGCTGGCTACGTCCCTGGCTTCTATTTCATATGTCTTATTTTATATACAAATTTAGGAGATGTTAATGAAAAGAATACAAGAGGGGGTGTATGATTTCCCATCAAAGGTAAATTAGATAAATCGAGGCAAAAATAATTAATAATGATTGTAAGTTATCAGTCCCTTAATTTAAAAAAAAAGAATTGCTAGGTTTTCATATTTCTCCCCCTGATCTTCTTTGAATTATACCGAAACAGTAGGTGGATGATCATTATGAATACAAAGATCCTTTCCGCTCACTTCAGTGCAAGGGTAGTTTGTTCCGAAATTTTTAACACTTCACAGGACCTGGGTTAAGATAACCCAGGGTTAGTGCGAAATTTGAATTCAGATATGAAAGTATAAAACGCAAATTCAGTTTAATTTTTTTTGTCTACAATTTGATGATTGGATGCTCTAAAAAGAATAGGGAAAATGCTTTTGAACAAAGGAAAAATAAACTGGATTAAGATTTAACCCTGGGGTAGCGCTAATTGGCCTTCGAACAAGTGGGCCTTGTGGAAGAAAGGCGAATAATGGGCCCAAAAAAAACTGGCTAGCGAAGCGAACCCAGCGGGAAGGGGGAATAGGTGGCGGAAGCTCTGCCGCCCCTGTTCCCCCTTAACCCCAAGTTCCATTGTTCCGTTCCCCTAGCTCGCGCCGTTATCAGCTTTTTTTCGCCATCAGGGAGCCTTGTCCCAGGCTAAGCGCCACCGCCTAATGATGCTATCATCTGAATCGTGAAACGAGGTCTTACATCACAGCCAGCATGTTTATGAGTGTTTCAAAGCCCTGCTTGTTGCGGCCGGAAGACCGGGGCTCATCCAAGAGGAACTGACAGGGTGGTAGCGTGAGAAAACAGCCGACATTTTGAGACATCACCGCTTCTTTCGTCGAGAAACGACGCACGAGAAACGAGCGCCGAAAGTCCATACTTATGATGCGTCACTACCCGGATCTAGGAAGTGCTTCTGATTTGCTGAAGCAAATTTCCCATGTGACACGACCAATCAGAAGCACTGCCCAGATCTGGGTACTGACGCATCAGCAGAATGGAATTTCTGCGCTCGTTTCTCTGACCAGTGATGGCGCCTCGGAATGTCGGCTGTTTTCTTAGGCTAACAGAGTGGCAGTTAAATTAACTGTGCTAAGCTGGTACTGTTAGAAATTAGAATTACCTGCGCATACTCATTTGTTTATTAAGTTGCTGCGGCTATCGCTTTGTCATTTCCACTTTCAGGAATGGGATGTCATTTCACTGGAAGCCAAGAGTCTTATTTCTCACTTACTAGTTCGAGATGCAACAAAACGTTACACAACTGAAATGATTTTACAACACCCTTGGATTCAAGAGGTGACTATCCGATCTCTCCTTCCTTCCTTTTTGACACTGTAGCCATTGTTTTAGAGTGTGGAAGCAATAGCTACAATTGTAAATTACACTTGTAAAAGTTTTATTTAATTCATGCCAACTCCCTAGCTTTGCTAGCTCAATTGCTCAGAGCGCTGCACTGATATTTCAGAGCTCCTCGCAATCCTGCTACTCACTCCTACATAAGTTGCGTATTTAACAGTGATGATCCTTTCTGCATTTATTTCCTCATCCCTCAGTTCAAATATATGAAATTCATAATTATAATCATCACTTGTTTTTCACTGTTGTATTTTCACAGGCGAGCAACACACCTCTTCCCACCCCTACCCTACTAACCAGGTATGCAGGTCCTTCCTTTTACGTCCTTTCAGCTCTCTGCTTGTTATCCCGTTTAAAAGGATAAACGTAGTGGTGACGAACTAACCGCAAAATTGTGTGAGAGCTTGGTTTCATCCTTAGACTCAAGAGTAGCTTGCGTAGAAGTTGTTTCCGCTTCCTGTTAGACGCGCGTATCCTGGGAAGCGCAGACGAATTTCCGGTCGTCGCTCCACTCCCTCCGAAAAACAATTATTTTTCGGAGGGAGAGAAGCGACGACCGGAAATAGGTCTGCGTTTCGCCGGCTAAGATGCGCGGGGTTAACTCAAAAGTTTGAACCACCTTCTCCGCTTAATTAGGATCAGGGGTAACAAAGACAACTTCGAGGAAGAGATTTCACTATCTCCCCCATATTCAATAAAAACCCAAACAACAACAACAAAAAAAGACAAAGCTTCATTTTGCTTTTGTTTCCAAGAAAAGTTAACACGGTTATTTATATTGAAGGAGGTTAAGCCCTCTCCCGATCGCAAAATGATAAAACTTTTAACATGCAAACTTCCGCCACTACCACTTCTCGCTAAAATCCGTAGTAGAATGACGACAGCTATCACGTTTTCCTGCCAAACTTGAAGCTGGTTTACGTGCACACTACTTCGTATCGAGAATAGGGCCATTTAATAAATAAATAATTATTAAATTAAAAATTAATTAATTAATTATTTATACTAGAAAAAATAAGACGCGAACTTTCCGTATAAACAGCACATATCGTCTAAAATAAGACGCGACTTAGCTAAGACGCGTTTTATTTTAGAACAGCTCTTAAAACCTTTTCTTAGATAAGACGCGTCTTAGCTAAGACGAGAAAAATGTCGTGTATTAAAATGACCTTCACGTCTTACATAAGACGCGAATGCATAGTACGCGTGCATTAATTTTTCGCGGGAAAATTTTCGCTTGTCTGAAGGCGGACTGGCAGGTTATTGGCAGTGTTTCTGGTTTTTTTTGTGTGTTTTTTTCTTGGCGTGGTCATTGATATGTTGTGTGGTCACTGAACTGATTGTCTTTTCTGAACTATACACATAAAACACACACACAAACAAATAAACAAACAAAAATAGAGCATTGTTTTTTTATTATTCTTCGGCAAATGAGGGTTTTTGTCATAAGAGAAGACTCCTCCATTTTCATTAAGAAGGTCTTCAAAATATTGCCTCTGCGGCAAATCGCAACATGACGCCGTAACTTTGAAACGCGCGCCATGTTGGATTGCCGCTGTTACGGGCAACATTCACGAGTCAAAAACAGAAATAAGACGCGAATCATTTATACGAGCTGTTTTCGTCTTGGATAAGACATGCTCGTATAAATGGTATAGTTTGCGTCTTATGTAAGACGCGTCTTATTTTTCCTCGTATAAATGGCCTTATATATATATTTCGTTCTCGCAGTCGTCTTCGTCTTAGAATCTAAAGGTCTCTTTTGTCTTTGCAAAATCCGCCTAATCTAGAAACTGGGGGCTTTGACTGAATATTTGGCGCCCCAGACACTAAGAGTTTATCAAAGGCTGCGGGCGAAATTAGGGCAAAGTGTTCTTACACGTAGAAAGTTGAAATATGTTCTTGGTTTTTGTAGGAATATGAATACACTTGAACTGCAAGAGTTTGCCGCCGAGGCTGTGGCCATGAATCGTCTGTATTCCGAAGCAACAGCCATTAACGATGATAACAATGACGAGTTTCAGAAAAACATCAAGCCACGAATGTTTGGACTGTCTCCTCCTTCCAACTCTGGTTTAGCGAGACGGAGAGCTGCGTCATCAAAATCGCAATTTTCAAATTCAGTCACCAAAGACAGAGAAGATGAAATTTAGGGGGTAACTGTATTGTACACATTGTTTTATACTTTCCGACAACGACAAATATCGTTAAGAGTAGGTACTGTCCAGTCTCGACTCTTCGACCCCCTAAGGGCCTGTTTACATGGAGGTGGCGGACCCCAGGTAGGTGAGGTAACCTACCTGGGATCCCCCACCTCAATGTAAACATGCCGGCCCCCCAAAATGCACCTAGTGTTGGCGCCTGCTGTTCTTCAGTCATTTTCTTCGACTCTATTTTTAAGGCGGAATTTTCTAATGCAGACACGCAGAGTTGGTTCGTCTTGTTCTTTAGTAGTTTTCCACGACTTTCCATCAAGGTAGACTCCTCACAAAAACCGACACCTAGGTCGGGGGGGGCGGGGGTCCCTTATTTAAGTCATATAGGTATGTGCCGTCCTAAAGGGTATAGTTTTTGGACCTTTTTGGTCTGAGAACGGGTATACACTTTGCCCCATTTTGGTCTGGAATCGTATATGGTTTTCGAGAGAACTACGTGAGCGTATGAACGTATTTATCGTTTCATATTCCAAATGAATAAGCACGAAATGGAAATATGCGATTGCGAAATGCATTTGAAGAATTATTTTGTTTGCGCTCTAGTTTAAATAATGATGACATAATTTCTGCCTTAGAGCTAGGTGTGAAAACGGGTATGGATTTTAGAGGTCTGGTCTGAAAACGGGTGTGGAAAATGACATTTTTTGGTCTGAAATAGGGTCAGGATTTGAAGAACCGGTCGGCACACCCCCACCAAGAATTCCCAGGAATAACACCCCCCGCCCCGGGACCTAGATTTGGTTTCTGCCACTCCCCAGTCAAATTCATAAATTTCATATTTGTATATTTTTGTAAAAATCGCATTTCTCATTTAATTAAGAATATGGTAGTAAAACACAACCCCATCCTTGATGGGGTCAAACATCAGGAAACATTCAAGTCCCCATAACAAAATACGTACCTTTCACTGGCCACTGTTCGGTTCAGTTATTGCAGAAAATAAAGACGTAAATTCGTCAATCGTTTTTACAAACCTCTTGATATGAAACTAGTGTTCATTACTTTTGAAATTAAGAACTGTAGTTCGAGATGTGAAAGTTCCTTGTGTTCTGGGCGCGTGTGATATAGGAATTTTCTGACGACTTTGCTCAACCCCAATAGTGACCAAAGTAAAAATGTCAATAAAATTCGAAACTTCTTTTTGTAAAATTTTAGGATGTAAATAGTTATATGCAAAAGTTGTGGCAAAACGGTTTCATTAGAATGCTAACACTACAGGATTTCATCTAAAGACCCAAAGGTTATAACCACTTTCTATATAAGATAAATGGTATCACATGAAAGTGAAAGTACCGATGAAGAGGTTTCTTTTGAATGTTCACACCATAGGATTTCGTCTACATATGAATGACAAATTAGAGAGATTTAGAGTGACGTTTACGGCAAACGGCAAACGTGAGATTCATGTTGAGAAATTCTCAAAAGAAATGAGCTATTAAAAGCAGCTCAAAATAATTCTTATGGATACAACTAGCGTGAATCTACTGATTTCCATGTAGTCATCATGAGTAGTAAACGGCAACGCGGCAAGTAAAGCAAAATTCATGGTCACGTGGTTCAAACTCGCGTTTGCTGTTTGTCGTAAACGCTATTTTAAAGCTCTCTATTTCTCGCCAGAACTCAGACTAAGGGAAAAAGTGTGAAATCTATATAAATTTAGCTGAATACCATGTACTGTCGTTGGTCTAGGTGCGGATCAATTATTTTTATTTCACTTTTTTCTAAGTGTGTTAACTTTTTATTGTCTTGAAAGAACAATGCTAAAGCTGTATGAATTTTTGCATTCTAAGCACTGAAAGAAAGTAAGGAATTTTATTGCATATCAGTTTGTACATTTCTTTCTTTCAGAGTAGGAGAAAATTGTATAGAAATGTGATTAGTATTTTAAGTGAGGATTTTTTAACCTTTTTGTAGATATTCTCTGAGGATCTTTGAATTCGTTACTCTGTAAAAATATTGACGATCCTCCCAAAAGCTGAATACGAGTTGAAAAAAATAAAAAATCCGTCTCTTGAATCACTTGTGTTTAAAAAATAATCACTTTCGGAAAGTCATAAATCGCAAAACAAGAAGAATTAGATTATCTTCATCCTCTTTTTTTAAAGTGAGTCATGTTCTTTGGGGTGACGGTCAGATAACAGCGAGATAATTTTCCAGCGCTTTAATCAAGTGACATAAAAGCGCATGTCAGCAGCCGATTACTAATCGGCTGCTACGTGTGTTCTGATCTCTGTGTTCCCTGTGTGCACTATGCTATTCAGACTGAATCTTTGACTAAGTCGACTTCAATCTGATATGGATTGAAAGATCTCTTCACGCTGCACAGTGCAAGTTAGCGGACAAAGTTGTCCTTGACCGTTAAAACTAATTACGTCACAAGTGATGGAAGAGGCGTGGCGAGGGTCCCGGCACGGGCGCTTACGGGGTGGATGGGTTAACAGGTAGATATGAAAAAAGGACATCAAATTTCGCGGTTCAAGCATTCTCACTTTCATTTTACTTTTCAAAAAGTCTGACCTGTATAGTTATAGATAAACTGCAGCAAGCAAAACGCACATTTAGAAATTAACTTTTAAGGTATATTGGGAAGCTTTACCCAGATTCCTGCCTAACTTCGTATCGGCAAATGAATGAAGTTATAGCGTCTGTAAGATAATCCCTCCGTGCAATTCGACGTAGCACGCGCAACCCAAGTCGTACCCAGTCTTCTTCATAACTCGCCCTTTGTCTGTATAAAAGCCGGACACAGGAACACAAGGACCCCTACCAGGGCGGATCAGGCTCTATTACCTCTCTCCTCCGCATAGGCTTCTTTACGTCGTAGCGAGGCTGGGGAGAAAGAAACGGGGAAAGCGCGCGGGGGTCGATGGGAAGGGAAAAGGCATCATCCCATCGTCTCTAGCGGGATTGCTATTTTTTCGATCGGCAGCATCTGCGCGCGGAGGAGAGAGCTCTATTACCATTATTGTCTGCTAACACGCATTGATGAACAATAGACTACGAGCAGTCTCTCTTTTTTCTGTAGTCCGTCGAGCAAAACGCGAGACACGCAAATGGCCACGTGCGTGACTGATGGCGCGCGACGGGAGAGGCACGAGAAGCCCTCGTTTCACGCGTCTCGCGGCTTCGCCGCTCTAGCTCTCACTAAATCTTAAGAAAAAGAGAGACCGCTCGCAGTCTAGATGAACAACAATAAGACTTTCATGTTAACTTTTCCTCACTTTTAATGAGCACAAGACATAAAGTCAATGTAAAAAAAAATACTCCTGATTATAACTTATAGCTACGTTCCAATAATATTCATACGCACAACTCTTTTAAAACTTTTCTACACTCTTTAAAACTCGACTCTCTGTGAGTTTGATAGTTCGCTGTTGTTGAAGATGTGTCGATCACCAGAGCAAAACAGAAGAATCGAAAACAACGAACAATTCCTACACCCAAACGATAACGACCTGAGAAAGTTGGAATAATCGCGATGATATTAGAAGAACAAGCATTCGCATTTTTACTAAGGATTTCGCCATATTCGTCGCGTTGGCTTACGCTCGCCGTCTGTCCTGAAGACCGGATGACCATGTGGCACTGATGTACCTACTTACAACCCGGAAGGAATTAACTGGTCGCCTAGATCGATGAAGATTCCTCTCCCAAAATTTGCCAGAAATTCTCTAGCTACTCTCGAGAAAACATACTTAGTTCTTCCAGAAATTTTTACCGCGGAATTCGCTAACTCGTCATACAACCGATATTATGAGACACGGCGGGCAAAATGAGATTATGTGTTAGTCGTTGGTTTGGTATAACTGAAGTCTGAATGTGGCTGTTTTCTGTTTTCTTGTTAATTAATCATCTTGTGAAAGCTTGTATTCCAGTTATAGCTCTTCCAAGAATCAGCGCATGGATGTCGTGTGTTCCTGGAGAAGAAAAGATGTCGGAAACATTTATAAGCAGACAGTAAAGAGCAATTTCGAAGCTTTTTCAAGTCCAACAAATGATGATCATTCACGAGATTGAACCTGAGGCTGAACATTACAGTGACAATTAATGTCCAGGCTACGAAGGGGGAAAATCCAAAAACATTGTTGGTGAAAAGATTCCCTCCACATGGACATCGAATCTAAGTCAGGGAGCGAGTTTAAACAATCGCGATGAAGTTTGAAACAACGCGAGAATTCATTTTATTCGTGAAGTTTTTTCTATCGTCACCGTCGCAGTTTTCCCTTTCGTTAACGGTCGCTGCCATTTTCAGAACATGTTACCAATACACTACTACCCTGCCAACAGAGTCTCCTTGGATCTTCCTAGATAAGTCGGGAAGAGGAAGGAACGAGTCGCTTCCTCTTTCCCGACTTATCTAGGAAAGATCGAAGCGACTCTGCTAGCAGGGTACTACACTACCAAAACGAGCCGCCAAAATTCCGGAAAAATTAAAAATATAAACAAGCAAACTGTTTTTCTTAACTGATACATCAGTAACAAATGACCCTAGCTAGCCCTTTCCGTAACTTTTGAAGTAAATTCAATTTGGGCTTCAACGTTGTTCTTTGAAATACTATTCACAAACGTATTATTTACCATATTGAAACTTAATCCAGGAAATATATTACAACTATCATGACTTAGGGCTTGGTTACAAATGGTGGCCATCAACCGGTAAAAACGGCAAAGACAGTTTACGAAAGGGAAATAGGCGTCGCGCGCCGTCGTCGTTGCTAAAACATCGCCTGATCGCAGGTTACTGTAAGTGCGACATCGGGCCTCATCCTCGTTCCCAGGGTCCTCTCTTCATCAACAGAGAGTACCCTGGAAACGAGTTTGCTCGAGGCTGTATTCTCTCAACCAACTAGAATAATAAAGAAATGAACGCAACGGACGGCAAAAAATCAGCTGCTTCGTTTGTAAGGTTTTGTAAAAAATTTGAAGTTACCTTCATACGTGTTCACGGATTCCAAGTTCATCACGTGACGTATCACGTGGTACTCATCCGAGATGCCATTTCCTGTATGTGCCATAAAATGAGAGAGAAATGTCCAATTAAGTAATCATAAACACTCGTTTCTCAGTAAGGTTACGAAACGTTGATAAGAACAAATTAAACTCACCGCCTAACATGTCCCTGGCCATCCTGGCTATGTCAAGTGCTTTTCCACATGAATTGCGCTTGATCATAGATATCATCTCTGGGCACCATCTACAAAAGCATAAACAGTACTGTTAAATAACGACTTGCGCACAAAACTTGCGCGCCATATTTCAGCCAAACAAGTTAACCCCAAAACAGCCTTGATTCTCTCACGTCCTTGTTTTCTTAGAGCTATTTTCCCCTGCGCGTTTTTGAAGGCGATTTTTCACACTTTCCAAGCTTCTGCGTACTTTTTCCTGCACATTTTCCCAATGGCCTGTGGGTGACTTCCTGTGCGGTTATTTGCTTTGAGTATGTATACTGCATGTACTGTGATATAACAGAGTCCATTTTAAGACTGCTCTTACCACTGCGAATTCAAAAAAACAAAATCGCCAGACCTTTGTAACTCTGAGAGCGTTGACAGTTTCCACAGAAAATATGTACTGTTTCCACGCCCGCTACTGTACTACTGTAATTTGCAAGTTTCATCCCGGGGAGGGGGGCGAGAGGAATAATTGTTTTAGTAAAACCCAACTAGTTGGTCAAAAATATTGAGAATAAAAAAAGTTAAGCTAGTTAAAGCTAGACTTCAAATCCTTTTTTGCGCCAAAAAGCCCGCACTTTTCGCTACTAGTGGGCTATAACATATAGCCTGGTAGTAGCTCAACCAATCAGAACCCAGCATTGATAATAGACCACTAGTTGGATTTCACTAAAAGAAAATACCCCCTGCGAAGTTTCATGCAGATGGAGTATTACCTCTGTTCCAAAGGTTCTATCTCTTTAAAGGCTTTGAAAAATTGAGGAGTGATTTCAAATCGTTTAAGGATAAACAAATTAAATCGCTCGAACCAGGGTAACATAACAATTAAATTTTAGTCGTCTCTAAATTAAAAATTAAAAATGAAGCTTAAAAGGTAGAGGTTTACTTACGTTCCTTCATCTTTGAGTCGTCCAACATGAAGGCAGCTTTGAAGCCCAATACCAATCTAAGAAATAAAGTGTTAGATATGATTTAACTCTTAAAAAAGTGACAAATTAGAAAAAGTGCTGACCATAAAACTAACCTCAGTTGTCATGTCTGCCATTTTTTTCTGCATGAGCTGATTTGCTGCAAGAGGTCTCTTGAACTGATGTCTTAAAAAATGATGGTTAAGTAAAAGAGAAATTAATCATTAAAAAATACAAAACAATACTAAACATCAAAAGGGATCCTTACAAAATGGTGGCAATATATAAAGTGTTACTTAAGATACTGCCACTATTTTGTTAACAGACTATGGATCACTATGGATATTGATCATGTGTCTGAGACATTTCAGACTAAATGCTGTGTTCTAACGAAGTAGTGTTTGGAGAAGAGTGCTGTAAAAATCGAGGACAGCAAAGTACATGTAAGGGAGTACTAAGCACTATAATAGTTAGACTTTCTTCTCCTCTTGCTTACCTGTCTAAAGTGTATTGTCGTGCTGTAGCCAGGCAAAACTCTGCAGCTCCAAGAACTCCCCAGGATATACCATAACGAGCATTGTTTAGGCAACCAAACGGACCCTGGTTAGCAAATAATGTTTTAAAAAACAATATATAATAAAGTTAGTTTGGGTATTTTTGGAGGATTACACAAAAAATTAAGAAGTGGCAATAATTTTTACCCTCCCTGCCCTTTTCCCCCCAAAAAAACAATGTATAATTTAACGATGTGATCACCCCAGCAAAATACACTTCAAACTACGTAAGGTAATCCACATTCCGCATTCCGGATATTTTTGTATGTGGAACCTGGAGTCCTGGGCTTTGGAATCCAAAATGCAGTACCTGAAATCTGAAATCCATAGCATTGAATCCAGAATCCAAGACTGTCTTGGATGTCCTCTCACGGGGGGCAATACACCTCTCTCAATACATTTGTATATTTTAACAGTTCTTACAGATTCTTCCCATCATAGTAAAGGTTACATGAAAGATATGAGAAAATGGTGAAAAAATAATATCACTTCACCTCCAGTCCTTCAACATTTGGTAGCAGGTTTTCTTCAGGCACCTCAACATCCTCCATGAAAATCTCGCCTGTAACGGATGCTCTTAAAGAAAACTTGCCTTCAATTTTAGGAGCTGAAAGTCCCTTCATTCCCTGAGTTAAAACCAAGAAAAGAAGAAGTAGGATTAGAAGGACAATGCTGGATTGCCCCCAGACTTAAAACTTCAACACTGCTGTATGAATACTCAATGCGTCTATGCCTATGTTGTCATTCATTTTTATCCTAAGTGTAAATTTTCTTTTCTTTTCTTTTCTTTTGTTTCAAACTCTTTAGCACACATTAACATATCCCAAAAACAAAAGAAAAGAAGATTTTAACCAAGGATAAAATTGAGCCACAACATCTACACCACGTACATGTATACAAATTATCTCTTGTGAGAAATGATTAACATATTAGAGAGATTTAATTATTAGAGTCAAGTTTATGGCAAATCAGAATTTGTATCATGTGACCAAGTTTCCCTTAATACTTGTCGTTTACTATTCATTATAAATACAAGGGAATCAGTAATTTCATGCCAGTTTCATCCACAAAATTATTTTGTTTTGAGCTTTTTCTATCTGCTCAATTTCTATCTTGAGAATTTCTCAACTTGAATCTAGTGCTTGCTGTTTGGCGCCTTACATGTGAAGCGTTTATCTAAAGTATGTAAGCTGACACATCACATAGAGATGGCCAGCATTTTTTGGAGGAACGAACCTTTTCCAAGATAAATCCCCTAACTTTTCCATCTTCACATTTTGCCCAAACCACGAACACATCAGCTATTGGTGAGTTTGTAATCCTATGACAAAACGGATCATCAGAAAAACTGAAATGAATAATGTACCTATCACAAAAAAAAGTTATCTCTGTAATCTCCTGTATTCTTTGTTCTTTACAAAGATTGTGTCATTTTTAATAGGCTAGTAACCTGCAAGGTTGCTCGCCCCGCCGCAAGTGAACCCCAGAGAGCTTGCTCACAGGTTAATAACCCAAAAACTACAGTGTAAATGTACTCGAAGTTTTCGGACTGATCAATCCAATCCAATCCAATCTGAGTCATAGAGACTGTTTGCAAAAGATGAACCAAAGAGTATTTTAGAGTCCTGCATACCCTGTAGACAAGTTGGCTGCAGTCTATACATTATACATGCTATACATGCCTCTCCCAAAAGCCAGTTCAGCCAACACAGCCAAACCAATAATTTCAGCCACAGCTTCAGACCATTACTCCATCAAACAGATTCCCATTATGGCCGTACCTTTGTCCCTGGATTTGCCTCTGAGGAAATTTCCAGGGGACAGGGACCTGGCCCCAGGTGGATAAAGCTATATCCACCAGATAAATCACTATTCACTGGATAGCGCAACTGGTTTTCCAATTGGAAACTTATCCACTGGAGAGTGATTTATTCGGTGTATAGCACTATCTAACTCTTGAACAACTGGGGCCTGGACAACTCCTAAATTCAATTTCACCCACAAGTAGTGGTCATTACTAGATAAATGTGCACAAGTACACACAGAGATAGTTTGACTGGGTCCTCGAGAAAATGTTTCTCACCAGCACTTTGATCCATTAAGGATGTAACTGTTCGCGGCAGGATTATGTTTTGCTCTTGTTTCCATGCCTCCGGGATCGCTGCCGTGATTTGGTTCAGTCAGACCAAAACAACCAATCAGCTCACCTCGTGCTGTTGACAATCAGCAACAGAAATCAAACATCTTTATCTCTTGAAATAAAACCCAATAATCCCCCTTAGGTTGAAGGCTTTTTTTAAAGCTTCTTGTTTGTCAAAGTGAACAAAATTGCTTATCAAGAATTTATTACAACAATGGCAAATGAAAGTCCAAATTTTTCCCTATGTAATCACTACCTAGCTAGGAGGCTGTCATTTTTTAATATTGTGACTTGACAGGGCCAAGAAAATTTTGGAAGGGCCTGGGGTTGGGTCACTTCGCGAAGTCCTGTTGGGGGAGGCATAGGGAGGGTTATGGAGTTTTTTAGAAGCCATTGGTAAAAAAATGAAGTCTTACCTAGCTTTGGGAGATATTTCTGTTTCTGTTCCACTGTTCCATAAGCATTAATAGGGTGCATTACCAGAGACGACTGGACGCTCATTGCTGATCTATAGCTACTGTCCACCCTGCAGGTAAAAGATAAAGAAATTATTCAAAAATTCAGTAAATTTAAACTATTGTTGTAGTGTGTGAAGGCAAATAGGGAACAGAGTTATTAGACCACGTATACATGCAAGATAGGGAAACAATATTGTCAAAACCTTTCAACTTCTCTTGCGATAAGACCATAAGCTACAGAAGAAACTCCTGCACATCCATAACCTGGAGGAAAACAGAAACTGAGATCAGTAACAAGAAAAGACTTGACTTCAGTTTTCTGCTTAACTGGGAAAATCCAGAAAATTTATTTATGCTATGCATGGCACCAATACTTTACCTCACACAAAATTAAGTTTGCAAGAGTTAATGAATAATGGAGAATCGATGTTTGACATCATTTAAGAAGCTTTTAAACAAAACACTGACCTTGAATTGTGCAACCAAGAACTCCAAGTGATCCCATTTCTTTCATAATATCTTTATCAAATGCTAAACAAGAGAGTCACATGAAATCTGTTAACAAATACACTTTTATTGATTGGATTGAAGAAATTAATGGCCACATGACTGCAAAATGGAAGTAAGCTATGTTGTTGTCTTTCAAGGTCAACTGATTTTATTTTCAGACTAATTCACCTCTGAAATTTTTTGCAAACAATGCATGCTTGGCCATTTTTTGTAGAGTTCAAGATACTTAAGCAGTCAAGAAGTCCTTTTTGAACGGCTTAAGGGTTATTTTGTCGTTGGTCAAATTGACCATCCAGTAATGCTATCTTTGTCGGTTTTCCTTGAGTCTGTTAGTAAGTGGTTTGTAAAGTGAAGGTATAACTGCATGCTGCCATAATTCATTCAATGATATTTTTAGTCTTCGAGCAAGCTCTCCATTTGGAGGATATCGTGAAAAATACACGCGTTAGCGGCATGCGAGAGGAGACGCAACTGTGGGGGGTGGGGAGTAGAAAGGGAAGCTCGAAAATTTATTTAGAGCAGGGCGGCTAGGCCTGTTATCAATCAACTTTAATTTCCAGAACATCATTTTTCAGCCAATGGTATTTCCCTTTGTCTGGGCGAAGTACAGATGAAAATTTACGAGAGATCGTTGTAAGCTCTCCTTTCATTGGCCCCTCGTGGCTTTGCTGCTCGGTCCTGCGTTCTCGCGCGGCTCGCTTTGCTCGCCCAAATAGGAGAGCTTGCTCACAGGCTATGATATTTTTGACTGTTGCATTTATGGGCCTTTTATAGTTGTTTCAATCATAAGGCTTATACTTACTTTCATGTCTATTTGCCATCAGAATCCGAGGCATAAGCTTTTCCTGGCAGTAATCTCTAATCTGATCCCTAACTATTACCTCTTCTTCTGTGAGACAACTCTCCAAGTTAAGTGGATCTTGCCAGTTGAACTTTACTAAGTAGATGTAAAAATGACAGCGTCAAATTTAATCTCAGTGTAAATTAGACTGCAACGTATTTCTTTGTTTCCACCAATATTGTAGTCTTCCACTCTCTCACAAAGAACACCTGAACTGTTAAAAAGTCTTGATATTCTTGTTTTTATGGGGTACTTCCTTGAAACATTTTGATTATCTTGAACAACTCCTAGGCCTGTTGGCTGATGGTGGTCTTGAACATGACAACGCCCCCTTCACACCTCCACAACTGTTTACACCTTGGGCCCTCTTTATTAATGTGGTTAAATTAATGGCTCGCATACTTACCAAATTTATCTTTTTTATCTTGCGATTTTTGTGCTATTATTTGAAAAGTTAAGAAAACCAAATGCTCAACGTCTCTTCAGATTGTTTAGCAATGTGCTAATTTCGTCTCAAGTATTGCATAAGCTTACCGGTAACTTACGAATCAACTCATCGGCGGTTTTGTAGTAACTTTTGACAACTGCTTGTCAGCGAATATTCATCGACATCGCTGGAAAGAGCGCCTCACAACCAGCACACTTGCCGAGTGTGATAGTGATATGTCAGAAACAAGCAAAGATAACCGAAGTGTAGTTCCACAAAGATGACGTTACTAAAATTTGTCGAAACTACAAAATTTCGATCGCGATTTGGCGGGCGGATCACCCACTCAGAGCGATTTCATAACAACCGACCGGGCCATTGTCGTAACACGTTAAAGAACGAGGCATAAACATTAAGGCGCTTTTTACATTGGTGTTAGCAAATTCATGTCAACAATTGAAAAACCGTGGCTGACAGTGATGGCTGATGAAAAATCGAAAAGTGTTTCGTAAAAAAGGATACCGATCGCTGCATTCGCCGAACTCTGAGCACGGCAGAGAAGAAGAATATTGTTTCCTGGAGTCACAAAACGCCAAAGAGCACGATTCAGAGCCATTTTCGTAACTTTCTCGCGACGATATTCCCCTCTGATCTGAATGCACTCCTTATCCCTTTTCCACACTGGAAAGCGAGAAGACCCTGGAGACGAGCATTGCGCAAGAAGCTTTTGCGCTTGCGCATTTCCCCGGGCAGAAGACTGGGACGAATTAGTTCAATCATGGCGGCTTCTTTCGGGAGAAACTGAAGTCTAAAAGTATATGTCTTTTTAGAGGCATTTTGTCTACATTTACCGAATTGATTTCCATTGATTTTGAGGATTCATACAGAAGGAACTTCGGTGTGGAATACCAGTGTGTTTCAACAATTTAACGCCGTGTTTTGAATCATTCATTTCAAGTTGCCGTGGGGGTGCTGGACTTAACTCTGCAAGATGGCTGGCGTTTCGCAGAATCCACCCTTTCCTGCACCTGAAGGTAATCAGCGTAGCTTGATCTGTTGTTATAATGTGATCAGAGAATAGTACAGTAGGAATATGCAGTTGAGTAAAACTTTATCATCAGATGTTTAGATTTTTGGGGTAGACCGTCCCCTACCATGCTGCAGGAAAGCTGATTAATAAACTGAATTTGTTTGCAGTTCAGGCAAGTAAATTTCTCTTGTTAACTAGGCTAAGGCTACCCGATAGATAGTAGATATGTGCATATGTTGTAGCCAGAATCTGTTCTCAGGCTAAATCAGAATAGTACTAATCAAGATTCAAACCATCATCAGTCAGGTGATTTAATATTCAGAGTAGATGTCGTATGACGTGTTGTGTAATTGGAGTTTTCTCAGCTTGAAAGTTATAGGCAGCTGGCTAAAAAGTTAACCTGACAAATTTGAACTACATGTATGTAAATTCATTGGAAAGTTTACAATTGTATCTTCATACATTTCTATCTATCAAGTTTGTGTGAAGAAAACTTACAGACAAGTGTTTGAAAAATGAGAACAGGACCGTCAGCTTCCTACTGCAATTAAATCCCTGAAATTTGCTAAGTAAAATCTTGTACTAGATATCAAAAGCTTTCTGGCTTTGGGTGTTTTAGAAATCAGATTTTATCAAAGTTATTTGACATCAAATTCCCTTGCGATCTCTAAATTAATGAGAGCCACAACTGTAGAGTCAACTAACTAAAAATATTATTTACACCTAGATCAAGAGCAGAAGAACATTATAGACAAACTTGCAAATTTTGTGGCCAGAAATGGCAGTAAATTTGAAGAGATGACTAAAGAGAAGCAGAAAGGAAATCCAAAGTTTGCTTTTTTGTTTGGTGGAGAGTACTACAACTACTACAGATGGAAAGTTTCATTTGAAATTGGTAAGTTTAACATACCTTCCACTTTCAATTTGCTAATTGCAATACATTTGCAAGAACACTTTTTATAAAAATCAAACAGTAAATTGGTAAAACACTACAGGTAGCTTTCATTAAAGTTGACACTTAAGGTTGGAATACCCTTGGCACAAAGTCACAGCTACACATCACGGTGATAAACAACTTGCAGTTAGGGATGGTACCATAGTATTTAGGGATGCTACCGTGGTATTTAAATACTTAAATGGACTTGCACCTCCATATCTTTGTCAGAAGTTTAAAACCAGATCGGAAGTGCGCAACTGCAACACTAGGAATAGGGACCACCTACATATACCACTCTGTAGGACGGCTGCAGGTCGGCGCACATCTACCTTCAGAGGCCAAAAGCTGTGGAGTAGTCTCCCAGATGAGTTTCAGTCTATCACTAATTTAGATGTATTTAAAGTAAAAATAAAACCGCATTTTTTAAGGGTATTTTTGGAAAACTAAGTTTTAGATATTTGACGTTGTAAATTAAGCTGAAAAGCCTTTTTGAGGAGATTAATAAAGTTATTATTATTATTATTATTATTATTATTATTATTATTATTATTATAAACCACTCCTTGTGAACAGCTCAGGTAACAAGTCCCAGCTACATGGTGTGGCCATAAATTGCCACAAACAGAAACATAGTTCATTTCTACTGTAGAATTTTTCAAAAATCATTGTCTCTGTGAGCAGATTTTGTTGCTGTGACAAGTTAAACAGCATCAAAACAGTTTGAGTTTATGCAGCTTATTGCAATAACAAAACAGTGTGGTGGAGATCGGGATTTTCACAAAAATTCTCTGGTACATATAAAGCAACCTGTCACGACAATGTGTTGTGGCAAAGCATTGTTGAGACTTGGCGCCTAGTGTGTACCAACCTTTTTTGCCCTGAGGGTAAAAGCTTTGATCCACTTAAGACCGCCTGATAAACAGTTCACCACTCTTTAATGGTTACAGTTTTATTATTTCATTCACAGACTATGTGAAATAAAATAATGTGAATTACATACATTTAGTTTGGAAATTTGATGCTCCATAAACCCTCCAAATTTCCTTTTTGTACCTTAAATGATAACAGAGGAGTTTGACTATTATTTTTTTTATTATTAGCTCAACAGCAAACTCAACAACATCTGCAGAACCAACAGCAGCTTGTTCAGCAAGCAGCTGCACAGTACGGCACAAATCCTCAAGCTCATCTCGTTCAACAGGCTATTGTGCAACAGTCAATCAACTCAGCACCATGGCAACAAGCTCAGCAACAGGCACAACAACAGGTAAGGGACGGACCACTAGAAAAGTTATAGGGAGGGAGGGAGGGGAATTTTCGAGCAGCAGGAATTTCTTTTTGTTATCAAATTCCTTGTACGAATTTTTTTTAGGCCATAGCATGAATATTTTTTAGGATTAATCGGCATGCATGAATTTTTTTCATTTAATCTTCCCTTGCGCAAATATTTTTTTTGTACTTTGCCCGCTCCCCCCCATAAGTTTTCTAATGGCCTGTCCCTAAAAAAGGGCAAACAAAAATAATATTGTTACATTAATTACCTTTTCCCACCCAAGTATGTACCAAATGAAAATTTAAGGGTGTAGAAGACTGAAAAATTAAATGGAACTTGAAAAGTGCTGACAGACACCATAGGATTTTGGCCACGGATACAAAAACTAGAACCACCTTCTACATGTAACTTGTGAGACACCCACCCATCTCACCCGCCCATCTTTATCTCTCAGGATCATTCTCAGTGTGACTACACTTCCCTTTGTTTTCATCTTAGATGCAGGTACTTCAGCAGCAGGCCCAAGCAGCAGCGGCGGCAGCTGCTGCTGCCGCAGCGGCCACTGTTCCCATGTACCAAGCTCCCCCTGCCCCAACTCCTGTCCAACAAGAAACTGAGATGGATTTAACAGAGCTTGAAAATCTTCTTCACAAGATCATGGAGTCATGCACCAAGGAGTCAATATCGGTGAGCTTGAAACTATGGTTTTTTGGTACATGTATGCCCTGTTTTTTGAGATGTCTCTCATAAGATACAGTTCGGTAACCTATTGATGCTTACCCTATGAAATTTATTGGCTAAAGCTGTAATATTATTATTTTTATTGTGCTTATTGTTTGTGGCTATATAATAATGATTATTATGAAAAACTGAATCATTGGATAATGTAATTCTAGAGCTCTGATTGGCTTAACCATCATGGTATATGAGCCATTATACCATGCCCTCCAAATATGGTACATGTTACTGTACGTGTCTGCTTAAAATTAAAAACAAGCTGAAAGTTGGCTGTTTTCACAAATAAAGTTGGGATGAATTTTTGATAATTTGTGGATGTTTTTAATAAAACAATAATTATTCCACTCACGCTTGTCGGATATGAGATGATTATAGCCAACTCATATCCAACGTGCACTTATGGAATACATTATTGTTAAATGTCATGCAATTGACCAGGCATTAAGGCTTTGATATGTCATGATTTCAATCAGGCTCTTTTATGTTCTGGTTGATACTGTTATTTGTTAATTAACTATTATTGGATGAGGCTGAGTATCATCTGAAGAATTATGGAGATCGAGGAGGGTGTTATCAGGGTGATAACACACTCCGAGATTATTTATTATTTATTCAAAATAATTCCTAGTTGAAAAACAAGCTAAAACATGCTTACCTCCATCAACGTTAAGTTCAATATCCCGTTTATTGGCAAGTCTAGGATTCAAAGGGTTGTTCAGTACTGCAAATATTCTCCAAATAACAGATGTCGTCCATTGAGTTGTCTTCTTGCTGTTCTTGCTATGTTTTTAGCCAATAATTTGCCTATTTCTTCTTCGTGGAACAAGTGAAATGTTCCACCATTTTTTACTCACTGCTAAAACAGCTTTCAACCTCGTCCTCAGGTCTTCTTGAATAGTTGTTCAGCTTCCTGGCAATTCTGCTGCACAACTGATGTCATTTTTTCACATATTGGAAAATTCTTCCATAGTTGGTTGACAGTAGTTGGTTACGATGAATTGTGCATGGAATTTTAGCCGATCAGACATGGAGAAATATTTTGAATGAATAATTATAATAAATTTTATTTATATTAGAATGGCAAGAACTACATCTTCACAAATACCAAGACTCCTACCCACAGTTTCCAGATAGCCCAGTACCTGCTGAAAAGGTTTGTAAAAATTAGTTCACAAACAATCAAGCATTCTGGCTTGATGCCAAAGACCTACTTGAATAGTACTGGGTTTCATAATTTTTACTACAGATTGAGTTAAACAAGCATTTAGTTATTACTCAATCAAAAATCAATTTACCTTAAGTCTCACAAATTAATCTTGTTTGATTTGAGTGTTTGTACAATGCACTTTGAAATTTTCATGGAGACTGACCCCTTTGAGGTACTTCCATATTAGCCTGTGCAGCTGGCGGTATTGCCGCCAAATCTCACTCGCCTAGTACACAATACCGCCAGCTATGCATGCTTCTTGCGTATGAAAAGGATGGAGAGCCCAACAGAAAATACAGTAATAACAGTAATATTAAATTCCTAACCCTTTTTGTCTAAGAGTCAATAGTGGAGGGAGATTAGTAACATTTTACATCTTTTGAGTGTGTGGATGAAATCCTATGGTGTTTAATACATGTTCCATTCACATATTATAAAAAGCCTTTTAAGCAGTACTTTGCATGGTGGTAGTTGTTTAGTATTCAGTTGTAACTTTTGAGTCTGTTGGTGAGATCCTAAGGTGTTAATTTTGTTTTTCTATATTCTATAAAATGCATTAATTTTTTAGGATTTTTCTCAAAGTTTCATTTTAACCACTTGTGAAGACTAATAGGGTTTAACTTTTAATTTTTACTGACAACTAAAGCACACTTTCTCACTGTTTATTTCTCTCAGAGCTCTTGGTCCTGGGATGCAGTTTCAACACAAACTTCACATAGTTTACTTGATCAATGATATTCTTCATCACTGTCAGCGAAAGGGGGCTCAGGAGCTACGTAAAGCGCTTGAAGATGTTGTTGTACCAGTGTTCTTTTCAGCACAGCTGGGAGAGACAGCAGAAAACTTGCAAAAAACTACAAAAGTTCTAGGAATATGGGAAAGCCATAATCTTTTTGAATCATCACTTTTGCAGGTTAATAATATTAGAAATGTTACATGTAATTTTATAAAATAATAATAACTGAGACAATCTTACTTTGAAATTTGGTGTTATTAATTTATTTAATAGGGAGTTAGTTTAAGATGTCATGATGATAACAGTAAGGGGAATATCAAAAAAGGAGCAGCTTAGATTAGCAAACCAAAAACTTTGAAAGAGCATCACATTTTCATGTTGCACTCTTTGTGCATTTCTTAAATGTCATTGCACAATAATATTATGGCATGAAAATGCCTATTTTTAAATTTTAGGGAGGATGTAAGTAAGCAGTGAACTTGTGTACGGTTTTTTAGGAATTTATTTCCAGCCTACAGCTGACAAAGTATTAAGCAAGATAGAATAATCATAATTGATAGTAAGCTCACTTTTTAAGTGTTTTTCGCTACTGTAGCTGACATGATATCTTAAACTCCCTACTATCCACGCCCCAGGGGGGCTACTCGGGATTTCAAGTGACGGGGATGATCGAATGGAGCAAAAAGTCAAGACCCAAAAAAATCCCTAGGGCTTCCAGCAAAACCCCAAAAAATCCCTGGACCAAAACTTAACCCCCCAAAAAATCCCATGCCTAACACGTGCGATGAAAAGCGACACCATAGTTAACTATTAAACAACAGCAAAACACGTTTGTTTGTACTTTACTCGCAGAACTACGCAGCCAGGGCACTACCGATTCTTTTTAATACCCCCAAAAAATCCCTACTCAAATCAAGCTACCCAAAAAAATACTTGCCAAATTTTCATACCCAAAAAAATCCCGGAATCGAAAATTTCAAACCCAAAAAAATCCTTCGATCATCCCCGTTACTTGAAATCCCGAGTACCCCCCCTGGGATCCACGCAGGGTGTATATGTAATAGCCTATTTCAAGTTCCAAAAACCCTGAGGAGGACAAGTGCAAGGCCTTTATAAAAAAATCTTGTTTTAACCCTTTAGACCCTAAGATCAAAATTTGAATTCTCATTTGTTGCCCCTATTCATTTCCTACAGAAGTAGAGGGGAGAAGTTGATAAAATATCAAGCAAATTTGTCTTGTGTGATCATGTCTGTAATTCTCATAACCACTCTGTTTTACAAAGTATTGATATTACAAGGGGAAATTTAATGTTGATCAGAGGCCCTGAAGTGGCCTCTTGTGCTGTGCTCATTCCTCTAGATCTTCTTTAGTTGTACAACAATTCAAATTCTTACAATCAATGATGCTTACTGGATTAACTTAAACTTCACTCCGCTTCTCTATGAAAATTTTATTGCATCAAAAGAAAGCATTTATATAAGAAAAAAGTTCAACTCCCATGCAAAGGATTGGTTTGAAACACCAACATGGCCGTTTGATGTCATGTGAAAACACTGTAAACAGAATTTTGGCATTTTGCTCATTTGGTTTTTCGGTAAAAGTCAGTTGATACATTTCACTTATAAGACCTTTTTTGATTCAGTGTCGATTATTTTAATTTCAAGGAACTGAAAAATGCTGAAGGTGCTCAGAGTAAAGTTGACGCAGCACGAGAGCAAGTATTTGGACCACAAGGTTTGAAACATTTGTTTTAGTTTGCTTTTATTATGTGACTAAGCTCTATAGTTATGCTTGAAATTACCCCGCTTAAAGGGTCAGTGGTGAGGACAGGTCGACAAGCAGAGTTGTCTGTAAATTGTTGGAGAAATGCAACAATTAATAAGGGATATGTATTTCAGGGGTAGGGAAACATATATCGCTAGGGATATTTGTTTCCTGGGTTGGGGAACACATATAGATAGGTATATCACTAGGGATGACATACGTCTGATGTTTGTTGTCTGATGTTAGATTTCAGACTTCTGACAATTATACATAATTACACATAGCCATAGTGATATGTGTTCGCCCGTTTGAGAACATCCTCGGAGACCCAGGGGCAGATAGTGGGGGCGAGGGAAAGTCCAAAAGGGCGGAAAAATAGGGCACGAAGAAAAGTAAAGAACGGCGAGAAGAGCCCCTGGGGACAATGTCTTACCAGACCAGTTCCAAATGGTCACCGCCGTTCTGGCTTCTGATTGGTGCCAGAGATATGTGTTCCTGGAACAAATTTCCCTTGAAATATGTGTTCCCCTACCCAGCAAACACATATCCCTAGTGACATGTGTTCCCCTACCTGGAAAACACATATCCCTTCTGATATGTGTTCCCCTATCTGGGAAACACATATCCCTAGTGATATGTGTTCCCCTGCCCAGGAAACACATATCCCTAGTGATATGTGTTCCCTTACCCAGGAAACATATATCCCTAGTGATATGTGTTCTCCTACCTGGGAAACTTATCGTCCTATAGATATGTGTTCCCCTACCTGGGAAATGCATATCCCTAGTGACATGTGTTCCCCTACCCAGGAAAACCCAGGAAACACACATCCCTGGTGATATGTGTTCCCTACCTACCTACGTCTGATTTGACATCTGAGATTAGGCACCAGACAATAAACATCAGACGTCTGACATCAGACATGTTGTATCAGACATATGACATCAGACGTCTGATATCACACCCAGGCATTGGAACACGTATCACTAGGGTTTTTTGCGTTACGATTTTGGGGGGCTTATATTTGTAGGGGCTTATACATGGAGGGGCTTATTTTCGGAATTTTACGGTATGTTTCCTGAGTAAGGGAGCACATATCACTAGGGACATATGTTTCCTCGGTAGGGGAACACGTTTCACTGGCGAGATGTGTTTCCTGAGAAGGGAACACATATCACTAGGGATATGTTTCCTAAGTAGGGAACACATATGACTAGGGATACCGTAAAATTCCGAAAATAAGCCTCGGGGCTTATATTACATTACATTACATTGCATTGCATTGCATTGCATTGCATTACTAAATCCAAGTACAAGCCCCCCGGGGGCCTATATTCGGAGGGGTGATTTAACGGAGGGTTTTTGCGTAACGATTTTGCGGGGCTTATATTTGGAGGGGCTTATACATGGAGGGGCTTATTTTTGGAATTTTACAGTACCGTAAATCCTCTATTAAGCCCCCCGGGGGGCTTATTTTTTTCAAGCACTTTTGAGGGGGGGGGGGGCTTATTTAATTTAGCAAAACGCATCACCTGTAGCAAAAATACCGTGGTATGAGACCGAGTAGACTTACGCGTTGTACAATTAAAGTCACAGTCAAAAGTATTTATTTCACTTGTGGGAACCTAAAAGTAACAAAAACAAAATTCTTATTCTTCAAAAATGTTCTCCACAGAGAACTAGAGCGCAAAGTTGAGAAAGTTAAGCATATGAAGTTGGAGGTCATGCGGCCAAAGACCAAAAACAATATGAACTTTCAGCCTGAATAAACCATAACTGATCAGTCCACGTTGATCGTCAATTTTTTCTGTGAAGAATAAGGATTGGGGGAGGGGGAGGGGGGGGGGGGGCTTAATAGAGAGGGGGGGCTTATTAACTTTCCTCCTCTGAAAAGGGGGGGCTTATTGGAGAGGGGGGGCTAAATAGAGGATTTACGGTATGTGTTTCCTGGTTAGGGGAGCACATATCACTAGGGATATATGTTTCCTGGGTAGAGGAGCACATATCACTAGGGATATGGTTACCTGGATAGGGGAACACTGAGTAGTAGGGATATGGGATAGGGACACATATCGCTAGGGATATGTGATTTCTTGGTTGGAGAACACAGATCGTTAGGGATATGTGTTTCTTGGGTAGGGGAACACATATTCTTAGAGTTATGTGTTCCGCTTTTCATGAGGTAACCGCAGTTCTGTTATCATGGTTGCTATATTACCCATGCTTGGCGTTTTTTTAGTTAGCTTTTACTTAGACTTGACTGCAAAGAACGCAATCTAATCACGCGTGTTTGTTCTCGGTATCACTTGAAACTTATGCAATGTACCAGCGTCAGAGCAAGAGCAGTTTGAGCATGGATTAGAGGCCTTAATTTCACACTTCCTAAACTTTGGTAATAATTGTCGAATCTCCCTGAAGCAAGAACCCAAAGTACGAACACTTAGCGGTCGCTTACGGGAGGTTGTCTCTTACGAGGAATTGAACCACAGGGGGTTTCTTCCGAGAAGAAGTCCGGGCACATCTACTTTAAGGAAGAGAATCTATTGCGTGCAATGCCCTAGTTACGATTTGTGCACTTTCATGTTGTTACTAAAGTTCTTCTTATATTCTAAGTAGTATAGTGTACACAGAGATCATAAGAGATCGTAAAACTCGTCTAGTGGTTGCTTACAAGTGGTTAAAAACAATAGAAAATCATTTAACCGTCGGCCTCAATTAGAGGTCGCGGTCGCTTACAGGAGGTTGTCTTTTATGAGAGGTTGCAACTTTAAGACTTAAACTGTGTAGGTTTTGGTGTTTTGGATAGGTGGTTGCACATGGAGGTTCCACTGAAGTTACTAGTTGTTACTTTTGAGTCTTTGAATAAAATCCTGTGGTATTACCATTCAAAGGAAACCTCTTCACTAAATCAAAGGTACCATTTGTTTATAGGATTTTTATGAAAAGAGTCGGGGTTTTTTTGGCTTTTGATCCCTGTTCAGAGTAAAAGAGTAAAGGGCACAGGGCATGTTCTGTACTCTCCCCTCACCTGTGATTTCGCATTGGCTAGTACAGCTGTAAACTATTGTCATATCAAGAGTTTTAAGAGTTAAACTTTATTAATACTCTTGGCTTCTTTCAAAGGTTATTATGCACCGTCATCAGATCCATATCGGCAGTATTATCCACAGTCGCAGGCAAACCAACAAGTACCACAGACCGACCAGCAACTTGGACAAGGAAGAGAAGGTAAACTATTTGACGAATAACTGTTCTTGTTTGCTACGTCGTAAATTTAGATTTCTATTACAGTTGCAGACAAGTCAATATGTGAAAGCCAAGTACCGAGAGCAAAGAGAGTTAATGAAGTGTTAGAAAGAGGAATTCAAGCTTTATGTCCAGGCTTGCTAGAATCAAAAAGGAATTTGGGAAAGTTTAGGTAGTAGCTGGAAGAAAAGCCAAAACCTTTCACTGGAAAATGCAAACTTAAATGCCTTTCTTATGGTTTCACTCACTATGAATTCAAGATATCTAAAGGCATTTATCACATTTCAGAGTCGACTGTCTTTAAGACAGACACCATTTGGATCCGCAGTAATTGGTCATTTAGAGAGCTTTCCTTCTGCTAGAGAGTTTAATAAAATGATTGAAGAACTCAATACTGTAAGGACAAATTTGCAGGATTTGGGGAGGGGGTGGGGTGGGTGCAGAAGGTAATGTCGAGGTTTGTCCTATACTGTCGACATGAGAGGGCCATGCTTGTGCATGTCTAGGTGTTAATATCTTGGAGGGGATTTGTGTCCTTTCTCTTACCCCAGCACTTGCGCTAAGTTTTAAAGTCGAAAAAAGGAATAATATTATAAATAAATTCAAGCTTGTATGTTGCGGGTACAGAAGGTTATGTATGGCTGGAGGTCCCTGCTTAGCGATGGGTCTAGTGGCACCATACTTCACTAATGAAAAGTGAGGTAACACTTCCGGCCCCTTTACCTTTATGGCCATGAGAATGACAAACACGAACTCTAAGGGCGCTTTCAAACCATTCTCGTCACAATCACAATTTCCCTTTTAATCAAAACTCTCCAGCCAGATCAGTCAAATCGTAAATAGTATGCACGGAGGAGAAACTAAAAACTCTTTGAAAAAGCCTATTTCAAACTGACTGGTAGGGTAATGGTCCGACCGCCCCTTTCTGACAAATTGAAAGCGCCCTAATTGTCTGTGTAAGTGAAGGTGTCGCTTAAGAGGGAGTTAATTGTCTTCTGTTTTTGGTTATAATGTTCAGACAAAACACAAGATCAGAAATTAGAAACTGCTTCTCAAGAAACCAGAGGCAAAGAAAACGATCAACAGGTGAAGGAACCTATAAAGAGTGAAATCAAGGAAGAAGTCACTGAGCAAGCGACAACAGAAGACTCTGATAAAAGGGTAAAATGTGTTTTCTGTGTTGTAGTTGATTGGTGTTTGTGGAGGCGTGCTAGACTAAAGGTTTTCAATGCCTCAAACTTCAGATCTGGAAGTCTGGGTTCCAGCCTTGGACATTCCATCGCGTTGTTTGTCTTCAGTTTCGATCCATTCAGTCAAGCCGTATTAAACTTTAGAATCTGTCGTCTTCCCCAGTGACCGGTCATTTCGCTTACGAGTTGTTTCGCCGACGTCCCGTTCACTAACGTTAGCGAAACGACCGCAAACCACCTCGGTATATCTCGCTTGATGGCGAGATGGTTTGGTAGCGAGTTGACCGGATGTCCCAAGAGCTAGTGCTCGAAACTTCAGCTTTTGATCATTTTACGCTGGTGCATTGTAAACGAGCCTTATCACCTCAGTTAATAAAACAATTTTTTTTACTTTTTTGTTTTTTGCGCAGGAAGATGTACCAAGACAGCCGCCATACCAACCGGGGCCGGGGCATTTTCAGCATCCGCCTCCCTTCCCTCCTCCTTATGGTGATCAATACTTTGGTCATGGTCCCCCTCCATTCCCCCCTCGTTTTCCACCCCCGCCGGGTTATATGCCCGACTTCCGACATCCTCCTCCAATGTATGGTCACCCTCCACCCAACTTTCATGATGAGAGATTCCACGGAAGGTGAGTATATTTTGTGATTTATCCTAGTTCTCCCCTTCCCCCGTCTTCTTCTTATTGACAAACCTAATAGTAAATAAAAGCTAACTATTAATTTACAGTCAGTGCACAGCCTTAAATTGTCAGCCCGTAGCTCTCATCACTGTAGTCTGTGCTTAACCCTAGTCACCATCGGGATCGAAGGTCGAACTAGAACGGGGGCGAACGTGAAAGGGCGACACCGGCTCTTTTCCAGTCAGACAATTACACGCATGCAATTACACGCACGCATTTACACGCACGCAGTTTCCTGTCAGAGCCATTTAACGAACTTGAACCCGATAGAGAGACTGTTTTTTGACTTCTTAGCAGATGTAGTCCAAAGCGAGAACCTTGCCGCTTTTTTCATTATTGTGCTCGGCTGCTTCCTGCGCGACCCATGACAGCCTGAAAAAGAGAGGTGATACAATCTAGGCGAAGTAGAAGGCGTTTCGCGCAACACCTTACCGATCTTGACAAACCCTGACATAATTTGTTTCTCTCTGTCTCTCACGCGGGTTTTTCCGAGGAACTTCGCCGCAAATGGACAATTAGAACTTGAAATGTTGTTTTAAAAACAACTAGGCAACAGTTTTATTTTGTCTATACACTTACATCGACCAAAGAAATGACGTCGGAATACTCAAAGGGTGGGTTTTTCTGTGGTCGACAAAAGTATAGACAACGGAAAATTGTTGCGGGCGACAAGAGGAGCCCGCAATCCTAATCTTCAGGTTGTTATTACGCATGCGTCGCATATATGTAGCCGGCATTCGTTTGGACTTCTACTAAGAATGAATGGAATGCACAAAACGCAATTTGATCACGTGCGTTTGGACCTTCTATCACTCGTAATCTGATCACGCGTGTTTTGACCATCTGTGACGAAAAACACGCAAAGTACAGCGTTGGAGCAAAAGCGTTTAGACCTTTGATCGTTGTCGCCCCTTCTCCCTAACATTTGGTTATTACTAGTTGTATTTTTAAATAGATGTGAGCTACTGTTACAAAACTGTGATGCGCATGAATTTACGAAACTGAGTATGTATTTCCACGTTTCCTTTATCCAGACCGCCTCCATTCCGTGGACCCCCGCAACAATTTGACTACCAACACCAGCGGTCAGAATTCGATCAGTTTGAAGGTCGTGGTCCCCCGCCTTCGATGGTGAATGAGTACAATCACGGCAGGCCGAAAGATGAGGAGGGGTATGGTATGGATGAGTATGATATGCCTCCGGAACCCCCGCCCCCCGAGCCTATTATACCTACGGCATTGTACTACGAGCTTCCGGCAGGCCTCATGGCACCGCTTGTGGGGGTAAGAATCCTGCAGCAACTGCAGTCACTGACTGATAAATGTGTCAGAGATGTTTCTTTTTAGTTGTTGTAAAGTTCTTTTTGTCTCCGTTTCTCCATTTTTTTCTTTGCGAATAGCTCCTGCTTAACGTTTTTCGAGGCTTTCACTTGCTTTATCCTCAATAATCTCACAAACATTTTCAAAACCTCGCGCCATTTTTAACAAAACAAAGATAAACAAGTTTCCCGTCACGTCATCCATTTATCTGTACTCCAACAGATAATGGGCAACGACCAATCACAGCGCGCGCAGTATTTACATCATTGTATAATGCTGACTAGATCCTCCAGGGTTCGTCTTTTTTTTTTCTGTGCGTTGACCGTTGCTACCTACAGTAACATATGATGTTATCTTTAAACAGTTATCAGATGTGGACTACAAACCATTGGATCCTTCCATGCTACGTCTACCCGCACCTCAGCCACCAAGTGAACGGCTTTTAGCTGCGGTTGAAGCATTTTATAGTCCACCAAGTCATGAAAGGCCCAGGAACAGGTTAGTTTGAGAGTAGTTGTAATTCAGCGTGGTGAGCAATTTTGTGATTGGCTGGAAAAATCTCGTGCGAATTTTTCAACCAATCAGGGAAAAGCCTCGTTTTCACGGGCAAGTTGGTCCTTGTCAAGTTTGCCCAGTATGAAAGGGTGCTCTTGTTAACCGTTTAGGTCCCAAGAGTGACCAACACCAATTTTCTCCTAACAACATCAGCAGATCCACAAGAGTAAAGGTTATGAGAATTAATAAATTGATTACCAAAGGGAGAATGCTATGATCTTAAACCAAATTCTCTCAATTATTCTTAAAGTAAAGGTATGGAGATCAGTCTGGAGAATTTGTTTGTTGATCTCGGGGCTTAATGCGTTAATGAGGCTTATATAAAAACAAAATTCAATTATCGAGGGCAAACGGTTGCTTGCGGTTTTCCATTGGCTGCCTGCACCGAGGCTTAACGTATGTCTCTTAAATTGACAGAAGCAAAGGCATTCCTAGTCTAGTCGATTCTTTTCAGCTTTCCAATAGGTTTTTCGAAACGGAAATGGCCTATCTAACGAGGCTAAGTGCAAAACCTTTCTTGTAGAAATAAGTTTTATTTGCGTGAGAAAAAGTCATTTTCATAGCAATGGCTTCGCTCTTATCCTCACCTTGAAACAGAGGCCTGGTGCAACCCGGAAATGGCCTTTTTTCTGGGAAAAGTATCTTTGCCAAGTTGCTAAAGTAACTTTTAAACTTAATTCTAAGCTTAAAAAGCTCGCTCTGTAACAGTTATCTAGCAATTCATGTGCTTTTTTCTCTGATTTCGTCGGCTAAAAACATGAAGCAAATTGGTGTTTTTTGTTCTCCAGTGAAGGATGGGAACAAAGCGGACTGTTTGAATTTTACAAAGCAAAGTTGAGGTATATCAAGGACCGCGAAGAAGCAGAGAAAAACAAAGTCCCAGAAATCGCACCAAGCCGATCAAGGTAAGAAAAACACCTTGAGATGCTAACAAACACCAAAGATGACATTTTGTCACCTACCATTACATCTCCTAGCCTACGAGGGTAGTTTTGCTCTAAACTCGGAAAAGGCCTCTGTGCATGCCCTCAAAGACTATTCTTTCCTCTTAGGTCGAGGTCCCGGTCCAGATCACCCCGCCGTTCAAAATCTCGTTCCCAGTCTCCTCGTCAGCGGCGATCTCGTTCTCGTTCCAGGTCTCCCAGGAGGCGTCGCAGTCGGTCTGTATCTCCAAGAAGGAGAAGGTAAATTGTAATAGTATTGTTAATGTGTAATTAGATGAGGCTTTAAAAGTGAAAACACCTCTCATTTCCTCCCACGTACCCAACCAATCAAGAAAGGAGTTGTCACTTATTGGAAGAAGCGTTGCGTGACAACACCAAGAGAGCAAGTATATTTTAATTATCCTTTTCCGTACGTCTAGGTCACGCTCACGTTCAAGATCACCGCGTTCTCGCTCCAGGTCACGCTCTCGTTCAAAGTCACGCTCACGGTCACGCTCTCGATCCCGTTCACGATCAATTTCGCCTATGTTCAAGTCAAACAGAAGTCCTGGTAGAAGCCCAACGCCGCCAAGTTTTCAGTAAGTGGTTGATTTTACACCATTCCTGTTGGTATATAGTAGCAAACGGTTCGAGGAATGGTCAATTTATAATTTACCTCTTGTTTTCTGTTTTCAGTCCAACTTATACATCCAAGGTACCCGAGCAAAGGCTTGATGAGAGTAATGTAGGACATCAGATGCTGAAGAAAATGGGTGAGTTGTTGGAATAATGCTTGTTTTCACCATACGAAATAGAGAGTTCCAAGTAGAGTTTTTCGGGATGCGGGATTTCCCTTACTTAAAGTGCAGAATGCAGGATCTTAAAGCAAAATGGGGGCGAGTGCTCGGGACGCGGGATGGCAAAAACAACCCTCGGGATTACAGGACTGAATGAAAATTTGGGTCTTGATGACTGGATTGAAGAACTTCATTAGGGACCCTCAAAATAACCCACAGAGAAGTTGACTGGCATATATATATGTTGTAGTTAATTTTTTCATCTCAGGTAATTTTTATTTGTCTTTTGTTTCAACTTCATTAGCAGACATTACCATACCCAAAAACAAAAGAAAAACAAAAATTACCTACAACGCATACACACGGCAAATCGACTAAAACATTCAAAGTTTAAACAAACACCCTAATTTTTTTCCCTACAGTTTTGAAATTAACTTGCTGTCGCTATAGTTGCCTGCTTAGCGTAATATTTATTTATTGATCTATTAATTAATTTATATATATATATTTTTATTTTTACAGGATGGGGCGGAGCAGGCCTGGGGAGAAGCCAGCAAGGAATCAGTGATCCGATATCAGGGGGGGAGGTTCGGGATAAGTTTGATAAGTACAAGGTGAGGGTCCACTGTTGTTTCCAACAGGCGGGCAAAGGCGAGCAACGCGATCCCCCGCATTTATCTCCTGGAGCTCCTGGGAGTATGGGGGTGGGAGAGGGAAGAGGGAAGAACGCCCCGCCGCTAGAGTGCCCCAGGGAATTTGCACGCAGGGAAACCAATTGCGCTATCCACTAGCCTCATACTTATCCCCTGATTAGTGATTTATCCGGTGGATAGCGCTATTCAACGCTTGTGTAACCCGGGCCAGATCTTTTCCAAGTGTTTTGTCCTTTTTTGTGAGTTTTTTTGTTACAGATCAGACTCGTAATTTAGAAAATACCAGTTGCTTTTTATGAACCATAACATTAGTTTAACGATCACTTTTGTCACTTTTCAGGGAGTTGGAAGTGAAATGAACGATCCTTTTGAAGCGTACAGAAAAAGCAAAAGTTACTCCTTCATTGGTTCTCGCATTGGTAAGTACTTTAGCCAACTCATGCAGTAGAACAATGAAATTAACACTTTCAGCATTCACTTGTTTTCAATGATCCCCTTTCAGTCATAGCCGGTGGCGGACTCCTCCAGAAGAGGTTTTATGTTCGCGGATTCAGCCATGTACCATAAATGGTCGATTAAGCACCGCACCTTTACCGAAAATAACTAAATAAGCGCCGCTCTCGAATGAACGCCGCGGTGCTAATTTGGGTTCTCACGCCCCACTTATCACGCTTGACGTAATGAAAACCATATGGTTTGAGAAATAAGACCTCGACCAACTCGTGAGTTGTAAAGTTTTAATGTAAAAACAAACTCTTGAAACCGGGTTCCTATAACAGTTCGAGGTATACATAATTTATATTAAATTGTGCATACCTAGTACGCGCGTGACTTAATTCTATCTATATTCCCCTCAATGTTTCACTTGTAGTTAAAATAAGCGCCGCATCTTTAACGGGGGAAATGAAAGACGCGCCGCGATGCTTACTCGATCATTTACGGTAATAAAGGACAGTTCCAAAGTACCTTTCAGTAACGTTCTTCTGAAAAATCACATTTATGAGTTTATCCAAAGACTGAAAAGTTACATTCATCTTGAACATCATAATTAAAAGTACCACGAGAAAGTACTACTCAGTTTCTGTTGTTTATAATTTTATTTCTCTCTAATTTGTTCATTTTTCGTCAAAAAACTTTGTAGTTAAAATCTCAATTATCTTTTTCGTCTTGGAGTATAAGCGCATGGTGCCAAAAGGAGCTAAAAACGTAAACTGTTTTCTTTTCGTTCTCAGCTAAATCTGAGGAAAGAGCCGCTGCAAGAAGAGAAAATGTGAAAGAGGCAGCCAGGAGAGAGAAAAACGAGGATAGATGATCGTTCATGCAGTCAATTAGCGTCAATGGCGGGACCCTGGTGACGATAAACACTTTGAATCAAATAAGTGTTACTTGATCAGCCCGTTATCCAGGCGGTGTTGCCAAGCAACGTGACTAAGCGTTTCAACGAGAACCTGTCTTGAAAACTTTCGTTGATGTCTCGAAAAACCCTGCAGTTTTCGGTTTTGTTAATAGACTAAATATTCTAAGGGAATGCCAGAAAGCAAGCTCTAGTCTTGCACACTCTCTTGTACAGTTATAGCGAGAACTGCGAAAGATGCAAGAACTGCAGTGTGTCGAGACTAAAGAGCTGATTATCTTGGCGATGCAGGACAAGATGACGAAAAGAAGTTGTTCTTTTCCGACTAGACGACTGCCTGGGGAATTTCTTCCCTTGTCCTGCCTTTGCACGTTGGAAAGTGAAAATTAAATATTACATCACATAAAAATTGTTTCAGACCTTTTTAAGTCGAAAGGTGTGCAGTCTGTTCTAGGCTCTCGAATATTAAGGTCGAGACAAGGAAAAACATGTTTTGCTCGCCTCCATTGTAGTTCAACACAATAATTGCCTTGCCTACCCCACTGAAATTCACTCAATCCACCGCAAGATAATCTATCTTTGACACCTCTCTCCCTTGACTATCTTTCAAAAATCAAAGACAAGGAGTATCTTATATCAACCAAGAATGTGCAATAATTTTCCTTTCGCTAAAATCTTTTACGTTCTTTTTGTGATTCAGGGTCATAAGCGAGACTCCTCTTCCCATTCTTCCCTCCTTCTTTATAGATATAAGTTTACGTCAAATCTCACTCCTAGTCACAAAAATATCCCATTCCCAGGGTTTTTCACCAAAATTTCAAGTAGCCCGGTATGTGTAGTTAATAGGCGGGGAACTGAGCAGCTAGGAAGTTCTTTTGATTCAAATTACCTTTTTCTTCCTGTAAAACTAGCCGGGAGAAAATTCCCCGCCCGACCCCTAGTCACAGCTCTGCATTTGATTCTCATCGAAGAAACCTCGTCCCCTATCGCGCCTTTGAGGCTTGAGCTGTTGTGTCATCCCAGTTTTATTGTTATTATTATTGATTATGTTGTGATTCTCAGCCATGTCTAAGCAGCAATCCCGCAGCTTAGAGACCTGTGCCCTTCCAAATATTATTATTATTACTATTGCTATCATTATTTAATGTTAACCTTTTTACAAAACCAAGTCATAAATTGAAATCTAATTTTCACTCTTCCAACCAGAGGCTAGGCTGGGGCGGATCAAAAAAATTCAGAAAGATTTGCAAGCTTTATAGATGCCATTTTGTTTATAGGGTAAAAAAAACTCTGAGATTATCTCTGTCCGAAATAAAGGCCCCAGAAAGCAGATTTTATCAATTTTAGCACAATTTCAGACAGAAGGAGGGGGTGGGGCGAGCCCCAATGCAACACAAAACAGCAAACCTCGGTCCGCGTGCCTCAATGCTCATTTCCACATTCCCAGAATAGACATATTCCAGTTTTTCCTTAATTTACTCCATCCACGTTTTTGACACGCGAATACGGAACTATCGTTTACACAATTATTGCTCCTTGTAAATGGCAGTCATGTTGTGGGAATCCAATCGAAGTTATAAAATGAAAACTATTTTCAAATTTTACAAGTAGAACGGCATTCCCATTCAGTTACAGGCCTGTCTGAGGAAGAAGAATTATTTGAAATGTCCTGTGCAATTCTTCGGGATTTAAAACACAGTAATGCAATGAAAATTATTATTTTCAAATGCAAGCGGAAAACTATTCAAAGATTTATTTACTATTACAGTTAAAGTTTATATTCAGCTTGAAAGCTGTCTGAATCCATTTTCCTTCAAATCAAAAGTTCCAAGTCCCGGTTCCTACAGATGTTGCCTCGTTTTGGTGAGCGAGAGTTTGTTGTCATTCGTTGTTCTATATCGGAGCGGGAAATTCGTCTTCGATGCTGCCATGGCCGCCGCGCGAACGAAAGATCGTAGGAGAAATCCCGTAAGAACCAGGTGAGTTTCGGGAGTTTAACAGTATAAAGATGCAAATATCTGTAACAGTTTAAATTAAACTTGCTTTTATACAGATCGAAGGCCATTTCGACTTACAAAGAACTTGGCGTTGAAGAGCTCCAGTGGCCTGCTGAAGATGAAAGAGAGTTGAGCCAGGAAATCATCCGCGTAAACCCACTAAATCGTCACTCAATTTTGCAGGTAAATACACAGTTCATGAATAAATATCTTCATAATACGAACTCTTTGATTATTTCAAGCTATTTTATAGCGATATTTTTGGCAATGCTGCGAGGAAAATTACCATTTCCCGCCATTCAATTGACCTCCTTCGGTGATGATCCGCTACATGATTGTCTGTTCACTCTTTTCTTTGAATGGAACGATGCTTATTGTTTATTAATAAGCGGACAATTTCATTGTCATGAAATAGACTCGGGCGCACTTTTACCAAGGCGAAAAAATAGCAGCAAATGGATTTACAGAGCATACCAGCTCTCTCCAGGCTAAGTATTAATCATGCGACTTGTCTCCCGCCAAATCGTAGAATAATGAACATTGTTAACCACAAATTTAAAAAAAAAACCTTTTATGCACAAAGCCAGAAATACAGCTAAAATTTTAACACAGTGAGAGGGAAATTCCTTGAAAATGAATTTTATTTATTTATTTATTTATTTACTTATTATAGGTATTTGTTTGTTAAGCTTGTTTATTCCTTTACAAATTATAGAATGAGGCCCTCTTAGGAGAGGTTATGTATGTGCCTAATCTGAATTTCAAAACCTGTTGTTTTGTGTATTGAGGAGGAAGTCATGTTATGTTGTTGTTGGTATTTCACTATTGAGTATTGTATGCGCGGTTTTCTCTGTCAATGTCCCAGTTTCAACCTAGCCTGGGTGAAAGTCCCCTTCCCTTTTTCCCTTGCTCCCAATCCCCTACCCCTTGCGACGCCTGCTACGAAGGCTAGTTCCAACTCATCTTTGTGTCATTTGTTGCCATTTCAGCAGTCCTATGTCCACCCTGTTTCAAGGCCATGTTGCTTGTTTGAATTGTACCCTAATGGGGCCTCTAGAATAGCACAATGCTGCATTTATTTGTCATGCTGTTGTTGTTTTTATATTACCTATTGCAACCCATATGGACATTAAATATTAGCGTTCCATCCTAAAGACTCTCAGTGAGATAAAAATCTGCAGTTTTTTAACAATTAAGTGAGGCAAAAAGGAGTATTCCAGTACGGCCTGTTTCAAATGTTGCGCTACTGCTGTGCTAAGCTAGCTCGACTATAGCTCCAATGCTGCTTGACACTAGCACGACTTGGTTTCAGACGACTTGGTTTCAGTCGAATAAAACGGTTGTTGCCGAAAACAAAACAAAAACTAAGAAACAGTTCAGCAAACTTTTAAATGTATTCTAATGTACTTATAATTTATAACTTGAGTTCAGCAAGGCAGTAGGGCGACGTTTGAAACCAAGTCGAGCTACTGCCGTGTAGCACTGCAAGGCTTGCCGCTACATGGCAGTAGCACAACTTGGTTTCAAACGTCGCAATACTGCCATGCTAAAGTCGAATTTAGTTCGACACAGCAGTAGCACGATGTTTGAAAAGGGCCTATCTTTCCTATGAGATTCCCAGGAGCGTAGCGTCCATGTATGCACATACACCTGTGCGTACAGCTAAAATCTGGGCAAAATATACCTTTTATGTCCTGAAAGCATTTCTATCGTTAAATCGCGATGACTGATAACATTTCCGCATCAAATTGGTGTCTTTGCCCATCTGAAGGGTAGACATCTCGCCCCTGCAGTCATGCCCACTGATAACACAAGAGATAGGTAAAATAAACAACTAACCACTGCATTTTCATTCCTATTTATTTGCTAAAAATGTCCATTCCCGAGACCCTAAATTTGAACATTTTCTGAGAGAACATGCTCCCATGCCCCCTAGGTTGAACTGCCTTTGGCACCCTTCTTATTTCTTCACGTGCGTACACCTTCAAAAAATCTCATGCTATGCTCTTAATCCCCCCCCCCCCCCCAGGAATTCTTTGACTGTGTCTAATTTTGTCTGACATTCATTATTTCCTTTGTTAGGCTCCCAGTCACAAGTTTGTTGTGAGTCACTGGGGTAGGACGTCATCTTTAGTAGCGAAATTAACATCTACTGGTCAGCCAACTCACAGAGGCAGTTGGAAAAGTGGTTCAGTCAGGGAAGGATGTTATGATTGTTCACAGAACAGACAAGGAAATATCACGGCAATCCAAAGTGATAAGCCTACCACAAGTAAGAATTGACCTGCATGACTTACAATAACACCAAAGAGCCCTGGGTAGAGGCCCATTATGAAAACTACCCCAGTTTTACAAGCAGTAATAATGTTTCTGCCCTCATTAAAATAATAAAGTTTGTTCTTCATCATCATCATCACCATCATCATCATCATCATCACTATCATCATCAGTATTATCATTCTTTTCACTATCTTCCTCATCATCATCATCATCATCATCATCATCATCATCACATCACTCTTATAATTTTTTAAACATCATTTATCTTTTTCACATTACATTTCCTTCCCTCTGACATTCATGGTGGTTTTCATCAGTATTATCATTCTTTTCACTATCTTCCTCATCATCATCATCATCATCATCATCATCATCATCACATCACTCTTATAATTTTTTAAACATCATTTATCTTTTTCACATTACATTTCCTTCCCTCTGACATTCATGGTGGTTTTCTCTGTTTTCTTTGAAGATTACTGGATATCACTCTCAGATGAAATTATATTGGCAATCTTCAAACTCTTGCCAAAGAAAACAATAGTCAAGTGTGCACATGTTTGTAAGCACTGGCATAGATTAGCGTAAGTAGTGTCATGTTTTCAATAACCACTCTACTCAAACCAGCTGCCTGCTTCAAAATTGAGCCGCTTGCCTCTAAATATGCTTTTAATGAATAAGCTGATGCTTTTCGTCAGCTGTCAGGGCTGTCACTAAAGGCCAAAGGCTGGGGATTTGTCCCAGTTACTAAACTGCAATTGTAATAAATTTGTTTACCCACGGAGCACTAAGGAGTTCATGAGAACTCGTTGAAACATGTCCGTGGATTCCAGATCGAATTGGAGTTTGGAGTTGCTGGTTTTGAATGAGAGGGGAAAACCGGAGTACCCAGAGAAAAACCTCTCGAAGCAAAGGAGAGAACCAACAACAAACTCAACCCAGATATGGCATCGACACCAGGATTCGAGGCTGCACCACATTAGTGGGAGGCGAGTGCTATCACCACTGCGCCACCCTTGACTCCAGGATACAAAAGGAAAACAGAACAAAAAGATCTTCCTACGTGAAAAAGCTGCTCAATTCCCATTTAATCCTTTAAGCCTCAATATCCACATACAAATTCTCTAAACTGATCTCCATACATTTCCTTACAGGATTGGTTCAAAGAATTTGATAAAAGATCAAGGCATTTTCTCTTTAGTGATCCTTTTATTACTTCTCATAACCTAATCTCTTGACAATATATGGATGTCATGTCAGGAGAAAATTGATTTTGGTCACTCCCTTAGTCACTCTTTGGGCGCTTTCCTTTTGTCAGATCTGACCAGCCAGGCCTTTCCTGTGGTAATGAGAATTTCACTTTTAAACAACGCTATCCAGGCAGATCAGTCATATCCTAAATAGCATGCACGAAGGAAATCATTTTTTATCAAAAACTTTTGGAGACAACTTTGCTTTCTAATAATATGTTACGGGCACAGGCTTGGTGTAACAGCTACTCCCATTAGCTTTTTTTCTCTGATATGGGCTTGTTGGCTATTTTATTCCTACAGGTAACTGTATATTTTGATTAGTGGTAGCCATGACATGGAAACCACCATCAGTACATATTTTCATCTCATGAAACAAATCTTGGGGCAGGTTATTGATCTTAAATCATGATATTTTTTTCTTCAGATATGATGAAAGTCTTTGGAGATGTGTGGATATGACAAAGGCTAACCTACCTCCAGGACTGTTAGGAAAAGTTTTGAAACGTGGCACTAGAGTATTGCGCTTAGCTCAAGCAAAGGTGTGCTTTTGTTATTAATCTTTGAGGAAAAGCCTTTAATAAATAGAAAGGTCAAGGGGAAAAAAGAACACTACAAGGAGCTACTTTTTTTCAAGGGGAAAGTGAATAGACAGAGGCTGTTTTATCAATTATATGACAAGTTCAAGAACAACAGCTCTAGATCATGCAGACCCAGACTACCTTTTCACAAAAGCACATAACTTCTATTAATTAGGATTTTTTGTGCTCACCTCAAATCTTAGGCTCATGTCTTGAAGATTTTCAGTTTCACACCCAAAGTGCTTGTCATGTAAAGCAACTCATTCTTAAATTTAAATTTGTTTTACCAGTATCATTAATTTACCAGGTACCTTTTGATTTGCTTACAGTAGACAAAAATTTGTTGTACGGCATTCAGGTTGTGGGGACACCACAAAGAGACCTGAGCAGGAAAAACAGCTAAGGGAGGGGTAGGCAGTGAGAGCAAAGGAATGGTATTCCTCCTCTATCCCTCTCCACTCTTTCTCCTTATTTTTTGTCCCGCTCTCTGACTTTGCTGCACTCCACTATCTGAATGCCTAGAAAAGGCTATTGTACTGGTATCCTTTGCTCATACATGTATACTCTAACTTGCAGATCATTTCCTCTCTATTTCACTAATTTCAGGTTGCATCACCATTATATCATGATGATAATTCATCATTTCCAGACATAGTTCCTTTATCACCAGAATCTCCAAGGTAAAGCAAGAAGTAATCTTTGTAATAATGTCATTTAAATTGTGCTCACAATTCAAAGTGATATAGTTAGGCCAGGGTGCAAAGAAAGTCAGTTTTACAGCCTGCCATTCGGGCAAGCTGTAGGTAGCATGCGTGTACTAGCCCACAAGTCATTTCAACTAGCCCCAAAACCCTTTTTGATTAGCAGGATTGATTACAATCCTTCTGTAATTTGAACTTCTCCAAAAAACAGCACTTGCCCGTTAGGCAAGTTAAGAACAAAAATCACTAGCCCGATAGCAAAATCCACTAGCCCCAGGCTATCAGACATGACTTTGCTTGCACACTGAGTTAGGCATATTTTTATTAGTCTATAAATCTTCACAAACAAACGTACAGTCAAGCTCTCACCTTGTGAACACCACACTATTACAGATACCCTGATTATAAGGAGAGGGGCTTAAATTCCCTTCAATCCCTTTAAACTAAAACTAACTCTTGTTATTGAGGACTCTTGCCATAAGACTTACAGACTCTTTTTAAGGTTCCATAAAAACAATTTCATTGTTCTTGCTCTCAGTACAACTTACTATCATCTAGTGCCTTCAGTGCCAATATTAAGAACCAAATTTCATCCACCTCTTACTGCCCTATTTGCATTATTATGTTGGGATGTATGTTGCACATTGATCAAAATAATTTACTTTACAAGTTAATGTATAATCTTCTTCAAAGAAAACGGTTTTTTTCAAAAAATTAATTTGCTTCAAGTCTCCCTCTGAGCACTATTACTCTCACTTTTAAAGACACTAACTCACAGTCCCAAGGGAGTTTGCAGTAAAAAGAGTTGAATACATGTATCTTAACTGTAGTTAAAATTACTTTTTAAGGAACTCCATGTTCAGCTTGAGGTACTTGGATGCTACGTGCTGTTCCTTTGAAAATGACACACTTTTCTCCCTGATCATGGTGAGTGATAAAAATTCTAATGCTATGGCTGACAGTTTAATAATTTTCCATTGTTTTTAACCTCCTGTAAACTACTTGACGCATAGTCTGATCTCTATGTTTGTTACATGAACTATACTACTTTAACTTCAAGTAAAGGAAGACCTTTTCGCAGCAACATGGAACTACACACATTGTAACTCAAAAATTGTCAGCAATAAATCATCTTTGAAAGAAGATGAGTCTAGACTTCTTCTCAGAATAGAACCCTTGTGGCTTGACTCCTATTAATGATCGTGCACCTCCCATAAGCGACCACTGAGTCTACATTTTGGGTGGTCGATTTCATGAGGTCTGACTGTATTCATGTTTTCTTACATGTTACTTTTCATTGGAATTTCAGCACTCAAAGCAGTTAACACACCTTAGTTTGGAGTCATGTGGCATCTCTGTAAGAGTTCTAAAGTGAGTCCACTGAGTTATACAGGATTAAATTAATATTTAACCCGAAACTATCTTCCTTTATAAAATGCCTATATTGACACCGTGATAGAATGACTGTAGCCGATGGAAAGAGTTACTTAATAAATTTACTGTTTTTTCAGAGCAATCAGTGACTTTCGCAACCTAACAGTTCTGAATCTTGCCATGTGCACTGGTTTAACAGTCACAGGAATGTGCTCATTAGTCAAGTCTGGTGGAAAAAATTCCAGGTAATTTCATAAAACTACAAAATGCAATTCACTTTTGAACCCATGTGTTTTCTAACTTCTTGACAAAATGATTTCTTTCATTTGCCTGGTTTCCTGTATTTTGTGATTATTAACTCAAAACCATCAAAGTTACAATGATCACACCAATTGGCCCAATAGTGAAGACACAGCCATTTAAAATGTTGAAAAGTTAAAATGAAATGTACTGCTGGAAAAATTGCCTAGCATCTGAAAATAAAATGCAGTTGTTTTTCGAGGACTAAGTGTGTTGTCCTAATTGCTGTCTGTACCACGGTCAACATGTAAATATCATATGTACCATCCAAACTCATAAAACAAACTTACACAGTTCTCATGTACATAGAGGAGCATGGAGTTAATTTCAGTTTTCTCTCTGGGAACAATAATAATTAATATCAGAAATCACATGGGATATCACTAATGATAGCTGAAATCCCTGAACGCTTTCAAGCACTTTTTCATAATTTTTTTTTTCATTTCAGGCTAAAGGAACTAAATCTAGCCTGGACAAATCTCTCCAAGGCAACAATCTTACATGTCATTAAAAACCTGCCAAAGCTTCAACAACTTAATCTGAGTGGATGCAGGGACACACTCACTGATGACTGTAAGTCTAACCATGGACTTGTTTATTGTTAATTTAACCCATTCGCTCCTGAACCGCCCGTAACCGCCCGTGCGGATCCAGGTCCTTTCTACCCTTTGTGACGTCATCAGTTTTAACGGTCAAGGACAACTTTCTTCGCTAACTTGTGTAGAGTGAAGAGATCTTTCAAACCATACCAGAATGAGCACAATTCAGTTAAGGACACTGGAGAAAGAAGCAAAAAACCACGAGACATTGACCTGAAAATCACCACGAAAATCTTGTTCCATTACCCACCTACCTTTCCTTTCACCTAATCCTAAAATCCTAAAAGCTTTCCTAAAAACTCTTCCCACCAAATTGAAGCCTACTAAATGCCCAGCAAGAGAAAAAAAAATGAGGCAAGAAAAGCGAAACAAGAAGGGAGGAGAGAAAGCAAAAAGTAAAAGTCAAGACTGCTGCGTCACTTTTAAACCCAAAAACTATGTTGAAATTTTGCTTTCTGCGCATGCCCGAACTTCGCAAGCTAATATTTTGCATCTGGATCAGAAGGCCGCGAAGTGTACGACCTGTAAACTGGTTTGTGGTAAGTTTTAGCCCTTTATAGCACGACAGTGACCAGAAAACCACTCGACTAGCTTCAAAACACGTTTTTTGGCAAAATTTCCAGGAGCGAATGGGTTAACAATTATTATTTTATTTCTCTTTATTTTTGGAGGCTTGAGGTGGTGTGTTATTTGCAGGTTTGAAGTTTGCATTTGCCATGCTACCTTCCTGCAAGGCTGTGCTCTGAGGAAAAATGAAGAGAGCCCAGTGCTCTGAACCTGTAAAATCTGGGTTGCCAACATATTATGATTTGTATGAAAAAACTACCATTTTTAGTCCCCTGAGAGCAAAAGCCAGGGCCACTGTCCTCTTCTAGAGCACAGCTCTGCCCAGCAGTTACTCAAGATGCAAGTTTGCACATGGGAACAAATTTCAACCACCCAAAAATAAATTGTTTGGGTAGGAAGCAAGCCTACATTTAAATCCCCTGGAAAAAAATCAAACCAAAGAAATCCCATTCTCTATTACTTTTAAAACCTTAAACAAACCTGCACACTTAAAAGCACTTTTTTTTTGCTGTTGAATTGTTGCTAAACTTTGCTCCACTAGTCTTTTCAACCAGGTTACTAGTGGGTTACTGGTGTTACTGACATAATTACATACAAGGACATCAGAGATCTCACTTACACTCCTTTTTGCTTTTTATGTTAGGTGTTAAACAGCTGGTTAAATCGTGTCCTAATCTGACTCACTTAGACCTCAGGTAACTTATAATGTTTTGGATGGTTATAGGCAGAATTGTACTGACACGATAGTTTAAATTTTTGCTTTTTAGCATATGATGCAGCAAATAGAAGAAGTCACTGTTAAGCTCAACCGTTGAAAGAGCTGGTCAACTTAGCAATTTCACTAAAAGGAAATAGCAGTTGTCCAAAACAGTGCAAAATGGCTGGATGGCTAAAGCGTTACTAAGCCAAACATTTGTTCAATTTTGAGTTTTATTTAAGAGAATTACTCCTGCAGTATTTTGTATATCGGACTAAAAATGTTTTAACCATCACTAATTATTGCAAAACTCTTTTAAAATTCTTTGGAGTTATTGTAACAGCTTGATCGAGGATCTATACAGCAAGTTAACGAGGCAAGAAATGTGACCAAGATTTGCCTATTGATTATTGGAATTGATTAACTATTATCAATATAATAGAGAAAACATATTTTATTTTTTATCTAGTCTTCTGTTATCAGATATTACACACAAAGATAATCTAGTAAATACCTTTTATTCTTTGTCTTTTTCAGTGATGCATTTAATTTAACAGGAAAATCATTGGAACAAATTCTCAAATTAGGAAAACTTGTTAAATTGAGTCTTAGTAGATGTTACAGCATCCCACCTGCAGCCTTCAGGTAAAAACAAATATTTTTATTTTCATATAATATATATGTTTAGCCAAGGCTAAAAGCGAAGCTGCGGTTAATAGATCTATAACTTACATCAAACATTTAACTTGTAAACATGACAAAGAAATCCACCCGGAGTTGCGTGTAACTAAAAAAAAACATTTAACCTTGCTCTGCTGACCCTGAGCTTGGTGCCAGTTTATGCCCCCCAACATACAAACATCTGTAAAATTTCACAACTTTAAGGAGTTAACTCTGTTAGTTTTTCACAAATCACTTTTAAACTTGGAAATTGTAAGGGCTCTTCCAATGGAGTCAACAGATTTTCCCTAACCTGCCCATGAAAAAAGTTGGAAAAAACTGTGGAAAAGTCAATTTGCACGGCATAATAAGAAGCACAACTGAAAAGTCAGAGTTGGAAATAGGAAGGAGTTATTTTTGCTACCAGTATTGAGTTTGTTGATTTTGTCTTTATTCAGTATTGTTTGTTCAAATGCCTTCTCTGTTTGTTCAACTCACTGACTTTTACAAATCATTATTTTGTTCTCTTAAATAGTTTGTGCAGTCACAGTAAATCACTTAAATCTTTGGAAATTTTTGGCTTCCTGAACACAGAGGGCATTGAGGTCTTAAAGAAAGAACTTCCACGAATCAACATCAATAAGTCACTTTTCTCATCAATAGCAAGGCCTGTTGGTTCATTGTACTTTGGAAGAATCTGGGATATACAGTGTAAAGACTAGCCACAAAATAGGATCAAACATCATACATTTTTGTGTACACTTATCGGTGCATTACTTATTTTAATTAAGGCTTTTTAAGGCTCTGATATACCTGTTGGTGTTTTACATGTTAAGTCAATTTTAGCTTTTGAATTTTTATTACGTCAAAGAAAAGAACATATTTCGAATTATTATATTTTTTCAACAAATTAACTCAAATATATTTTATTGACAGGTCCTTAAACCGACCTGATTATTGTAAAATAATAATTATTACCATGTTCATAATTTTCTATTAAAAATTTGTTATTGTTATGAAAATGGTTTTGAAAATTTAGTTTTGCCTTTGTTATTGAATATTTCTGTAAAAAGGCTTATTTTTAAAATGAGAAGAAAAATTTCGTTTTTTCATTCCATACATATATTGTACTGCTTGTGGATCATTCAAAGACACTTTGCGTTGCAACATTTTTATTGAAAGCAAAGAAAAAACCTTTCTTCCCTTTGTTATGAACAATAAATAATGTTTTGAAACTATCAACAGTACATCTCTTAATTGAATGTTGTAATTAATCAGTAATAAATATAATTTGTGGTCTCAGGCTATCTTTACACTATACCAGATTGCTTTGGGCTTCTGTTCACATATAAGAATGGTGATTTAGAACTGCAAAGGAGTGAAGCTGCAACGCACTGCTGTTCCCTACAGGGCTCATACAGATTTTTGGATCCAAAATTTAAGACTTTTCCAGACTTTATCTTTTTCCAGACTCAAGGTTGTCAAAATAGGCGATCAAAAGAGACCTAAACAACGCAGGAACAAAGCTTTTTTCATGATGCACTGCAAACATACTGTTGAAACTGAATAAGATTGGACCAAAAAGAAAAAAGACATAAAGCCAGCTGCTTGTAGCTTTGAAAAAAAAACTCAAGACTCTTTACCTTTTTTCCATACTGATCTCTATTTTCCAGGCTTTTTCCAGGTCTGGAAAATGCTGGGCAAATTAATTTCAAGACTTTTTCAAGAATTCAAGACTCTATACAAACCCTGTCCCTAGAGTGAAAAGTCGCATATGAGATAGGGGTTCATACTGTAGCCAATAGCTTTTTGTGTCAGCACAAAAAACAATCTGGTAAAGTGTTAATATAGCCTTCAATTCAGTCTCTTTATCTTTCAAATATTAAGTTCTGTGTATGGCTGTGCTCTTCTAGTTGGGAGAGAATAGTAAAAAAGATCACCATTATAGTTTACTTACATCATGTGGGCACATTAAAGGTAAAACTGACAGTAAATAATGAGCTATCGTAATCTACATGCACAAACATTATTTTAAGACTTAATTATTTTGTCTCATTATTACCAAAAATCCACTGAATTATATACATTATTGCCAAAAATCAGCCAAATTATCTTCACTATTACTCACTGAAAATCATTCCATATTTGCATGAAGAAACTCTTCAGTATCTTTTAAAAAAGCTTTAGTATAGACTAAAAAGACTTGAATTTTCCCCTCATTTGCTACTATAGAAATGAGAAGGAAATTTGGCCGAGTACGGGTTTACAAAGACTTCTGGGTCTGTTACTGGGGTCAGCACAAAAAATTGGCCAATAGCTGATCGGCGCGTCCCTCGTACTGATCCCAGAAACAATAGACCTTTTTACCGATATGGAGGCCATATTGAATTAATTCGATTTAAGGAGTATTATAGGATGCCCAGGGGGCATGAGCAGATTTCATTTGTATTTCGAGCACTTTTCGGGACATTTTTTCGTAAAGTTTTCTTAGAATAAGATTGTAATGGGAAAAAAAATCCTTGTGCCGTGTTTGGATGTAATAATGATCGCCTTTTTCCTGAGAAATATACAGTGAAAGACCATATTTCTAATACTAAACTAGAAAAAGATGACCATTATTACATCCAAACACGGCACAAGAATCTTTTTTCTCATTACAATCTTATTCTAAGAAAACTTAAAGAAAAAATGTCCCGGAAAGTGCCCGAAAAGACAAATGAAATGTGCTCATGCCCCCTGGGCATCCTATTATACTCCTCAAATCGAATTAATTCAATATGGCCGTTGTATTGGTAAAAAGGTCTATTGCGGCACACCTTACAGGTCCAGTCCCCTTCGCCTTTGTAAAGTGGTGAATTTTCAAATGGGAAGATGTGAAATAAACAAAGAGACATGCCGCAAAGTTCCGAAAGTAACAAGCCTCATTATTTTTGGATGTAGCACCCTTCTGCTATCGCTACTTTCGAGGGGTTGTTACTTTCGGATGGCTAAAACGTGTACTCCACATGGACACTTCAAAAATAAAATCGCAAAAAAATATGAAAGAAATACTTTTTGAAAAAAGGTAATGTGTATCCTGTATTTTAAGGTTATGAATAGGAATGTCAATCGTTATTAATAAACCTCGGATCAGTGTGGCATTTGTTCAGGATATCTATCATATCCATTATTTTATGCAAAAAGGGAAATTAGTTTTGAGGTCTCTACTTTTGAAGGGTCGTTATTTTCGGGGGGATAGCCACTTTCAGGATTTGCTAACACCTGTGACATTTTAGTGCTACTTTCAGAGGTTCGCTTTTTTTGAAGGATTGTTACTTTTGGAATTTTACGGTAGTTTGACAATTCATCTCAATTTTTTATAATCCAAAGTTGTTGTTTCTGAATACTGGTAACAGATTTGAATCTGTTTCCGAGAGTTTTCAAAACTTTGCTAAATTTTTTGGTAATAAATTTATAACATGGTCTAATAATTTCGAAACCTCTTCCTTCGGAACTATTCCTTTTATTCCTCCTCGTGAATTATAAATACGATAATTGAGAAAAAATGTTTATTTTACTCAGACAGCGGCTAAGTTTATTAGATAATGATTTTATCAATGGTATTATGATTACTGCTTACAGTATTATTAAAATAAAATAAAATAAAAAAAATAATGCTTTCCTGGGTTACCTCCATAGTAAAACCATAGTTAGTAAAACTAACATAATTTCAGAGTAAAGCTACAGTGAGAGGTAAGGGTGTCTTTGAAAAAGAAGACAAAAACAACCATGACTACATGTGTACTGCACTCCTTCAAAAACAATTCCATTAGGTAGAAATTTAATATAATTTATCTGTAACATCACGCACAGCTGTAGGGAGACCTATAACAATACATTAGGAACTAATCTTGTCAAAAAATTAAGGTACTTGACTACTGTACACTTCAAATCATTGTTAGTGTGCTCACATCTGTTCTTGCATTTGTTTTCTAGGAAATTTTCATACTTTTTCAGTGGAAGCCTTTCTGTGGTTTAACACCTGAACCCCTCCCCCCACCAAGCCACCCTTCTTCCCTCCCCTCCCCAACTAAACTACTCCCTGGAAGCTTCTTAATACATCCCTTTAAATGATTGGCCTGAGAGACTCTTGATATCCTTCACCACAGAATGTCCACTGATCTTGGTATGGAAGTCAAATAATATTTCTGAAATTACAACTTTTCAAATAATAATGTTGTCCCCTCGATATACTTAAAGACCATTCTTTACATTCATTAGGATCACTGTAGAACAGTTATGAGTAAGATTGTTACTACATGTCACCTTCGGGCCCACCCTCCATTTTCCTGGAATTACAACTGATATATACAGGACATCCCTGAATCAATAATAAGACTCTTGACATCATAAATCATCAAAAATGTTCTTAGGTGCTCTGTTCAAAGATGACCGCCCAAATCCTGAGCTACTGGCATTGTAACTAGATGGTAAACTATTGTCATCGTAATCAGCGGCAGAAAGTAATTCCACACGATCGCTATCAGTGTTAAATCTAGAGTACTTCACATACTGTCCTTCTGATGATAGATTTGTGCTGGAAGTTGCAAGATCATTATCTGAGATTCTGCGACCATCACGTTCAGCTCTTCGGGTTGAAAGTTTCTTCTTTGCTGATTCAGCTCTCTCTGACCATGTTTCCTGAAATTAAAAATTAATATATCAATTTAGCCAATGTTAAAGGTGAAGTTTCTGTTAAAAAATTTGTAATTAACTTAAAAAAATAAAACTTTAACCACAGCAAAGAAATTCACTTGAAGTTGGGCATGTTATCAGTTCAAAACTCAGCAGAGAACTTTAAAGAAAACATGTCACCTTGAGGGGTTGACTCCTGAGCCTGTGATACAGTCTTGTGAAACTGATCAGCAGATACCCTGTTTTTGACAGCTGTCAATATTATTGACCACAACAGTCATGGATGTGCTATATCAGGCTGCCAGCTGCCACACTAGCTACACCTGTAGCTAGTGTGACATTTCACATTGGTTTCCCTGTGATGAGGACGGGCAGGCGGCAGTCATGGGACTACGAAAATTTCTTGGATGGAGTTACATGTATAACTAATTTTTTTAGCTATGGTACTGCACTCGGGCACATATGGAGTTCTGCTAATTAGTTACTTCATGCTTAAAACCAGCAGGAGGAGAAGGTAGCACTATTTCCAGTGCAACAAGACGTGACAAAAAGAGACAACATACAAACCTTGCGGCTTCCATCTTCACTTAGCATCTCTCTTTTTCTCCTCTCTGTAATATTAAACAAAACATGGTATTGTGACAAAGAGGATTGTTTCAAGGCTTGATGCAGAAAGCACCCTTAAGGCTTGTACTTAGCATCACTACAATGATTTTCATTCTAGGATATTTAGTGGCAGCTTATTGGGACGGGATGTTTCAAGGCCAAACTGATACAGGCACAGTACAAAAAGGATGAGAAGAAGAACCTCTTACTACTAATGAGCCATGTACAAACTCCGTTTTAAGGAAACCCGCTTAATACAGACGCCTCTTTATCACAGACAGTTTGCTTTGTCCCTGGAAATGCAAGCCCTTAAGGTCGGTCGGTAAACACTAGGCGGCAAGTTGCAGCAACATGTCGCGGAGACACGTTGCAGCGACAAATCGCTTCGTGTGTACTGGAGAATTTTTGTGAAAATCTTTGTCGCTGCAACAAGTCGCACAGATTCAGTCTGATTTGATTTTTTGCAGCTTGTTGCAGTGACAAAATTCTGTTGCGGAGTCAAAGATTTTCACAAAAATTCTCCAGTACACACGAAGCGATTTGTCGCTGCAACGTGTCGCTTAACCTTGTTGCTGCAACTAGTCACCTGACCTGTACACATGGAGTGATCTGTCGCCGTGACGTGTTGCAGCAACTTGTCACCTAGTGTGCACCAACCTTTACATTTTCTTTGAATTCAACCTGCTTAATAAGGACACCCTGTTAATACAGACACTTCTTATGGCCCCCTCAGCATCTATATTAACCCTTTAAGTTCCAATAGCTCAACAAAGATCAATAATTTTCTCTTAACAATATCCATACAATGTCAAGAGATAAGTTATGAGAATTAATAAAATGATCACCCAAGAGAAAATGCCTTGATCTTTTATCAAATTCTCACAACTAATTCTTTAAGGAAATGTATGGAGATCAGTTTGCAGATTTTGTATGTGGATACCGGGGCTTAGAGGGTTAACGGGGTTTGACTGTAATACGTCCAAAAGCATTTGTCCCTTTGAATTTCTTCCCTCTGATTAGCAGGCCAGTATGTTTTTTCAACTAATGAACTATAACCACAATCCCAGACAAAAGTAGTTGGGAAGGTTGTACAACTTAACAGTAGTCCATTTAAATCCTCAAAAAAGAGAGTTTTCTCTTTGCTAAACATCTCCCGTGCCCCCATTCAATGTTGGGATATAACAGAACAATAAATTACGGCCACAAACATTTAAGTTCTGCTCAACATTGAGCCAGGGGCAGGGTGAGGAAGGGAAAAAAGAGGTAAAAAGTAATAGCCTTCCCAACACTTTTAATGATGATTGTACATATCAACAATGCTTATATAGTACCTCTTCGAGCAATATCCTTCCCCTCACTGACATATTCTGCTGATAAATCGTCTTCAATAATAAAAGTCTGAAATCCAAGGCAATTCAGACACCTTGTGCCAAGACTGAAGTATGTCGCCAGACAAACTAGCACAACACACATGGGGTAATACACATTGACTCCCTTGGAAATGAAGGACAGCACATCCATGTGGCCCATAAACTGTCAATGAAGAAAAACAATCTTAAGTTGGAAAACTGCAGGATAACAAAGCATGTGGAGAATAGGCATATCATAAGGACCTAAAAATAGGGGTGGTGAATGGTAAAATCCGAGACTCGCCGAGAAGCCGAGATCCTAGTTAGAAATCCGAGCCCGAGACCCTTTGGTGAAAATTTTCGAGACTTAAAAAGTAAAAACAAACCATGAAAAAAGGAGACTTCGAGACTTATCAAAAATGCTTGCGAGATTTCGAGATCCTGCCAAAATTTTCCGAGACCCACGTTTTTCGAGGTACCATTCGGCACCCCTAAAAATCCCCAGGCAGGGTACTCCCTAATATTAGATAAGCTACATCCCTTTTTAAAATTTCTAAGAGTGACCAACATCAATACATCTTCAGGGGAAAAGGTTTTGAGAATTGAGAATGATCACTAAAGAGAACATGCTTTGGAACAGCTTTATATCAGACACCAAACTTTCATGTGCCCATTCTAATGCATAAATTAAAAATAATAACGTATTTTGCACGCAGTTTGACTGAAATGAGTATTAATTTTTTTTCTCCTTTTGAATTTAGTTTGATCAGCCGCATCTGAATCAATTCAGCTGGTCTAAATAATTTGGGTCGGCCCTAATTTGAATTAAGGTGAACAGCTCATGAAAAGTTTGGCATCTAAAACTGGGCTATAGTGTGTTAGTCTTGCCTTTGTGAATGACGTTTCAACTGATTCTACTGCTCCTGTAACATGCCCATCAAGATGAATGACAGCAAGGAAGTTTAGACACAGTGCATAAGTCAAGCGACAAAGTAGCCTGCAACAAACATGGCAAAGGTATTACAGGGTTCGTATGCACCTTGAAAGTCCAGAAAAGTCCTTGAAATTTTAAAATAAAAATTCAAGGCCCTTGAAAGTCCTTGAAAATTGCAGTCAATACTGGAAAGTCCTTGAATTTCGGTGCTAACTTTATCCAACCCAGACTGTATACCTAACATGAAAGACCTTCAGGATAAAATTGCTCATGTTGTGGTAGAGCTAAACTCAAGGCACTTTTTGCACTGGATAGAGTCCTTGAAAAATGGGAAATGTGTCCTTGAAAGTCCTTGAATTTTTTGTTCAAAAAAAGGGTAAGAACCCTCAGGTATTAACTTTGGAAGAATTTGACACGACATCAAAAGTTACATGGAGCCCAAGTTCCCATATATGCATTCACCCCTTCAATTATCATTTTGGTCAAATGGGTTACCACTACAGGACAAAAATTTCTAATTGCTAAGCAAATTTCTTCCATGACCTTTGATAACATGTATTCACTTGGATTTTTTTTTCAAATTATGGTTTAATCATGATTTACTTACAGTCCACTGAAGAGCAAGCTGTTTGGGTCTGTCTGATGCTTGGGTGCAAAGTAGTAGTAGTTGAAGAACCTCATTTTGAAAACAGTGTAGTAAACACAAATACACATATAGGAAATGGTCACACAGGATATTACCTGCAACCAATAAAAATAAAATTAATACATTAAAAGAAAAATAATAATTAATAAAATAATATTTGCATAGAGTAAACTGTCCCTTATAAGCTGCCCCAACCCCCTGCCAAACTTATAAGCCGCCCCAGTTACATGTGTATAGGCCCATCTACCTGCAAAAAAGTGCACTCGAGTATAACATCTCCCACCCAGATTTAGCCCCCTCCAAATGCACTGAAATGAATTTGATGTTGATGATGTTTTGAAGTTTGATGTTCAATACCAGTAAATGCAAAATATATTAATTTTTTGATCTTCCTCAAATCTGTTTTCTGAATGATACCTTAAAGTGTTGGGAACATCAGAAGGATGAAAAGAAATTTTTCCTTGATTTCTGATCCCCAGTTCTATAGTCTGATCCGTTAAGATCTCCAGACCACAGTTGTCCCTCAAGTGATAGAAATCAAATTAAACTACACATGAACAAAATTTCAATTTACAGGTTTGTCTGACATACCTCTACATAAAAATAATAATATCCTACACTAGCTCCATCAATCATCAGTGCAAATATCGACAGCACAGGCTCATTATTGAAGAACGTCACCTCAGACCAGACCAGAGTCACGGACAACAAAAACAAAAGAACTGCAGTTATGCGCAGTAGCCATGGACACAGCCAGACTTTCCAGTACCACTCTATAATGATAAAAAGATAATGAATATTCAAACTTTGTGCAGAAAATATAAGGAAATTGAAAATTTTGGGAAGTTGTCTGGTGACCGCTATATACAGGGCCTTTGTATACCGGTTTGACTGTATTTCACTTACCAAAAACAGGTTTAGCCCCTCTGGCTGGTCTATCTCTTAATGAAGATTTGTAATGTCTGTAATCGTAAGAAAAGATTGTAAATTAGGTGGGGTTTCATCAGTGACTGGTTGATCAACAGTATTATTATTTGTAGGGGAAGTAACTTGAAATTCCTCACAAGTTTTAGTGTTAATCTACAAGTACACTGACAGCTAGATAATTTAACAAGACAAGCATTACAAGTCACTGTAGCTGGAGGTCTGAGGATGGTACAACGGTGCCTAACATGCTGTTCCCTCATTGTTTCAAGAATTTGCATTATTCACCTATATCTGTGAGAACTGTCATGCCCGCGGACCAAAAACTTTGATCTCATGCCTATACTCACACCTGTTGGTCCAATTTCTCATGCATGGTAAAAATGTTTAAGCCATTACAGCATTAACTGTCTCATTTTGAAAAATATATTAATTATTTAAAGAAACTGGAACCAATGAGAGAAACAAAAAGTCCATGTGAATGATCAGCTTTGTCCGAATTCTCTTAGTCACTGGAGACTAGGTAATGTTCCTTCACGTTCCTGTGTTCATGTTAGACAGAGCTCTTTGGACCATCTTCAAAACATCTTCGGATATCTTCAGATATTATCGGACCCCTACAAAAAAACCTGAAGCTCTCACGATAAAATGTCATGCCTATAAACAGTTGGCAGGTCACCCCCTCTGTGTGAATTACCAAAATAAAACTCCTGACATGTCATTAAGCTAAGTGCTAACTGAAGCTACCCTTCTGAGTCCTCTACAAGTCAAGAAAGAGAAAAGAAAAAATCTGCAATATTACCAGATAGCCTAGCCACCGCCATGGATCAAAGGGAGGCCAGGAGAGAAGCCACAGACTGACAAGACAATTGATAAGAGTTCCGTCATTCTTGACTCGTCCTTTTTCCCACTTACTGACATTTTTTTATAATTTTTTGACCATTGTTTGCAGTCACAAAGTCTCAGTAGCATTGTATCATTCATGAACAGATTATTATTTTGTAAATCACAAAAGAACGTAAGCATACCTATCACTGCTTCCACTGTTTTGTGAAATATCCTCCAATTCAAACACTTTTTCAAGCTGCATATTCCACTGGCTGAAAAATAATATTTACCAGGAATTCATCTTAGTTATTAAAATAATACAGTCATATCTCTCTAACACAGACACTGGTCAATGGGTTAAGAACTTAATAGCTACTAACAAGAGTCCACCTTGAGGTCTCTATCGAAGTAGGATACCCCAAGCAATAAAATGTCTCGATAGCAGTGAGGGACCAACTCTTGCTGTCTGTTTTTAGGGAGGGAACTGTCTGATATTAATCAAGGTGTCTGCTAAGATTGAGTTCTGTTTTATGTCACAATGACATATCAGAATACAATTTTGGAAATACTACAGTACTGTTAAACCTCATTATTAAGCAGCCACTCCTGGGGTATCCGCAAGTGACCACCTGACATTATCACTTAATTCTGAAACAAACACATGTTGGCAGTGCCATTACTGTTTCACAGTCAGTCATCACCTTCTGTCTCAGATTGTGTAAAATAAAGACAAACTGAGACAAAGTGTTTCAGTTTCAGTTTAGTTTCTGAAACTAAAATTTGTTATGGGTGCCCGAGAAAATGAAATGTCAAATTTCACAAAATTACGTCTTACACATAAAATTTTCCAAATTTTGCCTGTGTTTTCACAATTCATGTGAAATTTGACGTTCATGTTCTCGGAACCCCGTTAGAAATTTTCTTTGTTGTTACATGTACTACAGATGGCTAATAAGGTCTTTAGCCCTTGAAAAATGTAAAAATAATGCAATATTCTTTAAATTATTCGGGTACAAGGTTTTTTCCACTGAAAATTAATATTACTCAATTTTCTGGTGGATTCCGTATTAATATTTTGGGACCCAAATACTTTCTTTATACTGGCCAGTTTAATGGAGGTTCAATAATCGTTGTCACAGACAAACTAAATAGGGGTGACGAATGGTCTTTGCGAGCATTTGTGAGCATGCCGAGCACTGCGATTTTTTTGCGAGCACGAGCAGAAATAAAAAATTTGTTTTGTGAGCTTGCGAGCAACACAAAAATTTGGGGAGCACAAGCAAGCAAGCACTTGTTTAAATTTTGTGAGCAAATCAAGCAAAGTTAAAAATCTGCACCGGCAAATTTTCAACATTTTATTTTGCCCTCAAAATCTTTCTACAGTAAGTTCAGATGATCTAATATGCATATCTGGTGTTCTTTTTTTGAATATACCTTTGCATTTAAGAGAAAATCTACTCAAAAGTTGACTGATTTACCGGAAGTTAAAGCAAAATTTTCATTTCCGTTACTAAGAAAAAGGACGGCAGGAGCGCAACTTGACTCCTCTTTTCGGCATCAAGTTCTATTGATGTGCTGAACAAAATCTATTCACTGCTTGGATTCATCGACAAACTGCCGCCGCTGTATGTCCAACTTGATTTTTCTTGCTTCTGTTAAAGCTGTGATGACTAATATTACTTGCTTCTTGTCAATATTTGTTATGTTCTTGAAATATACTCCGTTTTCCAGGGCTGATTATTGTTTTAAATTTACATTACATCGGTGTGTCTTCTCACCTGATATATTCTGACAATTTTGCCGCGAGAGTAAAACGTTTTTTTGGCCCCTAATCCTCTGGTCTGTTTTTTCTGCCAATTTCTTTCACTTTACGAAAGCAATTCTTTTCAATTTTGAATAAAACTCTTCTTCAATCTTCATACTTCGGTGCGCTTCACTGCATTATAGCTGACACTGAGTAACTCATCTTCCGGAAATGCGTCACACCTAGCAACTGGTCACATATCAAAATCCAAGGGGGCTATAGAGAGGTCATTTGGCATTTTCTTAGGCTTCCACGAGCATTTTACACAGCGGTGATTCAAAATGGCGGGCAAGAAGGTCTGTGATGGTAGTATCGAGCAGAAAGAGTTGATTTTGAGAGGAAAATAAGCTTTCTTACACCGGAAAAGCGTTAATTACCGCGTAACCGATTTACCTTGACTTACGAGAACCAGTTTTTTGGAGGAATAGATCATTATTTCTTCGTGAAATTTGGCAAATACACAAAGAGCATGTTAATGAACAGATCTGTGTTTGACCAAAGGTTAGAATTGCTGTACAGCTGAGTTATTGATGTCAAAATGTGGATCAAATTACAAAATAGCAAATTGTACCCTAGAGGGTGGATTAATTGGAGCTGTGTCATGGTCAAACACAGAATTATTCTATCTTACGTCCTTATTTGTGTTACATTTCTTTTTTAACAATAACTCTAAGGATTCTTCTGAAATTTTGATTTTTCTCTTTCCGTGCCACCCTAAGGGGTAATTAAATTAACACCTTTTGGGTGACATAACATAGTTTATTTTGATATATTCTAGTTCCTCAAGAACTGAGGAATACTGTCAATGTAGTGACATATAGATAGTATCCATAAAATAACCACTAAAAATGATGCAAAAATGTGCAAAATTTGCCGGTGCAGATTTTTAATGGACCATTCATCACCCCTCTAAATCATAGTTACTTGCAACAGTGTTCACACTCTTACCACTGAGTTCTCTTTGATGTATGAGTGATGATGATGACTCGCTTGTGCAGTTTAGCTAAACTTTTCTCAGTGTAGGTCTCGGTTACTTTGCTTCCAGTCTCTTTCAGGTAATCATCGTAATCTACATAGTCATCAGTACCTCTGTTGAATGTGGGCTGTGATGCTTCTGGGCACTTAAAAAAATTATGATATCATAATTATCTTTCAGGTACTGTCACTGGAATGCCACCTTACAACCACCCTGTTTATAAAAAATTCTCATTATTACGACTATATTCTTTTGACCCAAGCATAAATCCACAGAGTCATTTTGTTATTTTGAAGACCCTGTTAATGTGAGTGACCACCTTTTTATTACGACCAGGATTTTATGGTCCAATGGTGATTGTATTATGGAGTGCCACTGTCATTAGTGTGTCTAATAATTATAATATTAGACAAATGATGAACGAGAAAAAGAAGTAGAGGATTTGGAAAATTGCAAACAAAGTTAGAAAGCATAAAATGGCTGTAATCTTTTGCTTTAATACTGGCAGTGAAGACAAAGAAACCAAATTACTGGATGAAAAAGACATTAACTTTCAAGAGTCAGTAACACAAACTCCCACATGACAAAACCTTCGTATAACCAATTATGATAAATTTGCCTCCAATAACGGAGGCACCATTTAGCTCATCGTAGGTGTAAAAATCCTTGAAACTCACGAGTTATGTAAAACAAGGAATGCAAATTAAAGTAGCCACTGAGAAGTCAACACAATAGAGCCGAGGCACAATAATAGCTAGAAAACAAAGAACAACTTCACAGGTTTTTACACCGCTCGAGGTAAACCCCAAGATTGATAGCAAAAAATATGGAACAGGATCTAGATATAACAAATTACAATTATTTTATAACAAACAATTTCCCCTGGCGATTCACTATGTCCTGCTTCCACTATAGTAAAACCTAATACTAATTAATATATTATATTATAGCCAGACAAACTTTAGATTGATGAGTTACCTTTTTAATGACTACCTCAAGGTACTTTCTAAGAGGATGTCTGTAACGCAAAGCCACTGATGCCTGATTCACTTCCTAAAAAAACATTTTACAGAAACCTTTTAATAAATTACTATAAAGCACCCACTGACATGCGATATGACCCTTAAGCAAAAGAGAAAGGCAACAATCTGTTGTATTACGTGTAACCAATCCATAACCAGTGGTTTTGGAGCCATTTTGCCTACCCTGAGAGCAGGGGTTTCTTTCCGGCATGGCTTTTAGCCTTCACAGAGTACATGTCGCAGTCAGTCAAGTAGTTGGTTTGTTAAATAACTACATGACTGACAGTGCAATGCGAACAACTTCATAAATGCTAAAAGCCATGCTGGAAAGAAACCCCTCCTCGCAGGGTACATTTTGCCCAAAAAACCTTAAGTCAAACTTTTTAGTTGTAGTCCCCTTGCTTCTTAAAAGCTCTTGGGTCCCATTTCACAAAACTTTTGTTAGATTTTTAAGTAGTAAAATAAATGAATAAATAAATAATGATGACAATGCTTCTTTACACTAAGCCAATATTTGCAGTCAAAGTTTACTTTACTTTCAAAAAAGACTGAAATAACTGATTACCTCAATTACTTCAGCGAGCTGTTCTTCAGCTTCTTCTTTTTCTATGCTAAGCTTTGAAATCTTGAAGTAAGCACGAGCCATCTGGTACTCTAACCTTGCTGTGTTCCAAGTGACGCGAGGTACTTCCACCAGGCCATATCCCATTAGAAACACCAGAAGAAGCAATCCCCATGTGTTTGACGCAGTAATCCCAATAATACCTAATTTTGACCTGAAAACCCATTCAAACAGAAAATATTATTATTATTAATAATGTGATTCAGAAAAAATAATATTAAAGGAGCTTTGTCACAAGGATAAATTTATTCTAACACCAGAATGCTCAGAAAAAATTCCGAGACCCAGGTGAGAATCCAACTCACGACCCTCCGAATTCTAGTGCAGATGCTCTAACCACTGAGCTACTGAAGGCTTTACGGTTAGCAGGGTCGAGCACCAGTCATAGAGGACTGTATCACGGGTATTGCTTGAAATCAGCTGTCCACCAACGTACAAGACCAAGACTGAACAATAAAATTTGGCAGAAGGAGAATTCTAACACCAGAAAGCTCAGAAAAAATTCTGAGCTCCAGGTTTTAGGTCAATTCTGTGCTGAAGTCATTACTTCGTGCCTTGCATTAGGGATTGAAGATATCAAACCCATTTCACCAGGGATCACTAAACATAATAATTATTTTTTTGGTGAGTTTTCCAAGCATAGCATTAAAACTTGAAAAAGTTGGACCAAGACTTTGAAGTTACTTTAATCAACGTCCATCCTTGCTTGATTTTTGTATTGTTTCTTGATAAACTCTGTTTCCTCATGTACTATCCGCTTCGAGCATGACAAGGCAACTTTAAACGAGTGAAGTTTTATTTTTCAACGTGCTACTGCTTCAATTATCAAGTTACCCTCACTATGAATAATCATTTCTTAGCACAAGCTACAGCTAACTTAAATACGCACAAAATCAATTGCAGGTGAGCATGCTAATTAAACATGCAATATAGTATTGCAACAAACTCATTAATCTGTCCTACAGGTGAAAACAGCACCTATAAAAGGGCATTTAATTACTAGACACATATCCCCTTAGGCTTTTGAAATCAATTAAAAAATGTAACAGTGATGAGGCCTCCCAGCAGAGGGGGGGGGGGGGGGGGGGGGGAATATGCTGTCACTTTGTCCATCATTTCTGAGACTGCCTGTCACCTAAGTAGGTTAGGAAAAAAATGACTGTCACATTTTAGCCACAACAAAAATGTTGCTGTTGGATTACCAGAAATTTTTGGTGCCTGTTGCTTCCACCCTTCGGAAGGCCCCAGTGAAACTATGAAATGACAATAGATTTCTCGATAAGAGGTTTGTGAATGTGCTAGGGGTGGCAGCTCTGAGCCTTACCACTTTCTCTACATGAATTTTCTGTCTAACATCCCCCCCCCCCCCCCCTTAAAAAAACAATTGATAAGTAGAACAGTTGGGACGCACAATGGCCAGTTCTGGGGATTCAAGATGGTTAACTGTTGAATTGTGTCAGAATAACTATGACACATACAGCAGACGTACATTGGTTGGTTCATACCAAGTTCATGCTCAGTAGTTCAAAAATAGCAAACACTACAATCCAAAAAAACTCACCAATCCAACTGAAGATCAGGTTTCACAATAACATAGACCAAAAGAATTCCAAAGATGACGAGATAGCTGCCATACCAAAGAGCATTCTCATACAGTGCTGTTTTAATTTTGCCGCGGACTGTAAAAGCTCCAGCGTAAGAGTATGACTGCATAATAGGAAGGATAAGCCTTGAAAAGAAACAATCACATTAAGTAACCAGTCGTGTGTTTTTTTTTAGGATGTTTTGTCTTGTTTCTTTGTTCTACTTTCAATTAATGGTCTCACAACTAACTTTTGGACTCATTGGCATAACTATGTTTCTAAAAAAAGGGAGATCTATGGACAACTGTGGGGGGGGGGGGGGGGGGCATTGGTGAAACTTCGCCTTCCACTAAAGTCAGGGTGCAAAGAAAGTTAGTTTTACAGCTTGCCATTTGGGCAATTTATGCTGTAGTTGGCATGTACTAGCCCTAGCCATTTAAACTAGTCCATAAAATATGTTGATGAGCATTTAAATTTTTCTGCATTTAAATTCCCCAAAAAACTTTACTTTGCATCCATTCACAACTTATAATGAATTTTTAAGGTAATTTGAATATACTATTCAGTATTGCTGATAACTACAGACTCAATGCAGAATCAAGGACATTGAGGTAGTGAAAAAAAGTGTAGGAGCAATATTAGGCATAAAATATTATAGTGTTTTTTTCATACTGAAGAACTTGAACTTACCATGAAAGTATTTGAGAAGACCAGTATACAACTCTCCAAAGATCAGGAAGAACTTTCTCAGGTAAATAACTCCAGGGTTTTTCGCATTGTGTTGCTGGAACATCTCCTTTGCTTTCATTCTTTTCTGAGACATTATGCGATACATTTGATGATGGATTTGCGTTTGCTGACAGCTTGAGTTGGGTGTGCGATTTTTCTTCGTGTAGGCATTTTCTGTAGAAAGTCTTAAGAAAGACAGACGGATTTGTTGACAAATTTCCATACGCAAACATCTGATATAGTGAAGCTTACTTATAATTGTCTGAATAAAATTTGACCTGAGGGGAGCTTTAGTAAGACATGTCTTGTAAAGTAAAATTCCTTTGGGAGAAAAAATTTTGATCGTCGGTTAAACATAATGCAGAAAACGTTTAGGGCTTTAATGTCTTTATCAAATATTCAGTCTGAACGAAGCCGGGCTGAGAGAAGCTGTCATCGAAGTTTTCATAATCTAAGGACACAAATTCTAGTAGTAGTCGGCTATGATCGTACTAACATAGTTTCCTTTAGAGAGTAAAATGATCAAACTTACCGCTGAAACGTCTAAAGGGAGAATGAACACGATAAGAAAAGAGAAATACCAGGCCACAAAGACAGCCACCGTGACAAGCCAATGTTGCTTTCGCCAATTACCATATTGATGAAGAAGACACAAAGTTAGGAGAAAGACTAAGATCATCTCCACCGTAAACGGTGCAGCACTCATCTTGAACCTTCTGCGATATATAGAAATGATCTTCCAGAAAGGTGTTGCGAAAATACCAGTAGAACAGACAGGAAAGATTGATGTATTACGGAAGATCCTCAACTCAACCGGTGATCAAAACTCACTTTTTGGGAAAAGCCTGGTAACTAATGAGTTTTCTTCAAGGCGTGAGATTTGGGTACCAAAGCATAATGTCCCCTCCCCCCTCCCCCCGCTTCCCCCCGCCCCACCGTATTAGATCCTGCTGGTTGTCAACGTTGGATATCAAGAAAAGAGATCTAATCGGCTAAAATATTAAGAACAAAAAAAAAGAAAAGAAAAGTCCAGAGACTACTGAAAAGCTGATAACAACGTGTATTGCTCTTTTAGAACAATATTTCGGCTGGCCATACCAGCCTTCTTCAGGTTTTTTCTGTTTTGTAACATCTTAACACCCGAAGAAGGATGGCATTCCCAGCCGAAATATTGTTCTAAAAAAGCAATACACTGCACGTTGTTATCAGCTTTGCAGTATTCTTTGGACATCTCCTTTTTTTGTTATTAATAATTCTGCAGTCTCAGTTTTCAAACGCTTACAACTTCTCAGTAAACTGTCAAAAAGTTTAGAAATTAACTTAGGAAGGATCTCCTTTTATTTATCCCAGTACGCACGTGCATACCTGAAAAAATGCCAAAAATTAATACAATTAAACCAAAATAGAATTAAAAAAGCAAAGGAGGAAAGCAAAATGGAAATAAGCGATAGCTGACGGAAAGTTCTGCCTAACAAAATTCGCATTCACCCCCGAGAGCTATAAATAACTCCATCGAACTGATTTTAAAAAGGGGTGGGAGGCAGTGATGGATAGATTTTTTTGGAAACAAAGTGTGCAATGCAAGAACTTTACAAATAATATAGGTCAAATACTAATTAGCCATATAAGTCCCTTGTGCCCCGTGGAAAAGTGTGTGCAGTAAACAGTCCGTGTTCTCATTGACACGTGCAAAAAGAACATCCAATCAGAGATGGTTATTCAAAACACGAAGTTTCTCCGCGCATATTCAAAAATTAGTGGCTTCAGTTACAAGCAGTTTGCGAAGGGGAACTCAAGAAAGAAAAACGCTCTCACATAAAACCGTCTATCTCTCCGTCTTCTTTGGCTTCGTGGTCTTAAGTCCTTCCGCGGAAATTAAATAACTACACTACAGGAGTAGGAATTGGACGAGCAAGTTCACTGCATGGAGTTGACAGTGTGACTCAAAATTCATACACGTGGCCGACACTCAAGAACCCAGAAGCATCGACCAGGAAAACTTATAAGGTAAAGGCTTAACTCTTACTTCCAAAATAATTATAGCGAGGTCCCAAAAATAATTAACATCTTCGCAAAAGAAAATTTGATACTCTTTTTTTTTTTCTTTTCGTGTACCGACAAAAGAGGGTTGACGGAGTTTAGTTCACGAAATAGTGTGGTCACAAGTATCTGCCAAATGCCAGCGAAACTTAAGGGTCCTTAAGACTTCATAAGACAAATAAGTTAGACGTGAGCTTTTATGAAAACCGCAAAGTGTTCGCGAGAGGTTTTCGTGGATTTCAAAAGCGGAATTTACCTTTAACCGAATAAAATTTTTAACAAACTGAAATGTAGTCTGAAATGTTGAGGGTTTCGGGAGACTTTTGGCCAACGTGACAGGTTATCAATGCGAGTGTTAAATAGACTATCTCGAACTAATTTTTGAAGCTTTCTTTTTCTTCGTTTTCGCCTCCATGGGGTTTAAGTGCTAAAACAGGATTAAAATATCTATTTTTTTTTTTATCTCTATACGTCAATTCAGGTTGCCCATAGATTCGAAAATGCTTGTGTTCAAAAACGCACTGCACCTAAATGATTAATTAGCAGGTCATTAAAAAATACCATAAATAAGACTTGTACTTATGAGAGCTATTGCTGAATTATAAGCAATTTCCAGATGCAATAATTAGACTATTAAAAATGTACTCAGTAGATTGATGTTAAATCAAAGCAAAAATTACTTCCTTGCAACATAGTTCAAAAACTCTGATCTCCACTTAGCATTTTCCTATTGGTTTTGATTATTTTTTATTGTTTTCAAACGATAAAAAAATGTATTCTTGGTTTGCAACCACATGATAGGACAGCCACGTTGGGGTCAATATAATAGAAATATTTCTCGCAGAATTTCCCCGAAAATAGAGTTAAGTTCCGAGAGGAGAGAAATGCTTTTTGTTCTTCACTACTAACATGGCCTCCGTAACGTCACGCGCAAACCAGCAACAGCAGCCACTTGTAATCAAACCGTATTCTCAAATCAAACAGTATCACTACGTCAAAATTCGCTCTCGAACACACAAATTGATAGCCTAAATGCGGAAGAGGTAAGAGCCTGGATGGTTTCTATGAATGCGATACCGATATAAATGGTAAATACACAATATTTGAAAACTACCAATAGTTTGCTCTTGCCGTAACTTATGACTGTCCTCACAACCTCCTATAAGCATTTTAGGTCAAAAAAATCAATCCTGATTGAAAAGTCGAGCAACGAGAAATTTTGCAGCCACATGATAAGTCTCGTCTCTGAAACAATAAATTCACCAAGCCATACTGAGTTTGATAAAGCGATACGGAAGTTCAAAGGGAAAATAAACAATATTTGAATGACCAGCTATAGTTTATTCTTGGCCTAACGTAAAGACTCACAACCCCGTAAAGGCCTCTTTAGGTCAACTGAATTTGAAAAAAATATAAGAAATTTGATACTGTTATTTTCTCAGTTTTCCTTAACGCATCTTCCCTGATGCGCTGAATCGAACCATGTTACTTCACTGCTAAAATACACAGATCCTAATCTATGTTTTTCAACTTTCAGCTTTCAGAAAGTTCGGATAATGTTCCTCCGTCAGACCATTTAAAACATCAGACAGGAACTCCACACCGGTTCAGACCATTAAAACAGACCACCAGATCCGACCGTCAGACCAGACAACTACAGCAGCCAACCAGAGCAGACCGCCAGACCCAACTACCAGGTCAGACTACCCAACAGCCAACCAGATCCGCCCACCAGATCAGACTTCCACACCAGAATACCATCCTTGAGTCAGCTTCAAATCAGCACAGCGCTCCCAACCTTCTGAAGGGGTACAGGTTAGGTGCATTCGTTGTGGGTTGGGTTAAGGGGGGTATATAGAGCTCTGGATGAACCTTGCATAGCATTCTTTCCACACACGTTCGGCCTGAAGTCTCCGGACTTCTTATTCGGCTTAATTTGACTGTAGTTAGATTAGCTAGTGGGTTCCCTGGGCTGGTAAGGGCCTCCCCTTCCCTTTTTTCATAAGTTGGGTTCCTTTGCAGGTGTTCGGTCAGCGAATCGATTTCGGCTTTTAGGATTCGGTTAGGCATTTAGGATTCGGTTCGGCGTCGTCTTTTGCGTTCTTTTTCGGATGGACTTCGCCGTCGTCACCGCCGGACGTCTTCACTACCGTCACCCGCTTAGCTGCGCGAAATCTAATTTATCTATCACACTTCACTTGATAGTCTGTGCGCTGGGCAAGTGAAGTTTTCACTCGCAAGGTTTAACCAGACAGTGATTATTTTAAGACGTAACTTTGTAAACTGGAGACTTCAGATCATTAAGCTAGAGTGAGGGGACCTGATTTGGCCACCCCTTACACTCTTAATGGTCTCTCTGGTTACAGGTAGATAATTAGTTCAGCCCCGCAAATTTGGGTCTGCCTTATCCAATTCAGCTCTTGGTTTAAAACCCTATGGGTGTGAACTAAAATGTTTTGATACGCATTTGCAGATCTCAAACTTGTGTGGGTAGATCAGTTGACAGGTATAGTGACTTACTAAGAAGGTAATTTGCAATGAGGTGTTTCTTCCCGAGAGGAGACTAAACCATCTTGCAGGTTGCCAGGGCAATATGGGACATTTCACACACCATAGGATAGATCGTTTACAAATCGTAAGCGCAGGAAGTCTTCGAGACCCATCTACGACGCAGTTACATCGTTGGAGGAGCACAGCACAAACAAGCCGGGATAGGATTTGATAGAGTCAGGAGCCCGTGAAGCAATCGCAAGAATGCCTTAATCGATTATTTCGGGAACTTGCTCTTAAAGGCCCACCATACCTTTATTTGCGCGTCCCCGAAGACATTCTCGTGTAAACTTCACAGGCTATAGTTATCTTTTCGTAGAAAGAGGAAAGTAGGAGAGGATTCTCTAGTTGTGGCATCGTTGACACTGAGACGATTAAGATCGCCTTTTTGTTAATTTTGCTTTGCTGGATGGTCTTCTTCTTAGGAAGTCCTGCATTGCACAACGCAGGCACAGATCGTCTACAAATGGTAGGCGTACGTAGTCTTCACTTCGACCGTGCGTGGTTTCTGGTTTCTTCATCCTCTGTGAGTCGTCAGATGTGACCGAGTCCTAAGCAGCAGTTGCCAATGGTAAGTGAGAAGAGGCCGGCCGAAGAAAGAAGAACAAAGAACATCGAGCACCATTGAAAGATAGTCCAGTTAATTAAGTAGTTAAGATAGCTGCCTTTGCGGCGATGCACAGATCGGAGATGGAGAGTCCTGCAGCACATACCCGGACAATAGTGATGATGATGACGATCCTTTACAATTAGGTATAGACGTCTCCATAGATAGGCAATCCAGTTCGTTAAGTAGATAAGATAGCTGCCTTTGCGGCGATGCATGGAGAATGCAGCACTAACCTTGAAACTGATGATGATGATGATAATGATGACGATGGCAACGATAACGACAATGATGGTGATAATAATAATGATGTCTTGACGACGATCATGATGCTCGCTTGCACTAATATGTCATTTTGCGTCTACCAAAATTTTTTAGGATCATAACCTTATAAGACAAATTCAAAGCCCAAAAAAGCATGGTGAAATTTAGATTTGCTATTTTGCAATCAGAAGCTGCTAACGACATCGCAGTGCAAACGACCTCATGATTAGGAAGGCGAGGTTATTCCAGAGAAGACAGCATATAGAAAACTTTATGAGCTGTCTCAACTAACATTGATATCCTTGTTATTTCAAGAGGGAAGGAATTAATTAAATTTTTTGGTTAAAAATAAACCGAGGCAATTCTGAAAACTCTCTCGCAGTGGGTTGAATTTCAGTTTATCGCACGTACTCCTATTTCGTTTTGGTCAATTTGTCGATGTCGCAGAGTTCAATGTTAGTTGAAGCAGCTACCTAGTATACATTAATTTTATTTGATATATAATTGGCCGGCCGGACTTCATCTTCACAACAAACTCCCAGATCATCAACTGGACTATGCAACCACGCCTTGGTCGTCTGTTGGATTGTGGAGCGCAGTATTTTTTCATTTTGGAGCCAGTATTCCCTCTCAGCATCCTTTGGTCCATTTTTGGTGGAAGATGGCAGAGTACAGCAGCCCATATAAGGTAGAGCTGATTTATACTGGTACAAAGTTTGCATAAAGCTGGCTCCTGTATCGGAGTTACAAGCCGTAGAATCGTCTAATAGTGTAAGAATCATTTATCTCGCTGGGTTTAAATTTGGAATGGCACACGAAACAAGTTGCATTTCCGCGGCAATTAACGTTGTTTGTTTTAAGAAATTTTCACGAATATGCAAACGTTGCATCGTATCAATCAGCTCGAGGTTAAACAATACTCGTGGTACAAGGTATGTGGACGTTTTTTCTTTGTAATTAATGCTCGGCCACATCGATTTTCGGCTTTTCCGGTTTTCCATTCGACGTTCGATCTGATTTCGGATTCGGCTACGAAAAATGAAAAGGCTTGGTATCGCTGATGTCTCGATAGCAAGCCGCCAAATATCCCTCACAGCATACCGTCTGGGGGACCCTGGGGTGTTCCATTCGACGTGTCAAGGTTTATGGACACATGTTACACTCCTCGGTCTAACTCGGACGCCAAATTTTTCTGATAGGAGCGCACCCCTTTTATAGATTACTTAATATTATTTTGTAACTAATAAACTAAATTCAATAAAAAACACAAACTACAAACTAATGTGTTGTCAGTGTGGTTTTTCTTTCTTTAAACTAAGCTATCATAGAATTAATATACTAACAAATAATGATTTGACTTGCAGGTTAGTAATTTAGTACTTGCTGTAATAACGTCAACAAAACTTATAAAATAAGAATAAAAAAAACCTTTTTTCTCTGTGATGTCTTTTTTTAAATTGCAAAGGCGCAAATTGACTGGCCATAAGTGCCATCCATGTGGCACCACTTAATGTTATAGACAACTAATTTTTTATTTCAGGAACGTCAAACTTTTTTTGGTCTCGACTTTTTGTCCGTTTTTTTTCTCGAGTAAGCTGAAGTACATCTTTTTGGGCGCGTCCTCTCAAGATTGCACACGACAGCCATTTTTGGACATGCTTCTTTTTTTTCACTTTTTTGGATGCGTTCCTGAAGAAACGCATGACACCGTCGCCGCATGTGGAAAAAATTGGTGATTTACGGTTGAAGATATTTGAAGATTCAGTTAGTTGTTGTAATTAAGCTTTACGTAATTAGCACTTGAAAAACAATAAAGTCTGACAAACAAAAGGTTTATCATCATGTTTTAACCATCACTACTTAACAATATAGTAAGTTATTTAGAGTTTGTTGTAAGAGACTTGCACTTTCAGACATAAAAAATAAAGTTCGACCGACACAATTTCACTTCACAAGTGTCTTCCTTTTTTAAAACCAATACTAAATAAATTAACAAGTTATATTTCAGGATCGTCAGACATCACTTTTTCTTCACTTTTTTTTGTTCGACCATCGCCTTCAAGACAGGTTTTGGGCGCGCCCACTCAAGACGACGCCTGATGCCAAACTTACTGTTAACACGTGTGCTCTCAAGAGGCTTCCAGCTGCTCCCACGTTGGACTGCGTTCCTGAAGAAACGCACTACGCCAACAACAATTCTCAGTGACCGAATGAAGATTTCAAGTTCTAAAGGTGAGACAGAGATTTCTTGTTTTTTGAAGATTCTTTAACAGTGATGTTATCTTTTGGTTTTCAGACCACGATCATTGGAGTAGTAGGCCAGCGTTTCCCGGCAAACCCAACAGGTGAAGGTGAGGCAGACGGACTGTAAGTACACTAAATCTGTCGAGGAATCGCACAGATACATTCACTTAGCATCGAATCATTGAAAGTTTAGTGGGATTCAAACCCACGATCTTTTTTTAGTTAGTTATGTTCCTATTCTACCAAAGGATGCAATGTTCAAGCAGTGGAATGTCAACTTACAGATTATTTTTGTTAACAGGGAGCAAAAGAATTATATGAGGTGTTGGTAGACAATGCCAAGGCCTTCAAAAGAAAGTGAAGTTTTTGCGAATGATTTCCAGTTGCCACGAGCAAGCCGATTGTTGCCTTGATATTCTCAGCTCTATGTTCTTTAAAAGTATTTTCCTCAGGTCAGAGAAATTCCAGATGTATCGAAGTAGTCCTGAAGGCTCAGGTGGTCCCTTCCTTTCAGCAGCGATTTGAATCCTAATAGAGAAGAGGTAGGTCCTCGTTAGCTTTCAAGAGGATAAATGTGCTTACTCAGACAGTTTCGTATAAGGAAAGAACGTAGTGCAATTACCCAGATCCTGATAGGGGATGTTAAACTAAAACCCTTGGCCTTTTTGTAAAAAAACATAATGAGGCCAAGCCGAGTCTTTTAGACCTTTTACGGGAATCGAACCGTTGACGAACGTTCAGTTTTAACGTTAAAATGTCAATTGCACTCCCACTGTACCAAACGTTGTATCACTACTCCAGCTGAATTCAAACTCGTGGGTACTGCTTGATATAAATTAGACATCAAATTTATATTTAACGTACGGAGGTTTAATCGCCGGAGATTCTGAGAAAAGCTGTATAGTTTGAAAATAATTCCTAACTGACGAAGTAAAACTGGGTTTTGATAATCTTTGGTTTGAGAAGCGTTGTTGTTTTCAGGTCTGTGCAATCCCAGAAGATGACACCAAACAGTCATGAAGTATTCACCAGGCCAGTGACATAGCGATGAAAACGGGACCGTGACCCCACCTACAAGTTCGTAAGTACAGGAAAGGCGAAGGAGAAATTTTTCAGGCTGAAACGATCTCTGACACGGTGATGAACTTACTCCAAATGTCATTCTACATGTCTACAACTTGGCTATTGAAAATATTGTACTATGTTTTAGTGGAATTCAAATCCACGACGTCATTTCAGCCGGAGCAATCGGCTAGGCTACTGTCTAGACCACAGGTACAAACTACAAGGAGGAAAATCGAAGGATTAAAACTATGAGATTTTGATCCATCACTGGATTTATTCGTTATCATTAAGGCAAAACTCTTGTTGGATTCTAACTTCCATTTTCTTGAGAACTCTCGCATTTAGGTCACAAGGCCTAGACGGGCATCGAGCAGAATTGCAACACGAAGTCTCAGTCACACCTCTTTTAAAGTTAATGATTTTAGGGAACTCTCCTGGCAGATCACATGTAAGGTAAGGAAAAAAACTTTGCTTAAAGGCCTTAGTTGGATTCAAACCCAGGCCTACAGAGAAGGAAGAAATATGCCAGAGATTCTTATTTGTCAGAGGAAAAATGTTCCCTTGATATTTTAAATTTCTTGATTTCTCGATATTGAGAGGTTTAGGAACAGTGAGGCAACCTAAGTAGCTACCCACGACCGTGACGGGTAGAGGGCTAGACGAATGACTGACACCTGTTGCATTGATGATGATGTTGATGATGATGACAAACGGCGAGGGTGGTGATGACGATAATGGATTCATGTCTTTCTTCAACAGGTAAAAAGGTATGAAACGCAATTTTTTCCGATACTTCGGACGCCGATCTTGTCGTTTTTTTACAGCTAAGGGGATTTCATGGCCAATAGGAACAAAATTACAACTAGCAGCATACGAACGAAGTAATGGGGGTTTTTCAAAGCAGAGAAAAAGGCAAAGAAGTAATTGAAGGCAAAAAATGCAACAAAATAAACTTCAAAACAATAAATAAATAATAGAAAATACGTTTTAAGATAACAAATATAGGAATTAATCACATAAGATAACGATATAATAAGATTGCAAATAGAGTGAAATGAATAATAATAGCCATAATAATATTAATCAATAATAATAGAAACAAAAAGGAATAATTAGCAACGAAAAACACTTATTGATAATTAATTTTTGCAAACGTAACTGCAGGAATTCAACGCAGCAACGTTTTCAAAAGTTTAACCAAACGTTTTCTGAAAGTTTTAAAGAAAACGTCTTTAACTTTTGTTGCCTGCATTCCTTTTCTCTATTACTATTGTTATTATTATCGTAAATTATTATTACTTCACTTTATTTTCATTTTAATAATTTTTGGATTAAATCACATTTATTTCTTACTGTTTTACAACTCTAAAATTATTTCAAGTAATATTATTTTCTTGTTACATTTTTAAAATTCATTTACTTTTTTGCCTTTTAATTTAATTTGCGCCATTTCTCTCACGTTATGTCATTATAGCGGTATAGTTTAGTTCCTATTGGCCACTTTCATTAGTTTTATATTATGAACTCTTGTATTTAATTTCCAGCTGTGCTGTTTTCATACCACATAAGTGTAATCAACTGTTTTTCATTGAAGAATAAGAAAACGAGTAAGCTTTGATATCAAGAATCAGTTTAACTAGTGGTCTTGACTTCTTGAGAGTTTTAGGAGCAGTGAACGCTGACGGGCTAGATAACCTGACCAGGCAACGTGATGTGTAGACGTTTGACGTACCTCTGTTGTACTGATGATGATGATGATGATGATGACGACCATGATGATGACGATCATTATTATGATGGAGAAGACAACGAGGACGCTGATTTTGACGACGACAGTGATGACAACGATGTTCTTAAGTAGGTTTTATTCTCAGACGGTCATGGGGTCTTCACTTCACGAGTAAGCTTTGATACCAAGAATCAGTTTAACTAGTGGTCTTGACTTCTTGAGATTTTTAGGAGCAGTGAACGTTGACGGGCTAGATAACCTGACCAGTCAACGTGATGTGTAGACGTGTGAAGTACCTCTGTAGCACTGATAATGATGATGACCATGATGATGACGATCATTACTATGATGGAGAAGACAACGAGGACGCTGATTTTAACGACGGCAATGATGATAACGATGTTCTTAAGAAGGTTTTCTTCTCAGACGGTCATGGGGTCTTCACTTGGTTAGTATCAGAACACTCATGTCTGGCGTCTATTAATAGGAAAACTACAAAGGTGGTTCAAACGTGGCATTTCAAGTGTGTCGATCGACACGAAAAAGATTAGTCTGAAACGGGATAGGCAACGTATTGTCATTAATAATGAAATTAAGCCTACAAGGGAAATGCTTGGAAGCAAAAGCAAATAAGGCGAGAAGAGATAATCATTTAAAAATTACAAGCTAATGTTATGATTGTTTCAAACTGTTTTCGTCCCACAGCTTCACGGAGAGTAGCTTCAAGGAAAAGATTACAGTCTGGAGTGTCCCTGTCTTCTTGGAGGAATGACGTGGATGGATATACTTCCAACGTTATCATTCGCCCCCAGGCGCAAGAAAAACCATGCAAAATAAATTGAAGATAACTTGGAAAGACTGATTAAATATTTACGTAAGGCCCTACTTTACACAGACTGTTTTAGCATCGCGCTTATTTGGCTTCAAGCGAAAAAAGTATGGTAATCGCTTCTGAACAAGTTCCATAGTAGGAAACTGGGCTTCATTGACAGTTCAATAGCTTCATTGTTAATACTTTGCAAAGTTTCTTTGATTTTGCAATCCGTTTCAAACATAAAAGTGTGGGTAAACTAGGGCCTATAAATATGTAGTAGGAATTTTTTATAAGTAAAGAATAGGTGTATATTTTTCTGCGTTTTTTTGGCGAACTAGGGCAAGAACGAGGTGAGCGTGGAACGCGAGATACGCGACGGGTATGGGCGTGAGAAAAAAATGAGATTATGAATAAATAAATGAGTGAATAAGTAAGTAATAAATAAGTAAGTAAATAAATGAATAAATAAAGAAATAGATAGATAAGTGATTAAATAAATGCATGAATGATACTTTATCAAGAGAGGACAAGCTATTTAAAATATATTTATAGTTTTTCTTAGTATTTTCGCTTTCTTCCCACCGCGTTCGTCCTGCGTGCTCTGCGCCGCGCCTCGCGCTTGCCTTCGCTTGTCTGAAAACGCGAAAAAATATCGCCTGTTCTACACACTACTGTTAAATTTTAAGGTCATTTATGGACGAAGTCTCATGGAGTAACCATTTAAACCTAGCAGTACCTTCACATAGTACCAGTCTTTCTTTTTGTTTCTACGGAAAGAAATCCAGAAATTTTCGCGTTCTAATAATTAGTTTGTGTTAGATAAAGGAAAAATAAAGCAATCTTGTTTCTTGGGCATAATCAGTGTAAAGGTGGAAAGCATTTTACAAATAGAAATATTTTTCTCAGACAGTTTTTGGGCAGTTTGTCAAAATTTTTAATTCTCCTAGATACCCGTTCAACTCGCAATCACTCACAGAAGATTAAAACCCGCCCTTGGAACCTCTGAATTCTTCTTGATTAATGCCTTTGATGCTGATTTTGACAGCTTAACATGTAATATAACCAGCAATAACTCTCTAATGCATGAGGACTTTCAGAGGTTTCAGGGATATATTTTTACCCAATCTAAATTTGTCGGAAAGAGTAAGATTTTGAGATAAAATTGAAACATTAATTTTCCCTTTTCTGCCTTCCGGAAAGGCAAAAAGCGAGAAAGGAGAGCGGATTTGACCTTTTTAGAATCCTCTCGAGCCTTTCTGCATTTTACTATTTGCAGTGAAACGTAAGGCATCAAAGCTTTCAAACCTTTACATAGGGTCAAATCATAACTTAGTTGCGAATATAACGCGCATTGATTTGTTTCTCGCGGGAGCACTTTGAAAAGGCGCACAATTCTAGAGTCGGCTTCGCTAAATAAACTCATCGAACACTTTTTTTCGTTAGCTTTATAGATACTTTAAATGTACCTTAAATATTTTCTGATATTCTCATGAATTAACAGGCCTTAAAACCCCAAAGGCAGCACCATAGCATTGGTCGGGGTTACACGGTCCCCTATTTTTCCATAATTGGTTTTTCGGGGTTTACGTGTCCGGCTGTGGTGCACTGGTTCGTTTTTTTTTTTCAATTATGTCTATTAATAAAGTATACCTGTGGTTGTTGAAAATGTGTCTGAGTGAGTGTTAGTTTCTTTAGCTTCTGTAGAGAAGTCGGAAAGGAAACCGGAGATCAGGCGCTTTTTTTTGTTTTGCTTGGAAAATAAAGTTCCGGCCGACCAAGAGAAACGTGAAGCTATCATGTAAGAAGGAATGTATAAAAGCCGATGAGAGCCCTTAAAATTCGGTCTGATCTCAAGTTATAATTAGCAGATACTCGTAGAGCAAAAATATAAAAACCGTTTGCGTTGTCTACTTCCAGTATAGGCATTAAGCTTTTATTCAAATATGTTCGTCTAGTGTAGGCGGAAACTATAATTTTGAGTTTAATTCGACTGTTATTTTTTTCTAATCATCTACTTCGTGAAACTGTACTTGTTTGAAATTGAAAAAGTTTCGCTTGAAGGAGCCCCTTTTAAATTTTATCTCGAGTTATACCTCTCAGTTAGAAAGCGCGCTTGCCTCGCAAGGTGTTCGTGCTTTGCGCGTAGCTTTCACATGCAGCTGGGTTTTTAGTCATGTTCATTTCTTAAGATCATCCTATTGCTGAGCAATCCTCTCTCCTTCGTAACGCGCGTTTTAAAGAGAGAAACCTCATGTATGGCGCGCGCCATACGTAAAAAGACCTATTGTGGCGTCAGACGTTCACTTCGTGAGCGATTAACGGTTAAGTCTTCAAGCCTTGATCTTTTCACGCCAGCTAAGAAATCGCTGCAAACACGACAAGATGCTTTAGTTCCCCCATTGTAATACAGGTTTCTCCTATCGGTAGGTAAGCCGTCCTGCTTGACTGTTTTCGGATTGCCGATAGCAAATAAGTTATCTTTCGTGGTTTTACCATGGTTTTACCAGTTGAACGTTTTCAAGTTCCAAACAGATTTTGGCCATTTAGTTTTTCCTTCTTTAATGAACATCGAACATGATGAGGACAAGAATAGTAGGGAAGAGTATTTTGTCGAAAAAAAGATAAAATGTTGATTCTTTTTTTCTAGTTCCAATTACTTTCTTCAACCTGAATTTAAAAATTGTGTCGCACATAGTGTGTCCGTTTACAAAACAAATTCGGTTGCCATGAATTACAGTGTACTACATGTTCGTTTTTTTAAGTGCGCGCGCAGGATGAGCAGATATTAGGCATTAAAGAATCTTTGTCACTTAACAAATAGCAAATAAGGAGAAAACTCGCCAAAAATATATAAGGGAGGGCTTAAAACCGGACTAAAAAAGCGTTTCAAAAAAAGGTACATAGCAGTCAGGGGCACCCAACGTCAATTTCTTGAAAATATCTGTTCGGAAGACGATCTGACATCTAGAATTTTCGGAAACATTTGTTGTAAAATTTCTTGATTGCCTGCATCTCCTCGAATTTTAGAACATCTAGAAAATGGTATAATTGCCCATTTTTAACGGATTTTTACCCTAAAAAGGTCACCTCACCTTCGGGAGCCTTTTTTCTGGCTGAAATTTTCGAAAAGGTAAGTTTTGATCCCTATAATTTTCGGATCACTAGACTTTCAGCTAGGAAATCCGAACAGATGAAAAATTTTTAGGGAATAACAATATGCCTATATTTACTGTTTAAATACTAAAATACGTTCAACAATGCTATGTTTAAGTGGTTTTGAACTATATTCTCGTTGGATGACCCTGAGCAGTGCTGATCAAAATCCTTTTTGAATTTGAGCGTTTTTAAGCGTTAAAACGTCATAAAAAATCGAATCCATTTTAATACAAGCTAAAGGGGGTTAAACTCGAAAGTATGTTTTTTCGTTTACAGGTAGGTGGGCCTACGAAAAGGTAGATTAGTTTTCAGTAGACATGCAAAAAGATAAAGACTTGAGAAAATTTCTTTTAAATATTCTGAAAAGGCTTATGTATGCTGATATAATAGAGACCTTTAGATCCTAAGACGAGAACGACTACGAGTACGAGATTTTCTCAATACTACGTAGTGCTGGCGCGTGAACCAGCGTCATTTTGGCGGGAAAATGTGGTAGCCGTCGTCATTCTACTACGAGTTTTAGCGAGAATCAACAACGAGTACGAGTACGAGAACGACCTCAAGCCGTACTCGTACTCGAAGTCGTTTTCTCAGCTTTCTATGTTAGCGATGACACCGAGTTCGAGTTTATAGAAAACAAAATTATGGGATTCCGCATGACTGGGCGCCAAATTTGAGTCGAGGTAGCGCTTCCACAACAATTTCGAAAACAAAAAATGACTCTAAAAAACGTTCAAGACTGCTTGTTACTCATTTACATGGAAGGTTTTTTGTACGAAGAAGAATTTTGTGCTTTGCGGTCTTAAAACACGCTAAAACCCATCAAATTCAACACAACAACCACACTGGAAAAAGAAGAAAGTATTCTTTATTGACATCTTCGACTGTTGGGATATTTTCGACCAAATAATGGCAATTTTCGGGGTTATTTCGTGAGCCTGTGAGGCCTGTGGAGAGACATGAAACTTTCCGGGGTAAATGCAAATTTACTCTGTGTAGGAAATATCGCGTTCGGTTGCTTTTCCTCGACTTCAACAGCAGTATTTTACATAAAACATAATATAAGGAATGTTCAAGATGATAAAGAGAGGCTAGAAACGAAAAGAAACTGCATTAAACGATCGGAATTTACCTTTGAAAACCAGCTCTTCCCAGTCGTTCTACCCACTTCGAGTTTTCGGTGAGAACTCGTCGTAGTGCAACTTGACAGGACGACTTGAAAACGTGGAGATGCGCAGAACGGATGCGCAGTACGCAAAATCGCTGATCTCGTTCTAGAACTCGTACTCGTTGTCGATGCTAACATCCTCTAATGTCGAAGTGGCACAAACAAGTTATCAAATGTTAAAAGTTTTATCATTTTGCGATCGCGAGAGGGTGTAACCTCCTTTACTAAAGGTAACAGTGCTAACATTTCTAGTGAAAAATGGGAAAATGAAGTTTTCCGGGGAGTCTATAATTTCAGAATACGCGAAAAAACGTGAAGTCAAATCTCGTACTCGAAGTCGTCCTCGTCCTGGAATCTAAAGGTCTCTATTAATGCTAAGGGGAAGTAAGATGAGCACAGGATGGTTGGATGGTTGTTTAAGAATTGTTTTAACGAAGGTCTCCGGTTGTTACCCGTCAGGTGGTAGCTGCCAATGAGTTTTGTTTGCATGAGAATGAAAAATCATTTCCATGTCAAAGGCAGAGCACTTTACCTCGTTTTGATACACAGGCTTGGGAGATCTCTGAAATTGCCTATTATGTGCTCATCTGATTTCCTCTAAGCGTGCAAGGATTCTCGACCTCAGAGCTCGCGCTTTTGATCCCGTCCGTAGAATGCGCATGCAACCCAGGGAGGGGATGGATTTTACGCATTCGCTTTAAAGATCAGAGCATTCAGAGGGTGATAAGACACAGACCAAACATAGAATCGGCTCTTCCTGAATAGAAGTCCGGACGATAAGGTTGAAGTACATGGGAAGTGGATTTTATGATATACTGTTCAAAGAAATGTGGTTTGTCACTTCTTCCAAGATCTTGTCCACAGAAATACTCGATTTTTAACAGTAAATCTGCGAGCAAAATCTTCGAAGTGGATGATCGTTTATGGACCCAAGAGCCTGCGGCTGAGATTGATTCGACTTTTACTGAATTCGTAGCGAATCTTCAAGTTTGCCTGAAAAGATCCCATGTTATTAACTGCTAGTTCTTTGCAACGTTCACGAACCAATGTTGACCCGTGGGAGGAGTGGGTAATCCTCCTTATAATGAATTACACGATACAACCATGATATCACGGTAGGCATTTTCTTCTCAGTGGCCCAGTCTAAGGTCCCGTTTATCGGGAGAAAAGCTGTGCTTCCTCCTACACGTATCCGATGAAAACGAGCACGAAAATTAAAAAGTGCAACTTTTCAGACACGCGTTTCGTAAAGGCTGCTTTCTTATACTCAGGTGGACGGAAATTTTCTTAAAGGATGATATCACAGTACCTGATTTCGCGGGATAAAATGTTCACAACCACCTAGCTTTTTTAAAAAACTTGTAGCATGTTATTTTTGCAGGTAAAATGTTCGAACTTGTTATTTAGACTGTTAATTGACAGGGCTACTTTTACCGCCGGTCTAGAAAATCAACTAGAGGTCAACTTTGCAAGAGCTCGAGGGTGTTCGCTGCATCTACCAATTAAAAGGCTGGAAACAGAGTTAGCCGGGTACGCTGGGTTCTGTGCAGTATGTAAAAGTCCTTGATGAAACAATTATCTTTGCCGCCGGCCAGACATTGATTTCAAAAATAAAGGGAGAATTTTACAACGAATCAAGGACAGTGCCTACAAAAAACATCCGACTTTAAACAGGACGGACTGGTTTCTAAAACGAAATACATGCCACCGCGAATTTCTTTGAAACCCACACACTAATCCCGTTTTCAAAGAAAATCGGATACGTGTTGATGGAGACTCCATTCTACGTAGCATAGTTTTTCTTTTATTAGAAATTATAAACACAATGGCCACCAAATTTTGTTTCGACGGTGGCCGTGGTGGTTCTACTGTAATTTATGAATTATTTGTGCAGCTGAGAAATTGAATCTAGACTAAATCAACGCCACGTAATATTAAAGCAAACAATTGCATTAATTCAGTTCCTTATAGAATTTTCTTTCTTTCATAATGAATGGTGCATTACAAATGTTACTTGCTAAGTCTTCGATCGCAGTCGCTCTGTTTAGGTGATACAAAAAAAGAGTTCCAAAAAATTGTCTTTGTACAAGCTGCATTTAGTGAGCTTTTGTTTAATTGAAATTTAAAGCCAGTTCTGAGATTTAAAGTTTTGGATCTTCTATACACCTGTTAGCCACGAATTGTTACGGTTGGCGATTATGAATTTTCTGCCGAGTTTTTACAAGTTCGTCCTTGGCTTGCTATTCCTCGCTAAACTGGTCTTCTCAAAGAAATATGGCATCGTGGAAATCACCTCACAAAATTATCAGGATATGGTGATCGACGGAGAAAAAGATGCTTGGATTGTGGCGGTGAAAGGGGCTGGCAAAATATCACGTACTGAATGGCAAGACTTGGAAGTAAATCTTCGAGGATTATTTGTGAGAGTAGGAATTATTGATCCTGAGAAAGATGGAGCTTTCATGAAGAAAAAGGTAAATTCATTATTTAAATTTCTTTTGCAAATACTTTTAGTTGAAGTTTTCTTTACAGCAGCTTTCCTTATTGCTTTGCGGCATTTATATTTTCCCGAGGTTTATGAATTGTTTTTTGCTTGCCTCCTTAAGGAGCAAAGGGAGACCGTAAACTGCCGTCTCTTTTTCAGAACCTCATTAATCCTTGTCCAGCTGACGAAAGGATGGCGGCCCTTGGGAACAAGTTTCCTTGAGGGGTTGCGCGTGAGATCTGGGTCGGAGTTCTGTCGAATTGCACTATGGGATTGTTTTGGGGGCTCCATTGTTTCTTTTATTGGATATCACTAAGCTGCGCGGGAAACTGGGTCAGAAATCGTCCCGTAAAACAGTCCCATAGTGCAGTTCGACACCACACCAACCCAGTCACGCGCCACTTGAAAATAGCCGATGATGTAATACGTAGAGTGATTTTACTTGAATCGTGGAACAGATACTAACAAATAGTGCAAAATAATTACGAGAGGTAAACAAAAAAAGATAATAGAATAAGTACATAATAGTGCGTTGAATTCTACTGCCTATTTCACGGTTCTAGTAAAATCACTCTAAGAAACTTGTCACCGGGATAATAGTCAAGAAAAGAGAGAAAACTTAACGTACTACAAAGATTTTATGGCATACAAAGTTATTTCTCTTGTCAGTGGGATATTAAAACAAAAAGTTTTTTTTCTTTTAGTTGAGAGTTTATTTCAGTAGCCTTTATCGCCTATACTGATATCAATTGAACTGATTTTCCTTTTATATCCAGGGCTTTCTTCAAAAGGACAAAAAATATCCAGTTGCCCGAATATTTCCATATGGTGGGTACAAAATTAAAGCAGCTGAAAAACAAGACGTGAACTCCCTGAAAGAGGCTGAAAAAATTGCATTAGAAAGCCTTCCAGACGAAACAATGAAGGTCAAAAACATGGACGAACTTCAGTTGTATGTAAGACGAGCTTACTCAGGCAAACCTCTGAAAATGCCAGTACTATTGGTGACAGGTACATCAAGTATCTTTTCGTTCTTTATTTTTGATTATTAGATTAGAACAAGAGAGGATAAAGGGGACAGAGAAGGCATCCCCTATACACACCCTATTCCATAGGTAATTCGTCTCGAGTTATTTTTAGAATCGGTATAAAGTTACCTCGCGCGCTGCGTGGATGTTTCGTGGATTTTTCGCATGACTAAACGCCGTGCAAAACATGTCGGGCGAAAGGAAATGAAAGCGTAAAGACATCGAGAGTATTTCTGAATATTGAAGCAAAATGAGACGGCGCTCACCTGGGAAAAGGGAATCGCTGGACTCTTTGACAACCCGTGAAATCACTTTAGCTCGAAGTTGTCGTAACCTCAGTGCTTTAATAAAATGAGAAATTTCGCCGGTCTATTGAAACCGGTCGTTTGTATAATAAAGTAAGTAGGACGCCAATCGTTATTTTTGTTGAATAATAAAAGACTAATAAAACAATAAAAAATATCAAACCAGAAATTGCTCTCTTCAAACTGTAAATTATAAATGATCCTGAGAGAAAATTCGGTGTGTTAAGGATTTCCATGCTGTACTGTTAGCTCTATACAAGAGAGGAAGGGCGATTCTTTTTTAATTTCCGTTTCGCTGACACAGCTTTAGCAGAAATCTCTCTTCAGTCGTTTTGGTCGACAAAATAAATAGCAATATCGCTCGCCGCGTCTTCCGCCATTTTTTTCTGCGTCAATTCGTGAAGGACGCGTGGCTCTGAGCGTGGCTCATCCACGTGGAACACATTCGCGCTATGTGATTGGCTGTTCTCTAATCCTTCTTGGGATCTATGGTCTTAAAAATAACTCGAGACGAATTACCTATGGAATAGGGTGTGTATAGGGGATGCCTTCTCTGTCCCCTTTATCCTCTCTTGATTAGAATTAATTTCAAGTCTTTAACGAAATTTTTCAAGGTCAAGCAACAACATCTATTTGTTAGAAAAATAAATAAATGTTGAACTCGGCAGCTTTCTCGAATAACTTGTTGCAAATCGGAGCGTACTTATCACTCGATCACACAGACAGTGGCCGAAGATTTGCGGAGTTACCTGCAGCAACTAAAAATTCTGCCCCAGGGGGTACTCCCTATGATAGTCTTTACGGGGAGGCTCCGTCCGAAAGAGGTACCTTTTTGATGCTTCAGGTATATGAAAGGGTAGGGATTTTACTAAAGCTGAGATGTACGAAAGGGTAACCTAATCAGCCATGTCAAGAGAGATCATTCTCTCTTGGCCATGTCGATCTGTTAAGGGCCAAAAATGCTAGGAGAGCACATATTATGGCTGTGAAATAGTCGAAAAAACGTTCTGGTTTTGTGATGAATTTATAGAAGAGAGTCATGCTAAAAATGCGAAGTTCCAAATTAGGTACGCGGAAGGGGTACCATTTGTAAATCCATAGCAAGAGAGAATGAGCACATAGCTAAAAGAAGGTGTATACGAAAGTAACGTTTCTGTCAAAAATGGTATATGAGAGGGTTGGACCTCAGGGCGGAGCCCACCCCCCACACCCCCCCCCCCCCCCCCCCCCGCGTATAAAACTTGTTTAAGTATCTCCGGGGTTCAGCCTTTAAGTATTGAGTCATAAGGAATAAAAGGAAAACAAAAAACAGAATCATCATGAAACTGATATTCTCTCATCTTTCCTTCTTCCAGAAAAACGAGTTACTTCACCTCTCTTACGCGCCATCACTCTGAGGTATTCCAAGTTCTTTACTTTCGGCGTGATGCGAAAGCCTAGTCAGGACATACTGCGGAGCTTCCACATAGAAAAACTACCAACAATTCTGGTAATGATTGCTACCGAAAGTCCAGACAAGGCGCGGATCACATTCAGCTCTGTATTTTATGATACAAAGCTTTATGGTGGGATCTCTTACCTTAACTTGACGAAATTTTTCTATTCCGTACATAATAAGCATTGGGGAGACCATCCCGACGCGAAGAAATACAAAGGAAAAGTGGGGCTAAAGGAATTTTACGTTGAAGACCTCAAAGAAATTTTAGCAAAGGATGAACAGAGGGATGATACTTTAGAAGAGAAACGAGAAGTTGAAGTTACATACGAGAATCATAAACGAGTGTGTACGGACTCCGCACTAGGATTGTGTTTGATCTATTTTTTGGATACTAAGGAAAAGAAAGAGGTTAAGAAAGCTATGGGACTCTTCAATGAACTGCAGAAAATGCCGAGTCTTGAAGGTAACACGAAATGCGACTTTAAATTCCTCAATTGTGGCCTATATGATTTTGTTTCAAGTTGATTTCCTTTGTTATAATATATGAATAGATGACATTAGACAAAGAAAAATAGAATTTAAACCACCCTATTAACACCTTAAAGGGTCGGTCATTCCTCAGTGAAAAATCCGTTAAGTCACCAGATATATATCTGTACAACCCGAGAAAAAGCTCAGAGTTATGCGCAGCTAATTTTACACTGTATTGAAGATCTTCCAAAAGATTTGTAGAATAGTTTTCAGAGATATATCGTCAGGCCTTTCGCACTTTCGCACAGAATTGACCTACAAAAAGCGATATCCAGTGCCGTATACAGACCTCGAGATAAGGGCGGGGGGGGCTCATCTAGACTCTTAGATAAGGGGGGGGGGGGGGCGGTTTCCAAAACTTTTTTTCGGCCCTTCGGGCCTTTTTTAGTCTAAAAATAGTGGCGGGGAGCTCGGCCCCCCAGGGCCCCTCCCCTGGATCCGCCACTGATATCCTCGTGACTTAATAGCCCCCTCTCCCGAAGAAAGGGGACCAGCTCTTTTATATGTTATAGTTTTATTTCATCGACTTTTCTTCTCCTTTAGGAAAACCTCTTCATTATCTCTGGGTGAACGCCTCGTGCCATCCTGAATATGGTGAAATCTTCGGCATCTCTGAAGACAACCTTCCAGCGTTGTTATTTGCAAAACCAAAACAACGGCTGTTTAAAACAATGCATGGTGATCTCACTAAAGAGCGTGTTAGTGACGTTGTCTCAGAAATTTTTCTGGGCCGGGAGAATTTATCGCCTTTTTCTCGATTTAATGAAATGCTGCCGGTTGACTGTCAGAAAACAACCACGTCGGAAGAAACGGATGAAAAGAGAACTAAAGCTAAGGACAAGAAAAAGTAAGTCGTCAAGAAAAATTTATTACATAATTATTTTTTTGACTTTCAAGACCATATTGGTCCGTGTCTATATATTCTTTGAAACCGAGTAATATTTGACCCCGTGCTCAACTTGACAACAGCTTCTACTGTTCATTCAAAATATTTCTACTTTTTTGATAGCCTGCGTAGCAGGCATCGAAAGTAGTCGAGGATTGGAAGGAAGAGAACAAGGAAGGGGGATTTGGGGAGAGTGTGTAAGTGCTCCCTTCCTTTTTCCCTTTCGCACTTTTCTCCCTCTCCCCCTCCCCCTCCTCCACACCTTTTTGCGCCTGCCATGAAGGCTACTTTTTTGATTGGCTTAAATCCGCCAGTTAGTTTTTTTTTTACCGTATCTAAGCGATTTCTCGCACGCTGATTGGTCGAGAGTAATCTTCGATAGAGGGTACAGACCATGGAAATGACGTCTGTGATGATGGCACAATTTGTTTCTTTCTTTCTTGCGCGCGCGATTCTCCGATTAACTTGAACGGGAATGGACATCAAAACTTTCCAGTGTTATTGTAAAAAACAAATCGACAACAACTTTACATGGTCTGTACTCTTATCGGCCATAGAAATGACGTCAAAACAGCCCAAACTTTGCAGTGAAACCACTCGCCTGCATGCGGCTCGTGGTTCCACTTGACTTTTGAACACTTCGACGATGGAAAATTGTTGTCGTTTTGTTAAAAAAAATACAGCTTGCGCTGAACAAATTTGGAAGATGTTTCCGGATATCAATACAATTGAGTTCTTATTTTGGTGCATGCGCTTGCCAAATGTAGCTCGCTGCTTAGTGCGCAAACCTCACTGAACAATCTAAATGTTGCTTAATTTCTTTTCTCAATTTAGGAAAACCTCGAAAAACGAAACGAACAAGCAAGAATCTTCTGCTTATAGAGGAGACGAGCTATAACCAAAACAAAATAAAAATACAGTTTAAGGTAGTTTTATTTTAGCATCTAGACTACGAGTAGTCCCCATTTTTCCTCAAAGATAGTGGCGTTTCGCTCGCTCTACTATCCCTGAGGAAAAACAGGGACTACTCGTAGTCTACTTTGCATCTTAGGTAATTTAAAAGTTCTGCTTCCATTTCTTTCAATAAATGATTTATTTGTTTACTGTATTTTGATTGATTGAAGTTGTCATTGATTGATTTAAGGCTGGATTTCTCTGGCCATTGAATCGGAGTCGTAAAAGCCCTTATAACCCCAGTGAAAATGAAAAATCGGATTCATAAGCCCGACTGAATAAGAGTTGTAAGATCCAGAGCGTTTCTATTTCCTTCCGATTCTGCGTATGATATTTCGCGACCCTACCGGTGCTTTCCCCTCGAAATGAGCGCAGATTTTCCATACCGATGACGCGTCAGTACCCAGATCTGCGAAGAGCTTCTAATTAGATGAAGAAAATTTCCGACCAATCAGAAGCTCTATCCAGATTTGGCTTGTAAGCGTCATCATTATGGAACTTCTGCGCTCGTTTCTCAAACGTCATTTCGCGGGCAAACGAAAGCGAAATGTCGGAAGTTTTCTCAGCGAAAACCACTGTGATTGTCGGAGTCGCACTAAGCAGAAGATCTGAGAATGAAGCAGTCGCAACGCTGGCTCTAACGCTTAGTGGTTGCTGTGGTTCTTTTCAATCTGCTTGTGACTCGGACAATCTGGTGTGCAATAGATCGTAAGCAAAATCGGACCGCTACATAGTAGTATCTATCCAGATCTATACAGCGCATCAATGTTGGTAAATATTTATTCACCTTTCCAGTTTTACAAGCACATGTATGTAATACTATGCCGTTTATCTCAAACTGAGTACAAATACACTTGTCTCAAACAAATAATTTTTGCCTGGCTCATCTTTGTAAAATATATTATAAATGCATAAACGCGAGGGGCGCGAAATATTTTTAAGCAAAAGGCTGAGGGGTACCACTTATAAAAGAGAAAAGTCATACGGTGTACATTAGAAATATTTTTCGCTCCTCTGGAAAGTCTAGAAATTAATTGTCGTCGAAATGTTCTCGGGTGATCGCGGCGAGTTTTGCACTCGTTACAAAACCACTCTTCCTCCACTTTTGCTGGAATCACGTTATTTCATTGTGACTCGAAACTCCTGGAGTACTCTCACAAATCAAAACAGGCCACGCAAATGTGTTCCATGAATTTTTGACTTTTTGTTGGACAAAGTTCTTAAAAACCGTTGTCTCTCCACGTAAATAGACTAAATGGCCATTTTTGTTAGTCCATGACTTTTTTTATGCTATTTAATCGTCGTTCTTGCTGAAATAAAGCGACCAACGAAGTACAGCGACTCTCGCTCTATCTAAAACTGCTTGAAATGAATCCATGGCTGGTCGGACATCAAGGAAAACAAACTCGCCTCTCTTGTATGCCTCTTCGTCCCCAATGTCGTAGTAATCGATAATGTATCGGACTTCTTGGCCACAGCGATCGACGATCCAATCGTGACGATCAAATGGTAACTCATACCTGGGGATTTGGGAAAGACACCCCATTAGAATGACCACCATTTAATTTCTCCTTAGAAACCACACATTAATGTCATGAGAGTTAGGCGATTGATCACCACGAAAAAATGCCCTGTTAACCATTTTTTTCAAGGACACCGGAGAAAAAGGCAAAATACCATGTAACATTGACCTGAAAATTTCCAAGAAAATCTTGTTCCACTACCCACCTACTTTTCCTTTCATCTAATCCTAAGATCCTAAAAGCTTTCCTAAAAACTTTTCTCACCAAAATGAAGCCTATTAAATGCCCAACAAAAGAAAAAAATGAAAAAAGAAAAGCAAAAGCTAATATTTTGCATCTGCATCAGAAGGCCGCCAAGTTTACGACCTGTAAATGGCTTTATGGTAAGTTTTAGCTCTTTATAGCACGACAGTGACGAAAAAACCTCTCAACTAGCTTAAAAACGCGTTTTTCGGCAAAATTTCCATGGGCAACTGGGTTAAAAAAATTCTCCTTATTAGCACCATAGGAAATGTATTGAAACAGTTTGGAAATATGGAAAATGGTACATGTAGGATTTAAAGGATTTCTACACAGTCTGCAAAGCAGTGAAAACCCCAGGAATCTATCCAAATGATTTTAAAAAAGCTCTTACCCCATCCAACTTCTAATTCTTGCTCTGGGAGAAAACTCTTTTGCTTTCCCTCGAAAACTTAGAAGTTTCGGTGAACTACATTCCCTGAAAAAAAAAAAACAAAACAAAACAAAAAAAAAAAACATCACCGATGAAAATAATGACACTACTGGCAGTATTACTAGTGGGGGGTGGGGGGAGGGGGAAGGGGGTCCAAACTCCCTGCCCCCTGTCCCTTGCATTCCCAGGTCGATGCTTTCTTTGCAATTACACTTTATAGTGACAATTATACCTTACTCTAGAAGACTCAAATTCTCTGATTTCTATACCCTTTCCCAGACTGAAGTTCTTGAACACTATACCTTTCACAGCAGTTCTAACTGTATATCAGTAGCACAGATGTGGCAGCTGGTACCCTCCCTCCAATCCTTGGGGGTTCAGCTGTACCTCATATATTTGCTATTGCCTTACTTGTAATGCAGTGCCTCCCACTTCAGTATCTCCTGCCATGCACTCTCATTGTTGGCATTGTGAATTTTGATGATATTTTCCATGTCATGGGGTTGAACCTCGTCATCCTGCCATTTCCAGCCTTTACGCAGCATTGCATTCCAAAACATCTGTTGAGATGGGTACACCCAGTTTTCACTTTTATCGGTCCCCCCTCGGGGAATAGTTGACACTTGGCGATTAATCGGCAGAGCAAATGGCTGACCGGAAGATGGCCTTTGGTTTGGCGGTGGCATCTGGAAGGTAAACATAAATACCGTATTTATGCGAATAAGTGCCCAATCTTGAATCAGCGCCTACCTGGAATAAGCGCCCATCCTAAACGTAGAAAAAGTTAATAAGCGCCCAGCCTTAAATAAGCACCCACAACCAAAACCCACCCCCCTTCCCCCTCCCACTCAACAAAAATGAGAGACTAATAAGAGACTTTGCTGAATAGAGTTTTCTTCAGAGTATTTTACAGAACTCTTGCTTTGTTACATCTTTGGTATTATCATTTATTGACTTGTTGCAAAATAAATATTACTACACTTGCTGATAATAAGTGCCCAGCCTCGAATAAGCACCCACTCTCAAGGTCCAAAAATTTAATAAGTGCCCAGGGTGGTTAATTGAATAAATACCGTAATTATTATTCACTTAATTTAAAGTGATACTACGATAAAATAACACAGTCCAAGCTAAGTGAACACATTGTAATGTGATGTTTGATAAAACAATAAAAATAGAATAAAGTTAAATAAAAAGGGTACTCAAGGAAGTGCTTGTGGCTTACAGCTGATCAAGACATTTCTGACCATCGCTTCTCTCAGAGACAGAAATATATCAGTATTTGTAGGCTGCTGAGTAAGTAGATCAAAGTTATCAACAAAAAAAAACTGATACTGGGGTTAGAAGTGTTGAAGGATTGACTTCTACATCTCGCAGGAAGAGTGAGCGTTGAAGTACACCCATCATGGCCAATTATTTAACAATTATTCCTTGAGTGATTCACCCACCATTGTTTTCTCAAAGCTGGCGCTTTTCGCTACTAGTGGACTATCACATATGGCCTAATAGTAGCTCAACCAATCGGAAAAAAAGCATTGATAATAGACCACCAGTTGGATTTTACTAAGTAATATTATTATTGTAGGACAAAAGAAGGTGAGTGCAGTGGAACCTTGATTTAATAAACCTCTATATAACAAGGTCCTTGGTACAACAAATGATATTCCTTGCCCCGGTAAGAGTAAAATGTTTGGAAAAAACCTTGAAATATAACAAAACCTCCTTATTGCCATTTTTATGGGAGTCCCTTGGCCCTTTGTTAATCACTCAACCTCATCTCCAACAAAATTCTAGAAGTAAGCAGTAGAAATGTTGACTACATTGATCTACATCATGGTAATGTGAAAACTCTTATTAATAAAATAATTGAATGTAGTCTGTTACCATGTTTGTTGGATCCAAGGCATCTGTTCCTTGATCAATGGTTCTGCTATCACAGCCACTCCCGGCACTCATAGGACACTCGCTGGCTTGAGGCCTCATCCTGCTGTCTTGATGAGCAGGGCACTCACTGATTGATGGCTGTGATTTCTCTGAAGCAAGTGATGTGTGTTGAACTGGACAGCCACTTGGTGGAGCTTGGGTGATGACGGCTGCTCCAGCGCTACCATCAGGTACTGGAGTGGATGAGCTCCCACCCATATCTATAAAGAGAAGAAAACTAATATTCTTATCTACTGAGAATATGAGAAAGTTTTAAAACAAGTTGTGAAACACAAATAATGAAAATGACGCTTTTGACCCCATTCTACATAGTGATGTTCTCAAATGGTCATTCTCAGGCGATTGTATATGTAATGTTATATTCATTTGTGGATACACGTACTGTACGCTTAAATTCAGCAAGGAGGGGTATGGTGGAGGTGCTATTTGAAGTTAGAACGTACTCCATATTTTTAACTTCAGGAGGGGGCACTTATTCAAAGGGAGGGGTGCTTTCTTAAAGCAGTGTGATGATTCGAGTAATATTATTACGGCAAGTCACTCCACGTATAAGCCCACTTAAAATGCAGGCTCCATAGTCGGTCACTTGTAAGTTCTTAAATGTGCGAGAAGCGGGCTTTGGCAAGGAGGAAGAGTGAGCAAAGCAAGCTTCAGTTAGGTTGTGCAGGAAAAAAATCTTTGACATGATTATGCTGTGTCAGGAGTGGTGTCAAATATCAGAAGGTTAGATCATGCTAAAATCCCTCGCTCTTCTATTGGTCAATTGTTGTGATCTCACCGGGGGACATTTCCCCCTGGTGAATCTGCACCAAGCAGGTACGAAAAGTCCTTTAAAATGGTATAACAAACCAGGAAAAAAATACAGGATTTTAGAAAGTCTAGTTAAAAGGGTTCCTTTGAAAAATATGGTGTATAAGTATTAGCCCACTTTCTGACTGGCATGATGCATACAGATGTACATAACAACAGCCATGACTTCAGGTGTTTTCGACACTGTACTAGCTATGAAACACCTCAGCTAAGCACATTTGCCTAGCCTATAAACTGCTACTACCAATCACCTATTAAAATTGCCAGCAAGGGATAACATGCTTCAGAAAAAAAATCATGGTTAAACTTATGATTTTAATAAGCAAAGATTTAGGTTTTACTTCCTACATGGAAAGTGGTTTGTATATTTAAGGTTCCAGCTTTAGATCTGCTTTCTAAAGTTGAAGAAAACTTTTTAAACTAGTAAATTTAGTATATCCATCTAAGGTCAATACGAGAGATGTCTTATTTCATCATAATCAAACGACAACGTGCAAAACGTTATGTCACACTCTTACAATCACCCACTAAATTGTATCAAACTTTCAGCGAGAGAACTGTCAGAACTTTCAAATCATCTTATGTGAAAAATCATAATTTCTCACCTGCTTACGACAGAAGAAGCTCTTTTTTCTGTGTGAAACTCTCTTGCCTTGTTGGATCAGCTACGAGAGAGTAAACTCGTTTCCAGTTTACCAGGTTGGACACTCTCTTTTGTACTACATAAAGTCCTTTTGCTCACCTTTCTTCCCCGCACGCGCGCGGGCGTGTTTGGAAATTCTCCCTGTTTGCTCTAAAGGAAGTTTTCTTTAGCCTTAGCAGGGACAACTTTAAATAACGTTGCACTGCTTCGTTAAGGAAATAAGAGTGAAATTTTTAATTTCATTCACTGTTTTGAGGAGCAAATGATCGTCGCCAGGAGCGCAGGTAGCCTGCGATTTGGGCGAGCGAAGCGAGTCTCGCGAGAACGCGCGAGCGAGCGGCGTTCTCGCGAGGCTTGCTTCGCTCGCCCAAATAGGACAGTTTGTTCGCAGGCTTGAGCGCAGGAGCCAATAACCTCGTTGTCGCAGTGACAGTAACCGTAACTGTGATATAAGTTAGAGAAAACGCCATGATGAATCAGAACGATACCCAAAGCCTAGCTGGCTCACTGAGTGACCGGTCATAACTCGTGAATGGGGACCGAGGGGGAAAAATTAACTGACATACTACTAACAGGGGCGGATCTAGGGGGAGGGTGCAGGGGGTGCGCACCCCCACCTGAGATGACCTGCGGTTTTCTAATACAACTGGTATTCTGCAAAAAAAAAAAACTATCTGGTTTATTGGTGTTGAAGTAGAGCAAGAGACGAGTGCACCCCCTCCTGAAAAAAATCCTGGATCCGCCCCTGACTAAGGCCCACAGTCAGAGCCTATTGGCCATTTTGAGGTAATCTGATAACATGACTTCAGGATTTTGCTTGGTAAATAGGGTTCCGGTGGGCAAGGTGAAACAAAAATTTAGCCTAATCCCATAACAGAGGATGTATTTGAGCAACCAGAAGCCCATGGAGGTGCTCAAATCAGGCCTGATATTTCAGGATTAATTTTGAGGGGCTCCGCTTGAAACTGGGTAGAATTGCACCAGGAGAAAAAAAAACCGAAAATAAAGACACGTACCCCACCCCTTCCCGCCTAACGAGTCAATAATACCTTAGGTCTTCCTTCCAGTCTACACTGGGATTATGAGGATAATTTATAATAAAGCACACGCACATAAGAGCATTTCTCTTAAGGTATCTACACCAATATATTACACTTTCTTATATGATACAACAAACAGTAACTACGCTAATAATCATAAAATTGTTCTGAAAACTCTTAAAATAATATTAAAATTTCGCTGCACATGTAGGTTGCAAAACATATGTACTATACGCACAAGCACAAAGGAACAAGTTTTTTTGGCCCCATTCGTCTCTGTTAAACCTCTAGATCTCCCTTGTGGAACACAGGATATCATGCCCCCCCCCCCCTCCTGCTCCCGCCGTGCGCGTTACAATCCGTTAACAGGTGCGACGCAAGGTAAAAGCAAACGGCCCAAAAATTTCCCACTCTAGAAACTATAAGGAGAATAACTACAAGCTTTCAGCGCAACGAATTCTGGGATCGTTTTGATGGACAAGCGTTACTTACGATTGCTTAACGGTTGCCTTGGATACTATTGACCAAAGCTTGTACCCATTCTTCCTAGAGTTTTTAAAGTGGGTAATTTGAATATTCTGTTACCTAGCGTTAAGCGATAACAAGGGTTGGTGCAGGAGCTAAAACATAAGCAAGGCCTACAATACTCGTCAAATTCTGCTGAAACAACAGACAAGACCTCTTGACTTTCAGTATGCTCTCCTTCCCCAACACTAGCAAGTTTAAACAGCGACGTTTTTGAGCGACGCACGCGGCACGTCAACCAGAAGTGTGCCTTTTTCTCTTTTACTATGCCTCGAGGCTACCATATTTGCATAGCTAAGTGTCTTTACTCTTATAGAGACGATTTGATCAAAATCACAGCCGAAGAGTTCAAAAAGTCCACTTCCGGTGGACGTGCATCACTTAAAAATACTAATCCATTTTCTGAAGTCAATTAAAGCGACATGCATGACTCCGTGGAAGATATTCTATGGTAGTGACCATTAACAAGAAAGTTAATGAGCAATACTTTCCTGTGGTAATATTTATTACGGAGGTTAAGCAACGGCGACGGCGACAGCAACGAGAATGGCAAAAAGTCCCGCAATAGGGTAAGATCAACAAAACAACAACTTCACACTTGGCTCACGCTTTTTGATATACTTTCAGCGTCGCTGCAAATCTACGTCGTGAAACTCCCTAATTTCTCGTTTTATGGAGTACGTGAAAGCAATAAAACAAATCTTTCGTTTGCTACACCTTTAGATACAGACCTTTAGAATTTAACTCCACAAAAATTCACCAACATTTGACAAATTGAAAGAAAGGGAGCGATGAAGTTTGAAACCGCGCAAATGCAATTTTTAAGTGGCGTTTTCGCCACCGTCGCTGTCGTGGTTGCTTAAGCTCTCTCCATTGTGATGCATGAGGTGGTTCTAACTCTTGAGTCTGCGGATGGAATTGCAATCGTTTCGCCCGACGGCGTTCGGCAAGACATCAGTCGATTCGGCCGATGACATACAACACTCTACAACGTGGTGAAAATACCTTTCGAGATGTTATTTTAGTTACCCCTGGATTCCATATGTGCATTTACTGTCTTTCCATGCTGATTCCCTTTCTTTAGGCTTGAAGAACGATCGACAAATACGCTTCGGGCAAATCGACTTAGTCTGGGCGAACTGCTATCGGGCGAACCGACCTTCGGGCAAAACGACCTGATACCCGCGGGTGAAGTCCTAAAGAGTGACAATTCAAGTTTTTAAAACCTCTTGAGCAGTGCTTTTACATGGTACCAATTGTTTTTCGGTACAACTGGCAGAATTTTCCGATTTTTCTTCAATTTTGACTTCAGCCATTCTTGCAAGAGAGAGGGTTAAACTCCTTCAGAGTCACCCAGCTGACTTGTCCACCAATCACGCACGTCTCCCGCAAACTCCTTCATTTCAGGGACGCTTTTCTTCCGCGCGCGAGGTGCAGCCACAGCGTCTGGTAAACTTCGTCGTTTCCCTGACATCGATAGCTCGTCCGGAAACGTAACAGAACTTTTCTGAGCAGGAGAAATTTTGCGTTCCGATTTCTTGCGCTTTGACGGAGCAGAAAGCAAGATGGACGGTACCTTCGAAGGAGAAGTTAATGAAAAGTCGTCACGATCATCTTCACTGCTGTCGTGTTCACGATTTTCACGCTCGGCTTCAGTGTCACGATCTTGCTCCTCATTGGCGGAATTTTCCATGCTTTCCACGCTCGAAGCGCCCGGACTTTTGTTGTCGGAAAACTGGATTCCGCCCGCCAATGGGATACCGCCTTGCTCCAAATGTCGTATCCAATCCCGCTCGGCACGCTTTCGACGCAGATTAATAAACCAATCACGAATAGTTTGAATCGCTACTTCCTCTTCAATTTGATATTCCAGTTCTTCGCGCTCCAGCAATTCTTCCAACTGCAAACTTCGGCTGATGTCGACAGAGCGGTAAGCCAACACGCCAATCACATCATGAAAAGACACTTCGCCTCCGTTTCGGAGCTTTTCAATTTCGTAGCACATGTGCTTGAATAACAACGAACCACTGTCCACTTCTAAGCGACCTTTAAGTAAGCGCAGAACAAGTTTCGCTTGTCTTACAGTCAAAACTCCTTTTCGATACTTGTCTACTAAGTTCCAAGTAAGCTGAAAGTCTCTTAAGTCGTTGTTGCTAATCAGCGAATCTTCATCGCTGGAATAAAATAGGGAGAAGTTCTCGATGATTACGGCGATAAAAAGGTTTAAGAAAACAAACGTTACGATGACATAAAACGTCATGAAATATATCAGCGCTGCAGCGCTATTCCCGCAGTCAGTTTGCCAGAAATTGGGCGTGGACTCGTTTTCCGTGCAGTATGGTTCAGACAGCATGCAATCGTGCATAATCTTGTTCCAGTCCTCCCCGGTTGTAATACGGAATAGCAGGATCATAGCATTGAAGCTTGTCTGGAAGTTCGCGTGACGATTTAACGCTTCGCCGTACTTCACAGTACCGAACAAGATCACGCCTGCTAAAGAATAACTAATCATTATTACTATAAGTACCGCTATGATGAAGAAACTCTTCACTAGAGACATGACCACTGTTAACATCAGCATCTTGAGAGTGTCATGTCTACCGGAGAGAGTTAGGAAACGGAAAAGGATAATAACCATTCCAAACACTGTTGTCCCGGTATATGGATCCCCGCTTCCTTTTAAAGCAAAATTTAAAGTCACCCAGAGTACTCCAAGACTGGTTAGAAACATGTCAAACCGGTTCCGCCGGCTCTGCCAATATCCTGGGAAAGTGAACGCGACAATTTTCAACAGCATATCGACAACAAACAACAGCGAGCACGCAGCAGCCGTGCTTGTGAGTCCGTCACGCAATCGCAGGTTATCCTCAGACGTCCACTGGACGATCGTAAGTGTAACGCAATCAACAACGACCAGGAAAATGATAATGCGTTTGTAAATCTTTGACTGCGTTGTGTCGAAGAGAAAAGAACGGATTCCTTCGCTGTCTGGTCTGCGCGCGAGATGCAGAGGCTGAGCAAGTCGAAGACGTTTCTTGAGATCTTGCCAGCGTCGCTGATCCACAGTAAGTAACGCAATGCCTTTGTTCGCTTTGAAATTCATGACAATCACGCCCACGAAGAGAGTCAAGCCGATCATGCTTCCTAAGAGTACGTAGATGTGAACATAGATACTGTATTCCGGTGCAACGACTGCTTTAATCACATCCCGAACTTCCAGCCACCCTTCCAACGAGAGAACCTCAAACAGGGCTAAAAATGCGTGCAGCACGTTGTCAAAGTCGAAATTTCTTGGCTTCTTCCACACACGCGGGACGGTAATCCTTGAACTGCCTTGCAAGTCACGCAACTCACGGGGAGGTGCTATGTCGATCTCAAAAGTCCCTTTGCACTTAGATCTTTCCTTGATTGTTTGATCATTGCAGCTTCCAAACTTGCCAGAAAACACTTGGACTCCATAGCTAGCAAAAATAAACATGAGCATGAACTGTACAGCGCTTACTTTGAGGATTTCCTTATAGCCACCAACAAGTTCTAGGATCACTTTTTGCATCTTTGGGACCAAAGTGACGATCCTCAAGGGTCGAAGGCACCTTAATACCATCAACACTTGAGCTCCCGAACGGGCGGGTATGGACTGTGGTTGCCAGGCAACGTAAGCAAGGGCAACAAAGTAGATAAATACGTCGAGCAAGCCACCAAAGTTCTGGATGACAGCTTTGGGAGTAAAAAACAAACCGTTGGCAAGAATACGCATGCCAAGCTCTAAGCTCATTGCAACAACGAAAATGTATTCGATCACTTCCGTCCAAAATCTGACGAAGGTTCGTTTGACTGGTGTCTCAAACATCATAGCCATGCAGGACATCACTGTGACAAAAATCATGAACCATTCTAAGTACGTCTGTGAAGCTAAACACTTGTAGAGACGTTCCAACGTAAAGATATGATTGCGTGACGCGCGCTCTCTGTGCCCGGGTGGAATTGTGTAACGTGCGCTCACTATGTTTTGGAGAAACTGTCTCAGCCATGAGTCGCGCTGTAGAGAGAAAAGCGGCTGGTCAAAGTATGGATGGTTTTCGCGTAATTTCTCTTCTTGAGCTTCTCTCTTTCTCTGAGCTTCTTCTCTTTTGACCCGAACCCACTGAATATCAAAATCTCTGCCAATGTTACTGTTGTCATCTTGATTTATCTGTGAGTGAAGCCCGGTCGCCTGACTCGCCATTCTCATCACCTGCTTCACTCCGCCCTGGGGGGCTGGCCTCGGAGACTGCGGTTGGCGATTTCGGAAACGCCTCGAGGCTGATCGGAAAACTTTATTAGTCGCTGCAGTTACCTGCTTGTTTCCGCCGGGGACGGCACCTCGCGAAGAAATTTCGGTTGGCGACAGCAGCGCATGGGATCTCTGGCGATTTGAGTCATTGATGAGAGCTGTGATACTGGACTGTTTTCTGACAAACTTTGAAAGCTTATCCACTTCGGAGATTGTTGAGTTCAAGAGTTTAACTGGAATTGCAGTCCGCCGCCTTCTTAGCTGTGAATTATCTCCAATGTGAAGTCTTGGGTCGTCGCTCATGGGAAAGTCCAAATTTGTACAGTCAATAAACTTTTTCATGAAACTATCACGAATCTTCGGAGTGGCGAAATCCGAAGCCATTTTAATGCGACTCATTTTCACCAATCGCGGGTCGTCACGGAAACGCTCGAAGACACGAAGGCGTCTCGGCAGAGCTTCGGTGTAATCTCTCGAGTCACCGCCCATCTTCTTTTGTTTCATGATTTTGACTTCTTCATCAAGTTCTAAATTGTCCAGGATAACTGCGACAAATACGCTCATGATGATTAGAGAAGAAAATAGATGAACAGCTAGGATGACTATGACAACAAAGAATTTGGCGCCCCAGTTCTCTGACTGATGAACTAAATCGTCCAAAATTTCAACCCATCCTTCCTGGGTAATAATTTGGAACATAGACTGAACAGCTCGCATGAAGGTACCAAAATTTTTCGGGTCCAATGTCAGAAAAAATTGCATGCTTATAACTGAGGAAACCATCACAAACAAAAGAGTGAACACGATCGCGCTTCCCAGTTTCTTACCAGTTCCGAAAATTTTCTCACAGAATTCTTGGAGCGTAGGAACTGCTCCGACTAGACGAACGACCCTCATCACGTTGAAAACTGCTAAGAAAACGGCTTTTTCTGTGATCAGGATCGGCAGAGCAAACACAGTACTTCCAACAGCCAGCACAAATTCTGTGAGCTGCATACGGCTGACAAGGAACGGTCGAAATCCCATGCAAGTGATCTTCAAGAGAACTTCCAAGTCGAATATTATGGTGAAGCCAAACTGGGCGTATCTCCGCCAGTAGTATGGAGAGCTTGCCTGTACAAGAGCGTCAACTAAAACGAGGAACCACATTGTATACTTGAAGTAAACCGAATGAACAATTTGTCGAACAAGCAAGGGGGCATGGCCTTTGGCAGCTTCGTGATCCACCGAGACAAGATGCCATCCGGTTCCACCGTCTTTGATGACTTGAGAAGCGAGCCGAGCCGAAGTTCGTTTCGATGATTTCCGAGCATACATGTACAGGCTCCGAACATCAGCGAAGGTTTCCGAGACGACAGCGATGAAGACGTTCTTGACTAACCAAGCGACGAAGAAAATTAGCAACACGAAGTACACAACGACCAGGGCACGCCATCGAAAATCCATCATTCGATACATCACAAGCACCCAGCCTTCTTGCGTAGAACTCTCATACACAGTTAAAATACTATGCAGAAAGTTTCCAAAATAATCTTTATCCGCCGCTTTGCCCATCTGATTGAAATCCACATGAACACAGTTAAATCCGCTAGGGCAAAAATATCCTTCGACGCCACTTGCGTTATTGCACCTGTGATCGGTAAGCAAGATATCATTGTAGGTTACGTTATTTAAATCAGTGCTGCTTTTAACGCAGTAAAAGTTTTTGCGCCCGAATAACTGAACACCAATTATTGATCCGAACGCCATGAAATATAACAAAAACAATGTCACAGCCCAGATTTGTCGCTTACACCGGCGCGCGACCGACTTCGGCATGTTTATAGTTATAAGTACATTAAAAAATCGTATTATAATGAGAGCTCTTGGAGCTCTAGGAACAGAGAAACCAGCGTAATCGTGTATGCGTTCTGGAGAAAAACCGCCAGATAATTCCACAATTTGCAAAACGATTGAGAGCAATATTAGAAGAAGCATACTCGCATTAAATATACACTGTGGTCGCTTGAAGTATGCCTTCTGTTTTTTCCATAGCCCCCACATGTTGACTTGTGCTATCATTTCAGTGGTGAAAACGACTGCAACCACAATGTCAAGTATCAGAGTTAGGTAATTCAGTCCATGATGCGATGCTTTAAACGTCTCAGGTGAATTCATTGCGGTTGATATCAAACTCACAACAGCACAAACTTGAACGAGTCGTTGAAACCACCAAGTTTTCACCCACCACGTTCGCGATATATCCTCATTTTCTTCGTCATCTGATCCCAAAGATTCGGCGTATGCTTGGCGAGGCGGCCATAAAGATGTTGAAGAAGAATGATGGTCAGATTCAACCTGAACAGCCGACTGTCCTCTTGCCTCCATTTTGTTGCTGAATGATTGTTATATTCGCAGCGGAAACAAGATAGGCAAATTAGTTCCGCAAACACGAGAATTCCGAGCATAGCCGATTAGTTCCCGAAGGGCTGCGACTCCCGACTACAATAAGGGAAAATATAAAATAAAATATTAAATAAAAATGTCATCATTAGGGTTAATTAATGGTTGAGAACTTTTTAAATTTTAATTGAACTCACAACTGCTTTTCACTTAAAATTATCACGTGCGTGAAGGGATAATTTACGAAGGACGATCTTATATCGATTTACCTTGTTGTTTTGTTATTGTTGCACCACTGAGAGTCTGCATTGCTCAGCTGGTTTGCAATATTTTGCACGAGGCTGATCCATTGTTCAGCTCATTTCGGCTGGTGTAAGCTTAAAGACACATACTCTGTTGCGATTGAGTTTTCTGTAACCAAAATGTGGAAATACAGAACAAAATTCATCGCTCGCTTGTTTGGGGCGAAGTCTGTCGTACGACCGGCCGCTTCTTCAAGTTCGTGCATTTCACGCTACTCTTCAACGGCACCTTACAGTACTAGTACAAGCGACCGAAACAAGTTCCTTTTCACTTCAGAGTCTGTTTGTCCAGGACATGCTGATAAAATGTGTGATCAGATTTCCGATGCCATTTTGGATGCTCATTTAGAACAAGATCCGTTTGCAAAAGTTGCTTGCGAAGCTGCAACCAAGACTGGAATGGTGATGGCTTTTGGGGAAATCACCTCGTCAGCACGAGTAGATTATCAAGCCGTGATACGAAACACCGTTAAAGAAATTGGCTACGATGATTCTTCCAAAGGCTTTGACTACAAAACGTGCAGTGTTTTGTTATCGCTGGAGGAGCAAGTTGGGGAGATTGCCCGAAGCGTACATTTAAACAAGAAAGAGTTGGAAGTAGGGGCAGGCGACCAAGGTTTAATGTTTGGCTATGCAACTGATGAAACTGAAGAGTTAATGCCTCTTACAACTGTACTGTCCCACAAACTGACTAAAAAACTTAGAGACTGCAGAGTGGATGGGACTTTGCCGTGGCTAAGACCGGATGGAAAAACTCAGGTGACTGTGGAGTATAGTATGGAAGATGGCGCATGTGTCCCACAACGGGTGCACACTGTTTTGATCTCCAGCCAGCATGCAGATGGAGTACCAGTGGAGGAAATTCGACACCATTTCAAAGAGACTGTCATAAAAGGTGTCATCCCTGAAAAATACCTGGATGAAAGAACTGTTTTCCATCTACTACCCTCTGGGCAATTTCTTTATGGGGGTCCTATGGGTGATGCCGGCCTTACTGGTCGCAAAATTATTGTAGATACATATGGGGGTTGGGGTGCACACGGAGGCGGGGCCTTCTCAGGAAAAGATGCAACCAAGGTAGATAGATCGGCAAGTTATGCGTGCAGGTGGATTGCAAAGTCGTTAGTTGCAGCAGGGCTTTGTAGGCGCGTTTTAGTGCAAGTAGCGTATGCAATAAGCATCCCTGAGCCCTTGTCAGTTTCTGTCTTCAGCTATGGAAGCAGTGAGTTACCTGATGATGAGCTTCTAAGAATTATTCAGAAGAATTTTGATCTCAGGCCCGGTGCAATCATTAGGGACCTTGATCTGCGTAAACCCATTTTCAAAGCCACTAGTGTCTTTGGTCATTTCAAGCCTGGTTTTCTGTGGGAGGAGCCAAAAAAATTGGACTTTTAATGGTGAAACCAAACCACATTTATGTGAGGGTACCACTTAGTATCATATCATTATGTTTCATAGCCCAGAGTGCCATTCAAATAAGTTTTTGATATCTATTCTTAGAAAAAAAGAGGAAAAAACATTGATTTATCTTCTGAAGTTATTCAGGTCATCAATGAGGGATGAAATCCATAACTTGAAAACTAAATTCAACAACTGTCCTAGTTTTTAAAAAATATATGTATTGATGTTTTATCTAGCACCAGGATCTATAACAGAGTTTAGTGAAAAAATTGAAAAGAAAATTTAAAACTAAGTTAGTAAGTAAGTCTTTTTAAGAGGTTATGAGAATTACTGTATTTTAGAGTAGGATGTTTGGGGTCTGTTGAAACAGTGCAAAGACACAAGATGATTCTTTGTACTTAAAGGTCAGATTACTTTATAGATTTGAGTGTTTATAGGGAAATGTATTGTTTCAGAAAACAGTTAGACCTTCACACACATATTATTTTTTTGTTAACCCCCCCCCCCCCCAACCTCTTAGTCTTTTATTCAGATGACCTGCATAGCAGGTGAAATTTCCAGTCCAGTGATAGTATGGAGTCTTTCTGAAACTGCACACTTTTGTTGAGAGTATGATTAATGTTTATATTGGTTTAGTCAGGAGTAGGGCGAGGGGTAGGTATTACAAAAAGGTTTTTGGCTCTCGCACCATGTTCCACACCCTTCTTGCACAGGAATACTAACTAAGTTATCACATGGGCTAGCCAGGATAGGTTAGTGATCCCTCTATTTATAGACAATTCACAACAGCAACAAAAAATCCCTTTTTCTGGTTTTTTACCCTATTGGTCAACATTGTGAATAATTTTTCTATGATTTCTTATGGATTTTGTAAATCAAGATGTCAGTTTATTTTTGATAGTAACACTTCATATGCACAAGCAGCTCATTTAGAGACACTACAGTTGACTTTTTTTTAAATCTGATAATAAACTGAAAATATCAACTATTGTAAACTATCCCACTTGTCATTAAAAAGTGGATTTATAATTTAGTGTCTCTTCATTGTCCTTTTTCATGAGTACTGTCAGGCTTAGCCTGCATAGCTGGCGGGATAAGCATGGGAGTGCTGTATTGTTTTTTGGCGTCGGAGCCTCAAGAAGGGTGGGTATACAAGTCAAGTCAAGTCAAAAATCCCTCATGGCTTTGCCGTTCACTTCACATGGTGGCTCCATCACCAAAAAAGTTCCCTGGACACAAGAATCCCCATTCCCCCCCTCCTGTAGCTGAGTATTCCTGAGTGGGGGCGAAACTTTCACATCATAAATAAAAACGTTACCAGTCTGAGCATGGTTTGAGCTCTAAACAGGCATAAAAACATATTTGAAGTTCGGTTAAGATAACCCAGGGTTAGTGTGAAATTTGAACTCAGTTATGACAGATTAAAAAGCAAGTTCAGTTTAATTCACTTTGCCTACAATTTGATGATTGGATACTCTAAAAAGAAGAGAGAAAACTATCCGAGATAGTGCTTTTGATGAAAAGAAAAAGAAACCCTAGGTAAAATTTAACTCTGGGTTAGCGCTAATCGGCCTTCGAACAACTGGGCCCAGGGTTACAAAACAGACAACCAAATAAGAGCTATCAAGCTATGGCGTTTTGTAATTGCTATGGAAATGGAGTCATGAGTTGCTTTCTCTGTCATGTACACACACAACTGTAAGTGATCCCTGTATTAGGGAAAGTTCATTTAATATGACAAGGGGGGGGGGGGGGGGGGGATGAAGATATTGAAACTCGAAGCTTGAAATTTTAGCAGCCCCCCTCGCTAGCGGTTCAATTTTTTACGAGCCCCCTCCTTGGTAGTTGAAAAAATTTCAGAGCCCCCCCCCCCCCCTCCTCCTTCAATTCCTTTGCTCCCCTGAAAAAAAATCGCTAGACTGTATTAAATATATTTACCGTTATTGTCTTCAATGGTTTATAGTATGACAAACTTGAGATACAGTTGTGATACAATTTTCTAAAGCATTTTTGGGATAAACAAGAGTGTAATAATTACTGGGACTACATTTGTTATATCTGTAAACCACGTGATATAGCTGAGTTGCACAGGTCATTAAATTGTTGAGTTGAAAACCATCCGATCTGTATGATGATGTCATGTGTTGGTTTTGAAGTATACAAATTTTCGGAGCCCCCCCTCCTAGCGCAACAATTTTTTCAGAGCCCCCCCTTCGGGTGTCTAAAAATTTTCGGAGCCCCCCCTCAATATCTTCATCCCCCCCCCCCTTGTCATATTAAATGAACTTTCCCTTAGTATATAAAATATATATTGGCAAAATATTAGCAATCCATCCTGAATAACCTGAATGTATCAAATCTGCCATATACAGCCTTAGACAAGGCAACAACTATCTCAGCCCGTTTACATGGGAGTTGCCCCCTCTTGAATGCTTTCTTCCTGGTAATTTTTTAAATGATTACGGTGGTGTATTTCGTATCAAGGCAGTGTTGCTCAAGCGCTACTCTGCGAGCCGGTCCCCGCCCGACGCCCCGCCCACACCCTTGTTTTTCGTCAAGTAACTTCCGGTCAGCAGGCAAAATGGTCACGCATGCTCAATTGGAAGATGTTATGACTGTGAAGGAAAGAGGTGAAGTCATCAAAAATCGACGAAGACAGCAAAATGTTTTCCTATTTTCCCATAAAGGGTTCCTTATAATGAAGGAAGAGAGTGTCATAAAGAGCGCCTGATGCATTTAGAAAACAAAGATGGCGAAAATGTATGATTTATGTCGCTGTTCCCTCGGGCATAGCCATCGGAAATCCTGCATTTCTCCCACAAAGATACTCAGCAGTTTTTGTGCAGACTGAGCAATACGTCTCGAATTTATCTAATATCGACCACACGGGAAGACGCAGGGGAGGCAAAGTCAAGATGCTACACGTATTTCATGTGGACTTGGGAACGGTATACACTTTTGAGATGGAGCTCGCAATGGAAAGGTAAAATCATTCTTGAAATATTCAGAATATGAAAGTGTGTAATTCATGTAAACTTGTTTGGTTCTGCTTGCCCTAGCTAGAAAGCTTATCTACGTAAAACTTTGCGAATACAGATTATAAACAATGTTTCTTTCTTTGAATTGTGTGAATATTTCAGTTGACGCACAAATGTATTAATAGGTGGTTTGTTTATGAAAGTTAATTTTAGAACAAGTGCGAGCTATGAATTGATACTGTAGACGTTAATATTTTAGTTTCGTCAATTATTTAACTCCACTTTTCTTAATTGGTTTATTATTGTTGACAACTATAAATAATTCTGTGAACATTTTTGGCAAAGCATACGTTTTGTACAAAAATTTTGTTCTTTCAGTTGTGGTTTAATTTTGTTTCACTTGTAGCTTTGTACTTTCCTTCGACTCAGACCATCACCATTATTTAAGATTAAAAAAAATAAAACCCTTTTCCAAAATATCTGAATGTCAATTCATCCACCAGCGAGGCATTTACATGGAAATCAATCTAGAGAAGTTGGATAGTGTGGCTTAAAGGGTTTTAAAACATAAACATTCACCTAGTGTACTTGCTGTCTTTAACAGTGTCCAGTTACTTATGAGCACAGTAGCCTCTGTGACTGGAATCCCTGAGGATAAGCAAGTACTGTTGATATCCAGTGGTGAAGCACTTGATCCATCAGAGAGAGTTTGTAGCTACAGCAGTGCTGGAACTGTAAGTAAACTGCAATTCAGTGGTGTTACAGTCAACCTCTTTTAGAGATGCCAGCCTCTGGAAATCTAAAATCTGGAGACTCTTTCTTTTGCATTACCCCCCTGAATATCAACGATTGACCCCCCTGACCCCGACCCCCCCCCCCCCATAAGCACAATTCGATCTAGTCCCTAATCTTACATGAGGTACAGACCATCACAATTAGCTTTTATGAACGTAATGGCGAAATAATCTTTTTCAGTGATGACATACATGCGAAAATGCCCCAGAAACCAAACTTTGAATCAACGAAAATTTGAATTTTGGGAGAAAATGGGATCAATTCGAAATTAAAGCACAGAAAAGCTCATTTGGTGACCTGCACAGGAGTCCGGGAGATTGTTATCATATCCGGGAGATTCCCGGACAATCCGGGAGAGTTAGCATGTACACTCTTTATAAGATGAACACCTCCCTTAAGTGGTAGTTGGCTCCTACCTTTTTCAGCCAGTTTCTTTGGCTATCAATATATCGTGGACACCTTCCAGGGTTTGTACTGTTCCTTGAAGCCCTCGAACTTATTTTTTATTTCAAGGGTACTTAAATAACCTTAAAAAGGAGAATTTCTGCTTAAAGTGGGTTAAAAGCTGTATCCCATAAAAGATCTCACATGTGGGTAGGCCCATTAGTCAGTAGATGTTATTTTTGATGTCATCTGTAGGCAAAGGAAAGGGCTCTGAAATAATATTGTTATGGCTGTCTGTGCCTTGGATACAGTGAAAAGTGAAGACAGTTCTGGGGGATGATTGGGACCTGTTTTTCTCTTTGGAGTTTAGGACTCATGGCTAGGTGGCCAGAGTTTGCTAGCCCTAGGAGCAACTATTATCTCATAAAAACAAGGGATGCAGCAATTTAGTTGATGTGTATCGAAGATCTTACTTATGTTACTTTTTCCTCTATCTGTGAAGAAAAGAATCAAAACCCTGGTGTACATGTTTTTACAAGTGTTTCTGGTTAATACCATCTCCATTTTTTAAGAAAAAGGTTAGGTGACTCACTTGTGGATGAAAATCAAAAATATATTCTTAATCTATTTTTCTAACAGGACACCAACCCAATATTCCTGTTCAGTAAATCCACTATTGAGTCCCCTGTACCTCCATCACCTAGCCTTAACCTGGGATCTGGTGAGTACTTCATGTATGTTATTTCTACAGTGTATGTTATGGTGGAATTTTTACTAATTTTTCTTTTAATACAGAGGTTTTAATTTGTGCATGTGCTAATTCCAACCCTTCAGTCACACCCCCACCTGCACTTGCAAACTAGGACAAAGAAACCTGGGTTAAAATTTAACCCAGGGTTAATGCTAATCGGCCTTGGAACAACTGGGTCCAGGCCAATTAAATTCAAGTTCAATTTTTTTAACCTAGGTTGATTCTCAATTTCCTTTGTCTCTTAGCCCTAATCCATGAATAGTTAGGGCTAGGAGACAAAGGAAATTGAGAATCAACCGAGGTTAAAAAATATTAAACTGAGTTTAACTTTGACCTGTAACATTTACACCATAACTGGATAGCTTTTTGAGCCGACATAAATAAAGCACTATCTGGTTCAGTATATATGTGAACACAACAGGCTCACAGAACTGGAACAAGTTGTTTCTGTGTAATGTGAACACAAGTAGTAATTTATGAGATTATAGTAGTTTGTAGGTACATTTTTATTGGTTATATTGATAAAATTATTATTGTGAAGGCAGCGTGGCTGAGTGGTCAGCACGTCGGACTCGCAGTCCAGTGGTCCCGGGTTCGAATCCCGCTCTGGTCACTGGCTGGATTTGTTCTCGGTCGTCCCGAGTTCAAATTCTGGCCACGCTTGTAAATAGCCAACTGATTGCCTCCTGCCTGTTGGGGTTTTAAATCATGTTATGTTGTATTTGAATTATTTGTTTTCTAAGTATTTACTGATTGTAAAGCACTTTGGATCACTAAGAGAAAGGTGCTATAATTTATAGGTGTATATTATTATTATTATTGTACTACATTAATTTTTGTTCCTTGCAGAAGCCAATTTAAAGGAGCAAGTTGAAAAGTCCTTTAATCTGCCACCAACTTATGAGACTGTTGTATCTAGAGCTCAGCTAGCAACTGTAAGTGATCTACATGTAAACAATAACATTATGATGGCATTCTACTGTGTAAGCAGAAATGTTACCTCTGGAAAGGAAATGAGAGGGCCAGGAGGAGGCTCTTGATGTTGATAAAATTCTTGTGAAAGGGTAAAGAAGACTGAGTACCCAGACGTGCATTATATAAACGTCCTGTCCCTTAACAATATTTGCGAAATGCTTTAGAATTAGTGCCTGGAGTGCTTATTTAATTTTGGTTGTTGAACGAAGGCAATTATTTGAATGCGGCTCCTTGTGTTGTTCTTGAAATTTCAGCTACAATATAGCATTGTCCTTGTTTCAACTGAAAAAATAATTAATTATAGGAAAAAAACTGAGAAGTTAACTCTTATCATTTCTAAAATTTTATTTTAGGACTTCCATTCACTAGCAGTGGAGATTGCAGATAACTGTGAAAACCTTGTGTGCGAACAAAAACTGCAACAGAAAGGATGGGCAGCAGTTGTGGCAAACTTAGAGACCATCGCGAGGTACTGCTGCATGGTAGACAAAGAGTGTTTTCTTAAAATAATATTGTGCTTTAGTGCTCTTTTCAAAACCATGCAAACTTTGAAGTTCAAAAGCCACGTAAAGTTTTTGCTCTTTGCTGTCCTCAAACATCTTTGTGGACCTCTTAGGAAACAGAAGTTTACTTCTACGAGCTCAAAAGTTCATGGTTTGTGATTTGTGATTGGCGAATTTTGATCTATTTTATCTTGTTCTGTGTTTCAAGGAATTACTTGTGTATGATTGACAGCAGCAAAAAATGTGCTATATTGTAAGCTGGCTTTTGAATATTGTATTTTCTTTACTGCAACAGTGAGTTTAGGTCAAGATCAAGCAGTGTTCATCAAATCTACACGGAATTTCTTGATTCAAGGACAAGATACATAGAGCTTTTAGACAGGTACATCTATTTTTCAAATTTTTTTCAAGGGAATCCTTTGACAGGAGTTGATGAAATGACATTGGTATGTTCATTGATCTTGATACTCCAAATCCTTTACAAAATCAGCATGCAAAGAAAGTCGTGTCCTATAGCCAGGGGTTAGTGTTCTTAACTTGTCTGACGAGCAAGTGCTGTTTTTGGGGGCAATTCAAATGACAGAATAATTGTAATCAATCCTGCCAATCAAAAAGGGTTTTGGGGCTAGTTGAAATGACTTGCGGACTAGCACATGCTAACTACAGCTTGCCTGAATGGCAGGCTGTAAAACTGACTTTCTTTGCACCCTGAAAATCCAGATGTCATAAAGAACAAAAACATATTGATGATGAAGATATTAAAGACTGTTCATGGTCTACATAATTGTAAGGTCTTTGAAAATCTATTTGAGGCAAAGGTAAAATAAATCTGGAGAATTTTTTCCATTCCAGTGAGTTGCAACCCTGGATGCTGTCTCGATAAAAGAAAACCACTAATTAAAAACATTTAGGCTTTATTTTATTTAGCCTGTGTCTCAGAGGGGGAATTTAACGTCAGTTAATAACGTCTGCGAAGCAGCACTGAAATCCTTGTTTTGGGACCCCCTCGGACTCAACAAAGTGCGTTTCAAATTTCTTTTCATCCTAATTGGCAAATAGGCAATTGGTTTTTTAACAGGCCAATCATGGTGGGTACCCAATCCAGGTACACAGGTGGGGGCCTCGAACAAGGATTTTGGCGCTGTTTCGCAGACAGACAAGTTAGCAGGGTTTAGTTTCATCTGTGGCGCAGGCTTGATTTGATTTTGTTCATAGTTTGTTTGGAATACTTCCTCCCTTTTAGGTTCAAGCAGATGCTGCCATTGTTAGCCAGAGTACCTGTTTTACCTTGCCTAATCTCTAGACAGCTGTTTAAGGATAGGCTGCCAGGTGGATTTAGTCTTTTAGACTGGATTAGTGCACAGGTAACCCATGCTCAGCTGAGTGTTTGTTCTTTGTACCGGTGAAAGCCTTCATAATTCCTTAGAGGGGGCATGTGAGACTAGACGTCGAAAGAGTTACAGGATATTTAACAATAATATTCCTCGAACCCGAATGGGCTCAGAGTCAATAGCTCGTGAGGCCAAGGCCATAAGGGCAAGAGGAATAATTATTGTTTTAGTAAAATCCAACTAGTTGGTCAAAAATATCAAGACAAAACAACTTTAGCTTGCAAAACATGATTCAACCACCATTGTTTTGGTTTTCAAAGCCGGTGCTTTTCGCTACTAATGGGCTATAATGTATAGCCTAGTCATAGCTCAACCAATCAGAACGCAGCATTGATAAAAGTCCACTAGTTGGATTTACCTAAATAATTTATTATTGTGGATATAAATTTTTTTAAAGAAATATTTATATACTTTGAGTACAAATAAATGAAGTGTATGGAGTTGTTGTGAATAAAAGTTAATTATTTTGGTTAGGATAACAAGAACAGTCTCCAGGATATGGTTAAACAGTGTATCGAGGCAGTTGAGCAGGTAAACAGAAAAAAAAAATGGAAAAGGGATCTTTATTTTGATCTTTTTTTAAAGAGGAGATTTTCAGCATAATTTCGAATGGTGATGTGTTCAGAATCTTGTGTTCAAAGATTTCAAATACATTGTACAATACTTGGTGAAAAAAGAAGGCAACTTGAAGTGAAATCTTGAAGCTTTTAAGAATTAACATGTATTGTACTGTCGTTTATGTTGTTAGTAATGTTGAAATCTGAGTGTACTTACTGTGGTATCCTTAATTTTTCAGTTTGATGAATCTCATCTCAGTGAAATCACTGGGGAAGTAAATCAAGTTTTAGGTAAGTGCTTCTAAGGATCTTTTTAACATTGTACTTCATTCAAATCTTTTTCCATCATTCTCTATTGCTCCACCTGCCCTCAGCTGTCAGATGGCACCTAAACATGTGTTGCATCTTACATACAAAATACAGGTTCCTCTAAAAGGCGTAAACCCCGGGGGTGGGGGTAACCCCCATATATGAGCTATACAGGTATGTGCTGCTTAACAGGGTACATGTACATGCTTTTTGCCTCTCTGGCTCTGGGACAGAGTTTAAAAATTACCCTTTATGTTTGAAAAGAGGGATAGATTAATTTACCTCACTTTGACTCTGGAACAAGGTTAGTTTTTTCCCTATGATGCCTGATTATTCCCAATCAAGCATGTATATATACATGTATATAGGTGAAAAAAACTGCACTTCCCTTGTTTTTCATCACTCAGCCAGCCATATGAACAGGCTTTCTATTTTTACAATATTATGGTCTGTAACAGGGTTGTGAATTCATCTGGAAAAGGACCAGAATGTCAATGACTCAACAGACCCCATAAGAAAAAAAAATGGGATTATTCACTTCCAGTCCCCAGACATTAACCATCCTGTGTGTGGCCAAGTGGTTAACACTTCGAGCTCCGGATCTGAAGGTCTAGGGTTCTAGGGTTTCAGCCTCACCTGTTGCGCTGTTTCCTTAGACAGGGAACTTTACTCCACTTTTTCTCTTTTCACCTTGGTGTATAAATGGGTACTAGCGACATACTGGTGGGGGCAGGGTGGGGGGGGGGGGGGGGACCCTGCAATGGACTAGGATCCCATCCAAGGGAGAATAGCAATACTCCTAGACATGCTTCATACTAAGGAAACCAGGGTAAGGTCCTGCCATTTGGGCCTTTGGATCATGTGTGCCTTCACCTTACCCTTTTACCTTTGGTTATAAAGATATTAGAAGGTCTTTGTCTCCTGGGACACTTAATCAAGGTATAATTATGTCAGTTGACATGTTTTAATCTTTTCAAATCAGAATCTCTTGACAACACTAACATGAAAGAGATAAAAGGATTGGATGAAAGACTAGCCGGACTTCAGCAGCTTCTTCAGAATGTTCAGACCTTGACACAGTCACAGGCAGATATGGCTCAGGGTTTTCAACAGAACCAAGCCCGAGCGCAGAATATTGGTGACCCCTCAGTGCTTCCTGATCTTTGTGCAAGTCACCAGAAACAGCTTATGATGCTGATGAAGAATCATTCACATTTGAGGTGAGCTCAGTGTATTCCAATAGGCTTCGATGAAGTCCATGCAGTCACAGTGTGCAAAAAAAGTCATGTCCGGCTTATGCACCATTCTCAGCATTTCTTGTATCTTCACCATACTAAGACTTCCGAAACTGTTGCACATTTTGCGTGAATTCACAAGCGTGGCTAATTTTGCTCAAGATAGCGTCGGCTGAAAAGTTGACCTTTCGCTTTTTGGACGCCATCTTGGAAGGGCCTGGGAACAACAACACACAAAATGCTACTACAGTACAACCCACTTATAACAACCTGCCTTTTTTATTTTTTATACTGCGTAACTACGAGTGGTAGAACCGTAGTTTCAAAAATCTACCTCTATCATAAAACGTGCCTCTCATGATCCGGCTCACTAGTAAATTATGTTCTCAACTTGCCCATTGGGTTGATCTCAAGAGAGCTGGGTAACATCTGTAGAAAGCTTTTTGTGTTGTTATTAGTTCTACCAAGACAATTCTTTTGATGAAAAGTGTCTTTTTTATTCAAGGGATGTGAGGAAAAGATGTGCAAGAGCCAAAGATGAACTGTCTACTAATCTCCACACTAGACTAAGGTATTATTAAAATATTATGTTTGAAGAGTTGAGAACTAGTACTTAGCATGTACATGGTATTCTTTAAAATTACGTGATATGGAATATCTGTTCAAAATTAAAGGGCCTCATGAAAATAAATTCAGGTGTAGAACTATCTGAACTTCAAACAGCTCAGCCAGCGCAGCCCTTATAACTTGTCGTCGGTGATTCTTATTTAATTACGACCACCTGCATATGTGTAAGAATTGTGTTACAACTGTTTGACTGTGTGCCTATAGTTTTCCATTCTTCATATGAAATAAAAATTTACTTGGCTTTACAGGTGGATTATGTATGTGGAAAAGAAAATATGTGACTGTGACGGCACTGTAATAATGTACCATGAAAATATCAGAAGAATCAAAAGAAGGTAAGTATTAGTAGAACAGTTTAAATGACTCACAAGACTGTGCAAAATCTACATTCAGTTGACAGTTTCTAACATTTCTCGTTTTTAGAGTCAAGTTTACGGCAAATGGCAACTGTGAATTGCACCATGTCACCAAGTTTTCCTTTAACTTATGCTTTACTGTTCATTACTTCTACTCCAAAATTAGTAGCTTCAAGTTAGTTTTGTCTTATTGTGATACTATTGTTTTGGACTGTTTTTAGCTGCACTTGTTCTATTTTTAAAAATTCTCAATTTGAATGCGACGTTTGCCGATTGCCTTAAACATCACTCCAAATCTCTCTATAATTATTATCATAATTATGTGTACAAATCATGCTGTACAGGCACATACTACAAAATCATCTTGTTCAGTTTTTATCTTAGTTATTATTATTCTATGGATAATGTTTCAGGCTGGAAATTATTGAACAGGTAAATGAAGCACCTCGAATTTACATCTTAGCGGTGGCTGAAGTGGTCAGAAGGAGATCTTTTTCCTCACAGTTTCAAAAGGTACAGAATGCAGTTGGTTTTATAGGTCGATAATCTGAGTTAAATATCATCAACTGATGTTACTCAACGTAGGTTGACTGTAATGGTGACCTCTGCACAGGTTTTAAATACATCAGTTACTCAAACTTCAGTCCTATATTCAGGAGTACACTTACCCAGCTGAACATATTCCACCTACCAGGTCTTTTGAAATGAGTAGCTCAGACTGGGCTTAAACCATTTTAGAATGTACAATGTATGTATATGGTTACAACTGCCTCAGAACTTACAGAGGCCCTTCCTTGAATTAACTTTCCAAACAAGTTGTTTAGAGTCTGTCCTCTTAAATCTGGAAGATATTGCACTGTTAATAGGAAAAGCTTATAATATGTAACTTTGTTTCTTTTTTCTGCATAGTGGGCAAGTAAGTTATGTGAGGTATCCGTCCAGGCAAGATCAGAGGAAACTGCAAGGAGAGAGGAGTTTGATTTGCAGTTTGGTAATAATTATTATCAACTGAAACTATTATGCATGTGTTTATTCTCTTGGTTAACCTCTATTTATAAAGTCGGTCAAGGACCCACCAGTTTCCATGTAATTTTCAAGTTCGTGAAAGGACATTTTTCAGAGTTCTTTTTTTAGGTAGTGGAGGAGAAGCTGCACTTAACATGTTTTTTGAGAGGGTTTTAATTAATAGAAGCTGAAAAAAATAGATGTAATTTATGTAATATGGAAGAAACAACTGAAGATAACTTGTGTTCCTGTAAATGATGCTTAGCATCATTATAAAATAAGGACCCTTTTAGCCTCAGTATTTTTCTACAAAACATAGAAAAAACCAAAGAGTAAAAGCTGTGGACAATGCATGAGTTGAAGATCCCAATGAAAAGTCCAGACAATTTTAAACTTAAAGGAAAAAAATCAGCCTTAAATTTACACAAATGTACCATTGGTTCTGTTTGCCTTGAGGCATTTAAATAATTATCTGATGTTATTTATTAATATAATGGGAGTTATATAAATTATTATTCACTGATATGACTACCTTTTTTATTTTCCTTTAGGGCAGCACTTCTTGCAGAATCTTTTTGGTGGTCTGGGTGACAGACCTTCTAAATTTCCTGAAAAACCTCCAAGACCCTTTGATGAACAACTCCCCATCATTACAGAAAGAGATTTTCAAGAACTACAGGAACAGATCCCAGAATTAGCTGCTTACTTGGAGACCAGCTCTGTTAGTGTCTGTATGAAAGATGAAACTGGCAAAGAAAGTTGCCTACAAATGGAAGAACTTGAAAGTCTAAACACTAGATCTCAGTTGCGGGGTTTGTTAGAACGCAGAACTAGTGATGGTGTGGGAGACCAGAAAACTGAATCATTTGCGGAAATGTCTTCATCTGAAAAGGCTACACAAATGAGTTTGGATGCTTCCACAAAAGTTGAATGGTCTTGCGAGAAAGAGGAAAAAACTCCTGTACAAGAACTGCAAGGAAATCAGTTCTATTCTACCATAGGCATACCAGTTGTTAGCGAAGTGACAAATGTGGGAAAAGATCATATTAGAGAAGAGACTTCACAGTGTGCAGATGATGATAAAACCAAGGAGCGGAAAAAAAGTAGTAGTGATAGTGCCTCTGAAAAAAGCTCCGGTCTAGATGAAGATAGTGATTCGGTTTTCAGATCAGCACATGAAGACTATGTGACTGTATTTGGTGCAGATTTGGCTGTCAATGTGAATGCAAACGATCTCCGCCCTGATATTCAACCAATAGGGGTGCTTCAGGAGGATTGCACGGCACTTCTTGATGATGCTAGTCAGACAACAACCCTGGCTAGTTCTGGTTCTCAAAGTTTAACTGATCACAGCACTCAAACAGAGCATAGCTCTGATAGTAATTTGCTGATAACAGAGTCTGGCTCACAAGAGTCTTGTGGGAAAGGATCCCTAGACGTTGAACGTGTTGAGAGAACTGATCAGCCCATGGTGAATGAAATGGTTGAAAGATTAAAACATGCAGAGGAGAAGTTAAGGACTACTCAAGAATCTTTAGAAAGTGTTTTTTCTCAGAGAGAGAAACTTCATCATGTGAATGTGAAAGTTAGAGATTGTCTCAAGCAAGAGTTTGAGGTTTTTCGTCAGTGTCTTAATGAATGTAAGAAACTTCTAATAGACTTGGAATCAAAGATAAAAGAGGATGTTTTGATTGCTGTTGCTAGTGTACAGCAAAAGGGAGATTTTTTTAGGGAAAATGTTAGTGGAATTGTAAGCAGAAGAACTAGAGACGAATTTGAGAAAGAACTTGCACAATTCAGTTCACAATTTGAACAAGAGAGAAGTACTTTCCAAGAGGTGAAATCAGAACTTGAGATGCAGAAAAGTAAACTTTTGGAAGAGCTTAAACAATTACAAACTGAAAAGGAAACAACTGAATCTTTGCACAAAGAGGAAATGCAAAAACTGAGTTTGGTTTTGAATGAGTACAAATCCAAACTCGATGAGCATGAGGGAGCTGCACAGAAACTTCAGGAGAGTAAATCACGTTATGAGGAAGATCAACAAATAAGGTTTAATGCTATAATGATGAAACTGAAGCGAGAGAAAGAGAGTGCCTTGTTTCAAGCACAGGAAAAGATTAAGGAGCTAACTCAATGTGTACAGGAACACGAGGAAAATTTAAAATCCATCATGATGGAAAAGGAGAAGGTAACAGGAGAATATGAACAGGCACATGGTGCTTTCCTTGCACGGGAGCAAGAACTTTTGGCAGGTAAAATTTAAATTTTCACTTTCAAATGGTAGCGTGGGTTCTATTTGTGTCCCCTTCACAGGCACGTGATCTTACAAGCAGGGCTTCTGATATTTCGCGCGGTCGCGGACCCGCGAAATTCAGGTATTTCCGCGAAATCCCGCGAAATTTTCCAAAAAACGCGAAATACCGCGAAATCCGCCAGAAATATTTCCAAATATATGTCGGCAAAACATATTTAATACTTATCTTGGTTATTAGACCGGTTTTATTCACCCCAAACGTCCAAAATTAGCTTGAACCTTCGTCACTACAACGAGTAAACAACGTTGCGAAAAACTGGGCACTAACCATAATGTTAATAGCTTTAACATTCGCTCATTTAATCGAGCAAATTGTTGAAAGAACAAATGATTATCCCTGTTAAAAAAAAAAAAAGTTCACCAACGCTGGTCATATCGACGCAAAATTGATCGATTTTAGCGAAATTTGCCAATAAAACCCCAGCGAAATCGGCTGTTTTTTTTATACTGATTGTTTCTTGGTGAGGTTCCCCCCCCCCCGAAATTTCCTGTGAAATCGGCCGATTTTCCAAAGAATTTGCCCCTGAAAATCCTTCGAAAATTGACTTTTTTCCGCTAAAATCTCGCGAAATGGGCCAATTTTTCTGCGAATTTTGACTTTTCTCCCGCGAAAATCGCCCGAAATCGGCCGATTGTTCCGCGAATTTTGACTTTTTTCCCGCGAATTCGGCCGATTTTTCCGTGAATTTGCCCCTGAAAATCCCGCGAAATTTTGCTTTTTTTCCGCGAAATATCAGAAGCCCTGTACAAGGGGTACTTACCAGTTGCTTATGGGAAAACCAGAAATTCTGGTTAGAAAATAATTAAATGATTCCCGCCATTCCATTCAAGACGCTTCAGAAAATATGGTCTATGAATAGACGATATTCGTATTCCCTGACGGCCCTGGGACGAGAGACTTCACAGCATGATTGCGAGGTGAAAGCGGGGACCTTTTTGGCAAAAACACAAACAAACATTGGTTAGTCGCGGCTGAATTGCTGCAAAACGATAGAAATCAGCAAAAAACTGCAAGATTTGAAAGCTGAAACCTTACGGGTAAGCTAAAGGGATATCTGTTTCAAAAAACAAAACTGTGGGAAGACCTGGTCGTACTAACAGCAAAAGTTAAAAAGCCACGAAGCCAATAGAGTACTAAAGTGTGACGTCATAAAAATGAAATTTCTGAAATTATGGGATTTGTCAGGATATTCTGAAAGAACAATGTCCAAGAGGCCTACTTGCCAAAAATGAGCATTTGGGGGCAAATTGTCTCTGAGATCGTAGCCCAGTTATGCTTACAAAACTCCATACAAACCCTTTTAAATTTCTCTTGGGTCGACCCAAAAAAAAATTAGAAGGGTTTGTATGGAGTTTTCTGAGTATAACTGGGCTACGATCTCAGAGACAATTTGCCCCCAAATGCTCATTTTTGGCAAGTAGGCCTCTTGGACATTGTTCTTTCAGAATATCCTGACAAATCCCATAATTTCAGAAATTTCATTTTTATGACGTCATCACTTTAGTACTCTATAAGAAGAAACAAGAAGTAATCAAGAAAATGGTCTATTGTGTCAAAATGTCAATACTCGAATCCTTTTTATATAATTTTCTTCTTCTTATAATTTATTATTTTTCTCTTGTGTGTATCTGTAGTGTGGAGTTTAAACTGCTCAGTATTATTGTCTGTACCAAACTCTGTGTTCAACTGCGTGCACGTTTTTGTACTCTCGCACAGTTGTTATCGAAGATAATGTAACGTAAACTTAAAAATAAACTTTACCTAGTCATCTTTTTTCAAACCGGTTGAACTTCCTTAAAATGCACATGGACTGTGTGCAGAACGCTAAGCCCTGTCCTGATAAGTAATTATCCACTGAATGAGTCGTTTGGTTTACTTCAAATACACATTCAAGATTTTGCATATGCTCTGTTAGAAAATTTCAACTGCAAAGTAGGTGTGATAACATCACGGTTAACTTTATCGCAGGCTTTCGACAATTACGTCCATTTCAATGAAAGATATTCTTCAAAAAGTTTAAAGGACACTGAAAATTACAATTAAACTGGGTTCGGGGATTTTGAGAACATCTCTGTTTATATTAAATTATAAACTCGCTCACCAAGCACTCTTCTCATCAATATAATTATGGTTAGGATCGCTGTTTTTCTTAGTAATAATGAGCACATCTTCCTTTTGTTGTTTGAAATAATGACCTCTCAAGTATGTAAGCCCTTCGGAACTTTACAATGTTAAAAATTTTCCTTAAATTCGGCAAACTCAGCCGCAGTTTTCTCATTATTTGTTTGTCCTCTGGGGAGAAGGTCCCCGCATGAGCCTCGCATTCATGATCAAGGCCTACTCTTCCCAGGACTGTCGGAGAATACAAATACTGTCTATTAAGGCAATGCATTTTTCTACTCTTTTTGATCTGTTCAGCTAATTTAGATACTTATGCTTTGTTGTGGGTCATGCTCCCATTATGGCAACTTTTATAGTTTCACATTTATGCACAAGATTTCCCCCAGGTGTTTTGTGTAAATGGTAAGCATCCCAGATTTTTGTAATGACCTTGGCTGGTTGTCTTAGTTGGGGTTGGATCCTGAGCCTTGCAGTGCAGCATTCCAGCTGAGCTAAGTGGGAGTCAGTTAAGGACAATTTGACACTTTGGTTCTAACTTTCATTGAATTTTGGTTGTCAGCTCTTCAGGAAAGAGAATCAAAGCTTCAAGAAAGTGAAATTCTAATGCAGAAAAAACAGGCAGAATTCATGGAGCAGATTGAACAAGAGAAAGCGTCGACACTAGCACTTCTGCAAGTTGAGCGACAAATGTGGGAAGCAAAGAGAAACAAGCAAGCTGTAGGAAAAGAACAGGAACCTGAGTAAGGGAACTCTTTTGCAAAGTCTTTAATATGCTTCCTTGTTTATTTTGAATTGGGGTTGCTCTTGCCTTCTCTTATTATTTGAAGATTGGCTGCTATGTTGTCTGATCTTGTGTATCTGTTATAGGTCGAATGAGATTTCAGGTTAATTTTGACTCAACTCAACTAAATTTTTTGATTTTTTTCTCGTAGTCTTAGAAATTGAGAGGCAACCTAGGTTAAAAAGTGTAAACCTGAAATCAAATGACCTGTAACATGTCTTTCCTTTCGGAAACTCAATTCCACTGTCCCTATTAATAATGCTCTCATGGTCTTCTGTGGATGACCTTTTAATGCTACGAGAGTAACAGTGATGTTCTCAGCCAATAAACTCAACCTAACCCTGAGGCAGATGATACTGGTCAAAATTGAATTCAGGTTAAAATTTTCTAACCTAGGTTGATTCTCAATTTCCAGCTAGGTGGTATTCTTAACCTTGTTTTGTTTATTTCAGTTATTTGTTTCTGTCCTAATTTGCGGGTTACATAGATAAGCTACTGGGTTACCACTATAAAGTCATTTTTTTAAAAATTTATTTCAATCCTCAATTTTTATATTAATTTTACTGACATTGCATTTGACTCTGCAGGTGTGCTACTGATGCAGTTCTGGAGGACAACTATCAACAGAGGATTAAACTCTTGGAAGAGGTGAAAAAGGTTTCTAGGTTTCTGCCACAGGTTAGAGAAGAGAGGTCTACTAAAGTTTGAGTTTGGATGAGCATTATTTTGGAAGGAAACAAATTAGACAGAGACAAAAAAACAGTTACCTTCAGATTGAACCTCTGTAGTATGGTATCCATGGGACCAAGAGAACTAATTACATAGAGGTGTTTTTCATATCGTGGACGGAGGTGACTTGAGGAGAAGTGTTGCTATACTTAACTGTTCCTTGAGCCCAAATGGGCTCTGAGTCAATAGCCCATGAGGCTGAAGGCTGAATGGGCTATTGACTCAGAGGATATGAGAGTGAGAGGAATAATTATTGTTTAAGTAAAATCGAACAAGTTGGTCAAAAAATTAATATTGAGACAAAACAACTTTAGCTAGCAAAACGTGATTCACCTGCCATTGTGTTGGTTTTCAAAGCCAGCGCTTTTCACTACTAGTGGGCTATAACATATAGCCTAGTAGTTGCTCAACCAATCACAATGCAGCATTGATGATAGACCACTAGTTGGATTTTACTAACAACTCATATTTTGTGGCTTTAATAGGAAAACAGGAGACTCACTGAAAGGCTATCAGGACAAACTGGTATGTTATAGTAATACTCTGGAGCAGTATCTTTTTATCATACAGTAGGGAAAATTGTTTTGTTTTGAGCTTGATTATGATTGTGTGTGAAAAAAACTAAAACAGCAGTCAGACAGGATTACAGGGCTGTATATGAACGTGATTGGTTTTCAAACAGACACGAACATAGTTATGCAGCTTTTGGTTGGATAAGTGAATGGTCACAAAACACATTCCCAGCTCATGAAAGATTGCTAATTGCTAATTTTTAATTTTCCAACAACATAAACTGGACTACCTGCTGGAAAATATTATTATTGAACTTGGTGCTTTTCCCATCTTGTGCTTGTCTTTGGTGCTTGGAAATCATTCTCTTGGTTTGTTATTAATTTTGGCAGTGAGTTCTAATTTGCAAACCATATTCATGTAGTATCAATAATATTTTGTACGTAAAGGTGAGCAGCAGATGCCTACAGTGAATATATGTGAGTAGCTAATGCACTAGTTGTTTTCTACATGTGTAGAAACATTGTATGATTTGCATGTTAATGTTTATTCCCGTGGCTCAACAGGTGGGGATAGTTCTGTTGAGGATGGCGGAGAACTGCAACAAGTAAGACCTACTTAAGCAATAGAAAAAGTTTTCCACGTTTGCATAGCCTGATATAAACACGAGAGGGGTTGGGAGAATGCGAGACCATTATGCAAACGCAAGACGAAGTCGAGGGTTTGCATAACTGTCGAGAATTCTCGCGCGCACGCGTAATCAGTTCTTAATTGTTTTGCAAAAATATGCTATTCAAAATATGGATTTTTCTCGCTTAAACTGTCAGCTTAAGCGAAAAAAAAATTGACACACCTTCTTTGTAACGATTTTCCAAGTTTCAGCCGACGGAGGAATGGGTAAATAAAGTAAACTTGTCGAGTTTTGAACTTGAAAACTTTTTCAAATTTGTGCTTGCATGACTAGCGCGCGAAAAGCAATTAAAACATCTTGATGCCACAACCATGTTTACATACTCTCATGCAAACATTCCTCTCGGCCAATCGGAGCGCATGTACTATCTTATTTATTTTATAAAATGTTATACCATAGTTTATACTAGTCATTGGTTGTTAAATTTGTTGATGCCCCAAGTCATATGGCTTTGAAGGGATGTGGACTCAAAAGGATGAGTTCATTGCAAGGTAAATACAGAATAGAACGTTTGTGTGTTGATCAGTGGATAGTTGTGCTTCCTCCAGCAATTTCTCATTTTGTGGTTTTTACTTTCCCAGATGTCATCCGTTACAACCTGGACAGTTTTTTTTTTTTCAGCAGCATCTAGCTGGAGTTTTGAAAATGTTAACTGTGCTTAATTCCTTGTGGCTCAATCTCTTTTGTTGTTTAAAAAATCGCAAATTTAAGATTGTTTACTTCCAAGCACTTTTCCTTCTGTGGTGTGATTTTCAGGCTTGCCATGCC
>NC_133212.1:18732250-18744750 GCF_958299795.1 Porites lutea
GTAAATTTTCCAATTTAAGCAGTTGGAAAGAAGAAGCCTGAAAAAAAAATCAGGGCTTCAACGGGATTCAAACCCGTGACCTCCGCGTTACCGGTGTGTTGCTCTACCAACTGAGCTATGAAGCCACACATTGGGAGCGAGGTCAATTTATTGAGTTCATATCTCCTGTGAGGTGTGAAGTGATGTGAAGTATATATGAAATAATTCATTTTGAACTGCGGTTGTAGATGAAAGTGAAGAATGATCATCGCAGTAAATTTTCCAATTTAAGCAATTTTCGAATCCCGTTGAAGCCCTGATTTTTTTTCAGGCTTCTTCTTTCCAATTGCTTAAATTGGAAAATTTACTGCGATGATCATTCTTCACTTTCATCTACAACTGCAGTTCAAAATGAATTATTTCATATATACTTCTCATCATTAACATTATGCTTTAAAGTAAAACTTTTGTCATTATTGTTATAATAGGTAAGTGTTCAGAATGGCCAGGTCCAAATTGTTAACCTTGGGGAACATACAGGGTGCTTTGTTAACCTGGTTGTCGGTAAAAAGAAAGTTCTCCTGTCTAAAATATAATACATGTGAATTTATGCTGCTCCCGGCAACATTGTTTTTTCAAGTTTCCTAGATTTTACTTTATGAGCTTATCTGAATCTTTTTTTTTATAATTTACGCCCAATGCACCTATCATGATGATGATGATGATTTTACAATTTTATGATGATATGTATCATTTTCTTTGCAGGTGGCCCTAAAAGAAGGTAAGACTGCACTCAAGTGATGATGTTCTTTGCTCTATGACCTTCAACACTTTCACTCCTTCAGAGGCCAAAAATAAAAAATTCAAAAAAAAAATCGAAATTTCTTTTTGTAAAGTCCTGAGAAGTATTAAAATACTTTACTGCTAAAGAGGTTTCATTTGAATGGTAACACCAAAAGTTAGAAATGACAAAGAAAATCATCCCAGCATAGGTCAGTCTATTTCCTTGAATAGGCACTGGGTGCTTATATAAAATGTCGGTTAAAAGAGGTGACACTTATTGGAAGGAGGGTGCTTAATCAAGGGGTTGCTTATTAACCCTTTAAGCCCTGATATCCACTTACAAATTCTCCAAAATAACAACCATACATCTCCCTTAAGAATAAGTTGAGAGAATTTGATAATAGATCAAAGCATTTTCCATTTAGTGATCAGTTTTTTAACTCTCGTAACCATTTCTCTTGGCAACATATGGGTATTTTTAGGAGAAAATTGATATTGATCACTATTGGGACTTAAAGGGTTAAGGTTTCCTCCTGACGTTAATCAATCGTACCATAGTCCTGTTATGCCGTTTACACACATATAAATGTTGAAGTTGAAGCTTGAAAAGTTATCAATTACCAGTAAGTGGCAATAATAACAGGTTTTCCTTGTATCTTTACTATCTAAGAAAGTGATGGGAAACCGGTGGGGGCACTTATTAGAGAGGGGCGCTTTTGGGTGATTATTGGGGGAAGGGTGCATATATATTAGAGTGTGGGCAATTATTCAAGGAAATAATTTTATGGTATGTCAGTTCTACATCTGTTTAAGTTTTGCGGCTCCAGTATTCATAGTGATTTTTATGTGGCCCACTTCAATATTGGTATTTATTCATTGTCTGTCATTAGACCATGGATACTAGCACAAATGATGGATAAGGAGTATTGTCAAGCTAAAAAGGTATGTCAGGATGGCCTTAAACAATATTTCTACTTTATCAAAGAATCAGCTGGTAGAGAAAGTTTTTGCATAACAAGAATCACTGATTTTTTAGTGAATTCAAGAAGAGAAAAAGGAGAGGCATCTCTTTCCATCTCCTTGGGGCACTCCTTGCCCACCTTGGGTTTACTGTTTTACATTTTTTTTCTTTTCTGCGTCAACCCAATAAGTGGACCCATGTCTTTATTTGAGATAGTTTTTGCTGAGAAGTCTTATAAAATAAATTACAATTTCAGAGGAGGGGGAGGGATGGGGTGACCCCTTAGTACTCCTCCAAATCCACCCATACTATAGTGTCAAATCAGTCAAATAGCAATAATAATAATGAAGACAATGGTTCATTCAATATTTAGAATTCAGTTCATTGATTACAGGAATTTTCACTTCAGCTTCCTAAAAATCCTGCTGCTGCACAGGCAAATACATCCCTTATTTTGGAAGAGAAAAATATATTGGTTTATTTATCATCTTCCTAATTTTCTTATTCTACAGCCAAACAACAGGTTTAATGTTCCTGTTGGGACAAAATTTTACAGAATAAAAGCCATACCATATGAATGGGAGAGGTAAACACTAAGAACAAGGTCTCACTCTTCCACGAATTTAAGTTTGTTAGAACTCGATCAAGCTGCTAGCATTACTGTTCTTTTCTAGATGTGTGATTATGAAAGAGCATCTTTCTCAGGTTTCTGCCAATGTTATTGGTACAAAATGTGGTGTGCCTTTAAAATGTATTGTTAGTTAGGCTTTAAAATTATTATACGTCTGCATATATTTTATAACCATTTGCTATCTTTTCTAGTGTATAAGTACTTTGAAAAATCAATGGACTCAATTTCATCACAGAAAATAATTTACGTTAACAGTAATAGTCAAATTGTATTTAACCCTTACAGCTATTCTATTGGAAGAAAACTATAATCTAGGGAATATGGTGAATAGCACTTTGTGGCTAGGTGATGCTACTACCGGGTTTGTCCTTCCTACAAAAATATAATACTCAGTTCATCCCATAATAAAGGCACTGAAACATTTTGCTGCAAGGTGCATAAAATTCGTTTGTCATTTTTAACAGCTCAGAATCTCAGTAATCTTCTCAATTCTGCCATTAATACATTTTTGCAACATTCTATTAATATTTTGAGTGCAAAGCCTGAATTTTTTTTGGGTGAAACATGTTAGGGTTGGTCCTTTTCTACTACTGTTTTGCTTCTTTACAATTTCATAAAGAGAGAACGCATCTTGAAGGGTGAGATTAAGGGAAAAAATTAGCTTTTTGTAGATACCTTTAATCATGTCTACTAAAACTAGTTTAATGAATTTATGCCAAAGTGAAGATAAGTGTTATGTTTTCTTTCTTTGAGTGAAGCTAAAAAGTGGGATTGATGATTGTTTATACCTCTGTAAAAATAGAGAATTGGAATTAAATGAAAATTTTGAAGACCTCTTGAGGTCTGGTGGTGTATGACCAAGTAAATGTTTACCTGGTTATTTTGATGTTTAATTATTTTTCTTATTGAGTATTGTGGGAATTTCAAATAGCTTATGGCATTGAAGCTGGTTTCTTCTTCTTTATAATATTTTAGTATATACACACTCAGTGATCTTGGTAATTCAAGCAATCTGATTGGTTAGCTATCTCGGACTATGACGTTATATTCACCGCGCTAGGCGGTGAATATAAAGCCGAACAAAATCGCTGTTGTGAACTGGGTGTTTTGCCAAAGTTTCAAAGTAAAACCTTTTTGAAAATACACGAATATCCAAGTGCTGATGACTTTGAAGGCAAGAAAGGACTTCATGGTGTTTAAACAGCGTGATTTATTGTGAAGTGGTTTACTTTAGCTGACTTTTTGTACGCTCGAAGCTATGTTTACCACTTCAGAGGAAAACGAGGTCGCTTTGTCACTGTTTTGTGATTTCGGGATTTTCTCGCAAGACCAATTTTGCCTATAAATAGAAGTTAATTTATGGAGAAGAGAGGAAGGCAAATATTTTCGAAAATTGTACGTGCCAGCAAGTTAACAAGGCAAAGAACTTTGGAGATAAACAACGCTCACCTTGATCGCAGCCGCTGTTGACAGCATTTGCAAGAAGCGACGAAGAAAACTTTCTCATTCACGGTGAGTTGACAGAAACAAATAAAGCTCTAGATACTTTTCTTCTCAGAATTAGGTAGTAATTTAAATTTTCGGCGTTTTCTTTTAAACCGTTGATGCTAAAGCTTACAAAACTCGATACAAAAGGATTAAAACTATCATTTGCCATGTTTGAAGATACTGTAAAGATCTAACTTTTGCGCATCCACTGTTTACGGCTTCGTGTTCACGCATGAATTTTCACCCGTCAATCAAACTAATCGTTTTTTAATGGTTTCCTTTCTGATTCTGTTTAGATCACTTCGTGTGAATATACTAAAATATACTCAGTTAATATTGTTGAATAATCCCCTCGACTTCGTCTCGGGGATTATTCAACAATATTAACTTCGCCTTCGGCGAATAATTGTTAAATAAATAATAATAATAATAATAATATTATGATTATTATTACATGTTTACTTCCAACTATAAGGCTAGCTCAATCGATTTTGAGATGCAAATTTCCCTCCATGGATAAGCCCCTCCAAAAATAAGCCCCTCAAAAAGGGCCCTCAAAAAAGTGGGCTTCATGATTGTTTACACCTCTGTAAAAATAGAGAATTGGAATTAAATAAAAATTTTGAAGACTTCTTGAGGTCTGGTGGTGTATGACCAAGTGAATGTTTACCTGGTTATTCTGATATTTTAATATCAGAATAACCAGAATTAAAATTCTTAATGATTTTTCTCAGTCAGTTTTGTTGAACTTTCAAATAGCTTATGGCATTGAAGCTGGTTTCTTCTTCTTTATAATATTGTAAATAATAATAATAATATTATTATCATTACATGTCAAAGCAATAAAAATTTCAGTTGATTTGTGGAAAACAGCCATAAAAATAATGAATTCTGATAATTCACTTTGCGATTCTCGGGAAACTATGGGGATACCGTAAAATTCTGAAAATAAGCCCCTCCATGTATAAGCCCCTCCAAATATAAGCCCCCTAATCCGGTAACGCAAAAAGCACTCTGTTAAATCGCCCCTCCAAATATAAGCCCCCTGGGGGCTTGTACTTAGAAAATTGCCCTCAAATGCAGAGTAAAACAAAGCAAAAACGGCAAATTTGCTTCCAACTATAAGGCTAGCCCAATTGATTTTGAGACGCAAATTTCCCTCCAAAGATAAGCCCCTCAAAAAGGGCCTTTGAAAAATATAAGCCCCGGGGCTTATTTTGAAATTTTACTGTAATTAATTCTGTTGTGAGATGAATCACAAAAAGCCTGTTTAATTTGCCATTGAGGGTGAAGCTGGCTTATTGACACTCTTGATACTTTTTTTGAGGTGAGCTGCCTGTGTATTTAACATCATTTCTCATATTCAGACCAAGTAATATAAGAAGTTTTTCCCTACCTTTTAAAAATTTTACTTGAATATGATCAAAACGCACTTTCTTTGATTCTTTCTATGTTTTGTACAAAAATAAACCTGATTATTTTGTATGACAGAATCAACAATGACAACATTTTTGTGGTTATTTATTGTATTTTATTTCTGCTAACTAGTATTTTGTAACACTATAATAATAATTCACGTACAAGAGTTTCTTTTGGGATTTCTCTCATCCACACAATATTTCATCTTTTTGAAGAGTACAAAGTTCTCTCACAAGAACTAGTATTAAAAGGAACATAATTATCGTACCAACAGTATCATATTTTACATGAAAAGTCCCTAAGTCATTGTGTGTTTCCTTTTTGCTAAATTTTATCAAAAAAGTTCTAAGTTCTACCTACAATAGACACGTATGTTAATATGATAGACTACAAGCTAAGGTCTCTTAGTTAAAGGAAATTTCATGTTTTCTTGTGCTATCTGTGCTGTTCTAAATATTGGGAAAGAAGAAGAGCTGGCACACAGAATGTTTCCCTCTTGTTTTCAATCTCCATGATACGATCACCATTACGGTTTAAACCTGTGCATTAAAAATGAAAAAAAGGGAATCAAAAATAAGTAGGTTGATAAAATAAGGCCATGCAGTGCCACACATAGTGAACTACTTAGGGTCCAACAACTAAGACTTGATGTTGGTATCTGGCAACAAAGACGGGTAAATTTGACAAGAGAAAAGTAAAATTTAACAAGGAATCTAAGTTAGATGGTAATTATTATTATTATAATAATGCACAAACAGGTTTGAATTTTCTTTCTTTGGCAATAGCACGATGTTGAAGAAAACCAACTTCTCACACAATGAATGCCATTTGTCTGCCACACGACAATGTAAAAGCACTTATAGCAAGCATTCTTCTGTATCACACAAGGCTGCAAGCACACTGTTTGTAGGAATTCCATGTTTCACTATTCAGGCTGGCTTCCCACCAAATGAGTTTCATGTAAGCTGGTGGGTAGATTAGAAACGAGAGACTCTTCTTCGGGTTGGTGAGTTTTGTCTCATGACTTTGCCACTCCCAAGAAAACTCTACTAGAGAGCCAGCTGTAACAGCCTTGTATCACTCTCACTGGGATTATGATCAGGTTCTAAAATGCTATAACTTACTGCTGGATTTTAAATCAAGGAACTGGCAAACACCATGAACCAACAGTCTGTCAAAACTGCAACACAGTGAAAGAAAAATAATTAGCATTACTTTCAACAAAAATACAGACCAAAATGAGCATAGCACCAGTATTTAGCTGTGAACACACCTGGATGGTATGTTTGTTATCATGACGGAACCGGGGTCATCAGAAAAGTAGGAAACCACTTCCTCTTCATGGTGCTTCAGCCCACCCTGTATAAAAGGTTTTAAAAAAACAAGCAAAATGTAAAAAAAAAAAACGAAAAGAGAACTGAATGAGTGATACATCTATATACTTAACACACCCATCTACATACTTAGCCCACTCTGTATTAAAGGTAAAAAAAGAAAAATGTAGAAAACGAAAAGAGAAATGAATGGGTGATACATCTATATTCTTAACACACCCATCTTTTTACTCAGCCCACCCTGTATTAAAGGTAAAAGAAGCATGTAAAAAACGAGGAGAGAAATGAATGGGTCATACATCTACATACTTAACACATTTTTAATAAAGCCTAAAACAAAAACAAGAAGAATCACCGACATACCAGAGTTTACGATAAGATGTCCTTGAAAAATGATGATAAAATTTGGTTCTAAATTTGTCCAAGATTACTGTTCATTTATGGTATGTGGAGATAAATTTAATGTGAAAAGGAGTTTTTAACCTGATTAAAAAACACTGGACAGCCATGAGTCTTGAGTCTTCAATATGACTGATATGGAAATGTGTTGGTCAAGACATACTTATTGCTATCAATAGAAACGAATATCTACTAACTTAATAGTAAAACATACCATTGAAAATCGCTTGTTTAGAAGTGTTCCCCTGATCCGTCCTTCAATTTTGTTGAAAGACCTTTCTGCAGTTACCACAGCATCTACAGATGCAGTGAATTGAAATAAGAGAAGACATTTTATTTACATAGTGCTAAGAGTATATTCATATTCTAAAGCCGTTATAAGAAACTGACAAACACAAACATGACAAACAGTACCCCAAGAGAAAATACTTAAAATAAAATACTTCAATCACTGTACAAAAGCAAAGTTCACTGGGCAAATGCCAAACAAAATACGAGAGTTTTTAGAGCCTACTTTAAACCCTGAACACTATGGATACTCCTGACAGCTGAAGGAAGAGTGTTCCATGGTGAAAGGCCAACATAAGCGAAGGCCCTCTCCCCAAGAGACATGTATTTTATGAAGTGATACTCTATGTTACAAGTGGTCAGAGTGCTGCAGGGCTGTCCCTAAGGGCTGAGGGACAAGGATTTCCCCTGGCTGCGAAAAGCACGACCTGCAGCTACTTTGAGGAGAAACAAAAGGGAAGCTGAACACGAAGAACTTCCTAGCTGTTCAGTTTCCTGCCAAACAATTGCATTGATCTAGGAACTTTAGTGTGCAAAGAAAGTCGTGTCCGATAGCCCGGGGCTAGTGGATTTTGCTATTTGGGCTATAAGTGATTAGTTTTTGTTCTTAAGTTGCCCGACAGGCAAGTGCTGTTTTGGGGGAAATTCAAATTACAGAAGGATTGTAATCAATCCCGTTAATCCAAAAAGGGTTTTGGGGCTAGTTGATGAAATGACTTGTGGGCTAGTACATGCTAGCTACAGCTTGCTCGAATGGCAGGCTGTAAAACTGATTTTCTTCTCACCCTGAACTTGAACCTTATTGACAGCCCAAGAGCTAGATTTTTAGTTTTAGACTGGGCCTGTCTGACATGCTATGTTTGAATAACAAACAAGTTCAGTTCAGTTCAGTTTAACAACGAAGCAGTGGCTAACTTTTTGGGCTACAAACTGTATTGAACTTAAACTAATCTAACTTAATCTACATGTAAAGAGAAACAACTTTTTTAAAGCCTGTAACAGCTTCATTTAATTACACCCCCTGCAAAATTGTATAAACTCCACAGTTGTGGAAAAGACAAAATATACTTAACAACATTTTGACCAACCTCTTTCTGTCAAGACAAGTTCTTCCTCAGTACTTTCTCGGTTGATTTCCTTCTCTTGAGGAGATGATGTTCTTCTTGTAATGACAAGATCTTGTTCTTCCTCAGACAGGCTCACAAATTCATTCCAGATCTTGACATACAAGGAATTATAGAAGGAAGTTAGACCTGGAACATTCATAAACAACCCAGGGGTACTAAACTCGCGTTCGGGGATAGGGTTGCCACTGTGGGGTAAGAATCACGACCTTGCTTTTGCTTAGGACAAAAAAGAAAAGTGCATTCTGCTAAATTAGAACCCTTTGTGGGACAAGATACAAAATAGATGGACCCTTGTTTCGTTAAAAAGTAATATTTTCTTTGGAACATGTGGTATTTTTCATTGTAATAACAGTTTTCCCTAGTTGGGGATGGGCCAAAAAGCATGCATGCCATGTCCAGTGTCCTGTAGGCCATAAGAAAGTTCTCCTTTCTCCCAGAAAAAATGCATCAAACAGCATACCTTCATTTTTTCTGCATTTGTTAAAAGTGAGGCAAACACACTGGTGTTGTTGTTAACCAAGTCACTGATGTCAAGTTCATCAATTTCCTCATGATCGACAAGACTCAGAAGGAAACAGGCTAAAAACAGACATTGCATATTCTAAGCTGGTACATTGATCACAGCCTGTTCACTGCTTTTGGCAATCCTGAAAAAGACTTTAATATTTTGTGGTTCTCTTAATCCTTCAATCGGCAACAAAAAGTAGTCACTGTGCCTCAAAGGGCTTTTTTGGCATGTTGCCAATTTCAAAAGGGAAAATGAAGCTTTCCTTACCCACCCTCTCTAAGCAATGTTGTGCTGCTGTATGAGCTACCTGCCAGAAACACCCGAACTTTGAACTGGGATTGTTTTGTTCTCCAAAGTACCCAATTTTGTGGGTAGTATCTTAACAATTTCTTTGACAGCATTCACACTTGGAAAGGTACCCGAGTATGGTACTCATAGGGTACTAATGTTAATGTGAACACATGTTTTTTTTCAACTACCCATGCTGCAATAAGGTAACCGTGCCAGTGCCTGAGTTCAAGGTTGAGACCATGTACCCAGGCACAACAGTGGGCATCAGGTCCCTGTGTGCACACCAGTGTTGTTAGTTATAATGCAAACCACTGCTTCGTACTCCCTTCAAAGCTCAAGTTTCCAAGTTGCGTCTGACAGCGTGAAAGGGAGTAACTATGTGGACAGTTTCATATCAGGTACCCAAGATGTGAACAAAACACCACTGTGTGCCACAGTCTCAGACAAAAATAGTTGAGACACTTTAACGAAACGCTGTTTTTTTTCCTTCTCCTGCTCCCCTTGTCCCTCTCAAAGTTGTTTATCGCGGTTTGGTCACCAAATCTTGTACACCAACATTGAGGGGACAAGGAGACCCCAAAGTGTCCCAACCATTTTGACTGTGACTGCAGTTCCAAGGCACTAGTTCACAGGATCCCAACCAAGTGGGCAACCCCTTTGTTTTATACTCAGTGTTTACTACCACAGCAAAAGATATTACAGAATGAAATTCAACAAGGGAAGATAATTTTATTTCTTCAACTATTATCTTCGAATAAAAATAAGCCACAGATAATCTATTTTTCATGTGCATCTCCAAAACAATAAAAATACTAACTGTTTTCATGTCGCCTCATCTGTCTGCTTCCAGTTTTAACCTTTCTTGCTGGGAATTTCGTGTTAAAATGATGTATTTTACTTTTCTGTGAACGCTGACGGATAGTGCGCCTTTGAGCTGCTTCTTGTTGGGGCTGCGGTGCGTCTGGAGGCTCAACAAAATCCTCTTCCCAGCCCCTGAGGGGGAACAAAATGGCCTTGAGTAAGAGCAACGACGACTGCAAAAACAAGCTATAGGCTTAATGAGGAAAAAAACAACTTGGCCCTTGTAACGCAATATAAACAGCTAGCATGAGAAGCATTATGAGTTTTCCAAAGAGCCCAACTTGATGTTCCTGTCAGAGTTTGAGCTCTCGACGACTTCCTGCTCAGCAGACCGGCTTTTGGTCTCTCCCAAATTTACCGGGCGCCGGTCAAAGCTCACTGGCTGGACGAGGGAATCTTCGTTGGTAAATTGGTTTTAACACCAATGTTTTATCGTGCTCTGCCCAATCATAATATCATCAATCGAGATCGTGGGATATATCATATGGTTTTACCACTCGAACGCGAATTACATAACCAGCTAGCTAATCGAAATAAGAAAAGGGGGGAATCTTACTCTGAGTCCCATTTATAAACAAGCTAAGGACACCACACTTGGCTAGCTGGTTTAATTCGCAAATCAAGCAGCATTGTCATCAGCTTATTTATAGCTGTTGATAGAAAATCAAAGATGAAATAGGGAACTTAAACTTACAGATTTTACCGGTTTTTACAGTAAATAAATTATTTAACCGCGCAAAAAACCAAAACAAAACATTCTACGATACTTACAGTTCTGTCCCGTACGATTCTTCGCTTTCCCGATTTCGGCGATGTCGTAAATGTTCTTGAACGTTGAAGACACCCATTTCACGACAAACGATTACTGGTTACTAAGGGTTGTACAAATGTAACCTTGCAGAAAACAAGGAGCCAAAATCAAAGATGGCGGACTTCAGTTTACGACTTGTGATGCAATCGAATGCAAAAATAGCAGAAATCTGATTGGTTGTGTGTTGTGTCTTCCTCGTCGCGATTTCGCGCGTGTACGCGCATATTTTTCTACGTGGGTGGCCCTTCTTTCGCATAAGCCAACTTAGAGACATGTTTATATACCTAAATCAATAAAGGTTGCTTTGGCAATTGGGCATACAGAAAAATACCGTCATTTGCTTGAGTAACCACAAAACAACAAATTTCCAGTGCCCAAATACCAATGCCCAAAGCAACCTTTATTAAATTAACTATATTTTGTGTTGCGAGGCCAAAGGAAACCGTAATAGTTGTTTGTTTTCCGTGAAAAGAAAAACTGTCCGTCCGAAGATTATTTTAACGTTTTGAGGACGGGAAAAAGTGTGAATAGTTGAATTTTAAAGGTTACGTTCACACGAATCTGGATTTTTTTGGAACTGCATACCATTTTACATGAATCGTCCTTCTGTTCACACGAAACCAGTGAATCTGCTCACCGAAAACGGCTTGGAAACTAAAATTTGATAGCATTTTGTTTTGAATAAGGGTATGGGCATGATTTTCAGTTGAACATGCCTAGCGAGCGTAAAAATCGCATCCAGTCTGAGGATTAATGAGAGAGGGAAAATTTTATATATTTGGGCATGACAAAATTCGAGGGAACATTGGTACTTAGGAATAACATCTCATAGGCATGGAAAAAATGGGTTCATGCCCTCGCAGCCCTTCAGGGCGGAAAAACGTAATGAGCATGCGTGAACTTTTTTGCCCAGATCCCCTGGCCGGGTTTGAAAAAATGGCGGGATTTCAAACATTTTATTGCCTAAAAACAAAATGTTTCCACTCATAATCTGGAAAGAACAGGCAATTTGTCTTCAAAAGTTGCAAGCTGTGGTTATAACCTTGTCGTTACTTAATTTTCTCGAAGAATACCTCATAGCAAAACGGACCTTAACGACATTAATTTCCTTGCGTTGTACTGGAAATGTGCATGCGTAGGTCCGATTTTTTTCGAGATGCATTCACAAAATGTGTTCATATAAGGAAGTTCCTGGATATATAAGGTCCGGAGCTCCACTGTGGACACAAAAACAACATATCTTTGGACAGTGATTTGCCCGAAAAAATTAACGCTTGCCCACAATGTGTTTGAGGTCACTGAACTTTTTCGCACTCGAGCTGATATTTTAAAACCCTCGCTCGATCGAACACTCGTAGTTTCGCAGATCACTAAAATATAAACAAAATCTTCAATGTAGAAGTTATTGCGTTGATATGTGGGCAGAAAAAAGGTCAATCTTCATCTAGTAAAATCTTCCCAAAAATCGGTTTCCCAAAAGCAACTATAGTTTTTTAAACTTGCTCGTTTCGCGCACATATATAAATTTTGCTTTGTGGTGTCAAGTTGAACACGCATAACATCTGACAAAAACCTACGCGTAAGGATTTCCTTCAAACAAAGTTAAAGTTACATTATTTC
>NC_133212.1:18749750-18834750 GCF_958299795.1 Porites lutea
TGGACATGTTTTCTGAGAATTTTATCTGATCAATTTAATGTCACTAGCTTTTAATTTAATAATTTTGATACTCTATAAACTTCTCATTTGATAGCCTCACTTTTTTATACACCGATTGAGAAACAAAATCGCTCTCGTTAAATCCTATTTTATGACCTATTTATTAGGACTCTAGGTAACATACGAAATGATGTAACCGGACAGGCTTTAACCTTTGGTCCTAATTTATTTTTTCTTCGCAACCCCTAATCAGTTGACGGGCCGTGAAAGAATATCGCCACAAAAAGATGCGAAAAAGTTTTCGCTGAGTTTCCTTTACATATTCCGGCTTTATATGGGTTTACACCCCAATTGCCTGCTTAAAAATGAAACTGTTGTTCAATTAAGTGTCAGTCAAACTCGGTATAATCTTGACTTGCAAATCCAAATGCAAAGGTTTATTTCGCAGTAGAAAAGCGTGTAAACATCATCGAACAGCGCAATGTAAATTGGCTAATGTGAAACCACGTTTCTTTCACTTTATTTACCATGTATTTATCTCAATTGCACACTCTTGTGAAATTAGCCTCAGACAATTAGTTGCGACCTTTAACAGACTCAACAAGCCAGTATGAAAATATGTTAAGAGAAGCTGAGCTCTACATGTTCTATTTCTTTTTTTCATATTGCCCTTGCATGTGTTAAGATTCCATTTCTTTTTTGTTACAGGTAACTTCCAGACATGACGAGGAGATAATTACTTTTCTAGAGAGCAATCCTTTGATACCGTCAGTTATTACTGACTTACTTTGAGTCAAAAACGAAGAACACAGACACTGGTAATGACACAAAAACATTAATCCCTGGCAAGCCTACAAAACAAGAAAGAGGAACTCAGACTCCTTATCAAAATGTGAAACAAGATAAAAAGAGCTTTTCTAACGTAGAGAAAATTGCGTTCGAGAGATTTGTAATTGCAACGTTATATTCAAGCACATTGCATTGTCAAACATCATAATTTACTGAATAATGAACAGTGATTTTGGGGCTTAGCTCAGTTTGTAATGAACTTTGAAAGATATTCTATAACCTTGTATTTTAAAAAGCTTTCATGGAACATAGATGCATTTTATTATACAATGAAAATAGTCTCTGTCTCTCTTTTTACTGATTTCAGTCAATTCCATTTTATTCGCAATGTGAAATGGGAATCCTATTAAAGACTCATTAAAAGGGGTGAGGAGTTTTTACAATCCCCCAACAGGTCATCTCCACGATGACGCTGTTTTATTACTTCGGCAGAATCCCTCAGGGTTTTACTTTCTTGTGGAAATTAGAGCTTTTGTTATTTAAACTTCGCTGGGACAACCAAATCTATGAAAATGAAAGGAATAGCAATGACGTCATCGTGTAACCGTACATCAAAAGATAAGCACTGTGATCTGTTTATTTTTTTTTTTCACAAATGTCCAGTGCTGGCCACAAGATCCATACTTTCCTTTTTCATACTTAGTTCCACACTTCTCAGAGGTGTGGAAGTGTGGAAAAGTCTGAGGAAGTAAGGATATTGTCGCACTTTTCCCACAGGCACTAACCCGTTGTTATTCTTTACTTAGTTCCATGCTTCTCAGAGGTGTGGAAGTGTGGAAAAGTCTGCCAAAGTAAGGATATTGTCACACTTTTCCCCCTGTTAAGAACCCCTTGTCATTCTTTACTTAGTTCTACACTTCTCAGAGGTGTGGAAGTGTGGAAAAGTCTGACAAAGTAAGGATAATGTCACACTTTTCCCCAGTCATGAACCCTTTGTCATTCTTTACTTAGTTCCACACTTCTCAGAGGTGTGGAAGTGTGGAAAAGTCTGCCAAAGTAAGGATATTGTCGCACTTTCCCCCAGTCATGAACCCTTTGTCATTCTTTACTTAGTGGAAGTGTGGAAAAGTCCGACAAAATAAGGATAATGTCACACTTTTCCCCAGTCATGAACCCTTTGTCATTCTTTACTTAGTGGAAGTGTGGAAAAGTCCGACAAAATAAGGATAATGTCACACTTTTCCCCAGTCATGAACCCTTTGTCATTCTTTACTTAGTTCTTCACTTCTCAGAGGTGTGGAAGTGTGGTAAAGTCTGACAAAGTAAGGATTGTCGCACTTTCCCCCAGTCATGAACCCTTTGTCATTCTTTACTTAGTTTCACACTTCTCAGAGGTGTGGAAGTGTGGAAAAGTCCGACAAAGTAAGGAAAATTTCACACTTTTCCCCAGTCATGAACCCTTTGTCATTCTTTAGTTAGTTCCACACTTCTCAGAGGTGTGGAAGTGTGGAAAAGTCCGACAAAGTAAGGAAAATGTCACACTTTTCCCCAGTCATGAACCCTTTGTCATTCTTTAGTTAGTTCCACACTTCTCAGAGGTGTGGAAGTGTGGAAAAGTCCGACAAAGTAAGGAAAATGTCACACTTTTCCCCAGTCATGAACCCTTTGTCATTCTTTACTTAGTTCTTCACTTCTCAGAGGTGTGGAAGTGTGGTAAAGTCTGACAAAGTAAGGATTGTCGCACTTTCCCCCAGTCATGAACCCTTTGTCATTCTTTACTTAGTTTCACACTTCTCAGAGGTGTGGAAGTGTGGAAAAGTCCGACAAAGTAAGGAAAATTTCACACTTTTCCCCAGTCATGAACCCTTTGTCATTCTTTAGTTAGTTCCACACTTCTCAGAGGTGTGGAAGTGTGGAAAAGTCCGACAAAGTAAGGAAAATGTCACACTTTTCCCCAGTCATGAACCCTTTGTCATTCTTTAGTTAGTTCCACACTTCTCAGAGGTGTGGAAGTGTGGAAAAGTCCGACAAAGTAAGGAAAATGTCACACTTTTCCCCAGTCATGAACCCTTTGTCATTCTTTAGTTAGTTCCACACTTCTCAGAGGTGTGGAAGTGTGGAAAAGTCCGACAAAGTAAGGATAATGTCACACTTTTCCCCAGTCATGAACCCTAGGTCGTTCTTTACTTAGTTCCACACTTCTCAGAGGTCTGGAAGTGTGGAAAAGTCTGACAAAGTAAGGATATTGTCGCACTTTTCCCCCTGTTAAGAACCCCTTGTCGTTCTTTACTTAGTTCTACTCTTCTTAGAGGTGTGGAAGTGTGGAAAAGTCTGACAAAGTCAGGATAACGTCACACTTTTCCCCTGGTCATATGAAACCACTGTCATTCTTTACTTAGTTCTACACTTCTCAGAGGTGTGGAAGTGTGGAAAAGTCTGACAAAGTCAGGATAATGTCACACTTTTCCCCTGGTCATACGAAACCACTGTCATTCTTTACTTAGTTCTACACTTCTCAGAGGTGTGGAGTATGAAATAGTCTGACAGAGTCAGGATATTGTCGCACTTTCCCCCCAGTCACGAATCCCTTGACATTCTTTCCTTAGATACACTCCTATGTATGAAAAGAGAATAAAGCGCAGTGGGAGTATTTGTTGGTTTTATTCCTGCAACTCGTTTTACATCTTTTTAAATGCTATTTTAAGTTTAGGCAACAATTCTATGACTAGAAGATATTAGCCTTGTTTCACTGCCATCTGTTTGAATACCCGACCATAAAACAAGCCTACGTTTTCTCTGTCACGAAGTCCCCGTCAGTCCTTTATCTTCGTTTATTTATTTATTTATTTTTCGACGGAAACCTCAACAACGTCATCTCATCTATGGATTTTTATGTTTGAAATTTTTCATCTTAATGTGCCATATGTCAGACGTCTTATTCTGGGTTTTTCTCCTTCCTATAGATCTATTCGGCTGACTCACTGTCGTACCCAATTCAAACCCTTTGGGTATAAAACGTTTTGTTTTAGGAATTTCCATATCATTTAAATGTGAATGCCACATTATAACGCAAATACAATACACAAAGAATCTTAACCCCGGGAGCTTTCAATTGGGTACAACAGTCATGTCTCTTAAGATCGTGACAACGCTAAAAATAGGCAGTAAAGAATGCAGAGTATGTGCGTTCTATCTTCCTCGCTTTAAGATCAACTTGATAAAGTTTATAAATGCTCAAATCAATTGTTATTGTTCTATTCCTTCATCAGGTTCATGACCTAAATTGGTCTAAAAATATACAGCATTCTGTATAAAGTAATAATTGTGACTTATCGGCCTAGAGTAGCTACCTGCAGATCTCTCTGTAGAAAGGGGGGATTACTGTTTAGGTGCGTTTTATAGGGTCGGGAATATTTATGTTATCTCTACTGCACACGTGACAATACTAAAATATTTGCATGGTCCACCCTCCTCTTCGTCTTTAGAGAGTCACCCTTAGGTGAATTCTTTTTCGAGGTTTCTTAGCCTCGAGCCGCTCGCCTCCGAGCGTGGTGTTGCTTCTTCTTCATAATTTATGTCCAGCATTTACACTTGAACCTTAGAGAAGAGGAAAAACTGCGAAACAGTGGATATATGGCGTAATCTAACAATTATCAAATTTGAACCCGTACTGATAAGGAAGAAAGCTTGGTTGGAGATCGGATTTCTTAACTTTAAGTTTCTTTCAACAGCTGGCATTGAAACAATGGTTATATCTGCTATTCAAAATAAAAACAGTTCTTAAGGAAAAATGTAAAAAACCAGACAGAAATAAAACCAAGTGCTCATAAAGCGCACTGAGCTTCTCGTGACTCAGGGAAAGTGCAACATTAAACTCAACTTGTCAGACTATTCTACCCTTCCACACCTCCGAGAAGTGTGGAACTAAGTAAAGAATGACAAAGGGTTCTTAACGGGGGAAAAGTGCGACAATATCCTTACTTTGTCAGACTATTCCACAGTTCCACACCTGTGAGAAGTGTGGAACAAGGTAAAGAATGACAAGGGGTCCATGACTGGGGAAAAGTGTGACATTATCCTTACTTTGTGAGACTTTTCCACAAATCCACACCTCTGGGAAGTGTAGAACTAAGTAAAGAATGACAAAGGGTTCATGACTGGGGGAAAAGTGCCACAATATCCTTACTTTGTCGGACTTTTCCACACTTCCACACCTCTGAGAAGTGTAGAACTAAGTAAAGAATGACAAAGGGTTCATGACTGGGGGAAAGTGAGACATTATCCTTACTTTGTCGGACTTTTCCACACTTCCACACCTCTGGGAAGTGTGGAACAAGGTAAAGAATGACAAGGGGTTCGTGACTGGGGGAAAAGTGCGGCAGTATCCTTACTTTGTCAGACTTTTCCACACTCCCAACCTCTGAGAAGTGTAGAACTAAGTAAAGAATGACAGTGGTTTCGTACGACCAGGGAAAAGTGTGACATTATCCTGACTTTGTCAGACTTTTCCACAGTTCCACACCTCTGAGAAGTGAAGAACTAAGTAAAGAATGACAAGGGGTTCTTAACAGGGGGAAAAGTGCGACAATATCCTTACTTTGTCATGCAGACTTTTCCACACTTCCAGACCTCTGGGAAGTGTAGAACTAAGTAAAGAATGACAAAGGGTTCATGACTGGGGGAAAAGTGAGACAATATCCTTACTTTGTCGGACTTTTCCACACTTCCACATCTCTGGGAAGTGTGGAACTAAGTAAGAAGAGAAGAAACTCTGGATTTCATGGCCAGGGCTGGACATGGCTCTTTTTTTTAGCCAGGCTTAAAATATCTGTAGATTCAAGGAATTATAACCTGTGTGTTGAAACATGCCAGAGACCGATTTTAGCATGCCCGGCATGACCCAGATTATGGCACGCCCGGCATTCCAGAGAATTTAGCATGCCGGGGATTTTGCCGGGTATGAATTACTTTTTACTAGAACCTAGGCTTCTCGCGGACTGGGTGAGAAGGTCACAGAACCTCAAATTATGCTTAGAGGGCATGCGAAATTCTGTTGCATGCCAATTTCAATGCAAAACCACTCTGGGGCCACCCCCTCTATTACCAGTGAGCAAATCATTGACGATAGGCATGGGAAAAATCCTTGCATGCTAACCAACATTGAAAACGTAGCAGAAATGTCCTCAATTGCTGAGTCATGCCCTAGGGGAGGCTTTAAAATACAGAATTTCCTGACATGGATGAGGGAATTTTCCGTAAACAGCATGTGATCATGCCGGCTAGGACGTATTGCCTCCGTATTGCCCCTTTTTACAGCTAGCTAGGCTCATTTTTAGGTTCCATGGCCTGAAATGACGAAAAATTCATGCCCTAAATGTAAAAAGTCTAAAAACGTCCTCGAAATTTTAGTTTCCAAGCCGTTCCGAACCCGCATTGTCTTGAAACTGCCCTTGGGATGGGTTTAACGGTAACCGGTCCAGTCGCCCGAAAGTCGTCTCGCCCGAAACCAGACTTAAGTCGCCCGAAATCCTGAGTCATGTCGCCTGAAGAGAGAAACAAAGTTAAGTTTTGTTAAATAAAGGATCTGTGTGATATATCTTGTTTTTTATCTCTGATTAGACTAAAAGAGGTAGCACCGCCATTTCAACAGACCTTCTTTTTCGAACAAAAAGACAAGAACTATTATTTTGCACAAAATTGGATGACTGTTGGCTTTTTATTTTGATGACGACATGCTTACCTAGCAATTCCCTCAGTTTGCTACAGCTTCATTAATTCCATCAATGTGCAGTCGAGGAATTTAACATGGAGGGGCGTGTAAGAGCATGCAAACGCAAATATGAGTAGACGATTGTCATTTTCTAAACTAAAACTTTACTTTCAATCAGAATTTAACTTGTGAAATAATTGAAACAAAGATATATATTTGCAACGGATTAACACCAATTTCACTTGACAGTGGCGGGTACACCAGCTCCTACTTTTGCCAAAAAGTCTGATTCACCACAGGCACTTTCCACACGCTGTAGATAAATGAAAAAAGAAAAGGTTAATACAAGAAATATTTCTAACCTGCCCATTGACAAATCTATGCGCCAACAATATCATTAGGTAAACCCAAAATGATAACTATTCCGCCTTTGGCAGGGTGCAGGCTACCTGCCGCTGTCAGAACGTCGCTTAGAGTAAACAAATCGCCCCCAAAATATACTAACTGAAGAAATAATTAGTACAGATGAAATAACAAATCTAACTTTGCTTTAAAAAATGCTTTTTTCTTAGCCTGTGAATTGAGTGAACTGAGATAAAATCGTTTTACCTCATTTTTTAAGTCATGATCTCCACAAGCCGACCTTCAGTCACCTGAAATCAAGATTTGACCCGTTGTATTAGTGGAATTGGAATATTGAAAGTGTAATTGTCTTGCCCGCTTTGTTCCCTTGGCAAGTTCATAGAACTTAGGCACCTGTCACGAGTGTTTCTAAGGCCTTGTTTTGCCGAGAGCTTTAACCAAAATTGCCCCCGTTTTCCCCCTTTGCTGATTTTTTTTACTTCTTTCTTCTCCTTCTTTTCTCCAAGCCCTCTCCGCTCACTCGGATAGCGCGAACTGGACTGGGGACTAGGCTACTGCATACTCACCTTTATAATGAGGCCAGTTTTCAAAAACAATTGGATTGCTTAGAATGTGTGCAGTCAATGAAGCTGCCATTACGCTCGCAAATTCTCTCCAAGACTCAGATTCCCTGCCATCAGCAAAGTTAGAGACTCCTTTGATAACAATCCATTCGACCTTCAAGTCGTGTGCGGCTAAGAACAGGCCTGCAATAGACATATTAGATAAGACCGGTTAATACGTAAACAGGCCGATGCAGCAGATCGTTTTCCAGTTATGATTTTGATTGCCCGCATTTTCCCGTAAAAAAAAAAAAACTAAACCCAGTTCATAAGTACCCGGGTAACAGCTGTTATTTTTCTCAGCTTAAAAGTTTCTTCTTCTAGCTTTTTTGGTCTAAGTTTGTTGTAGACTTGCGGGTATGTCGCACTAGCTTTAGCCTAAATTTGAATATTGGTTTGAGGCAATCAAAAAACCACCTCTTTGTCTCTTTGCATATTCTGTAGAGCAGGAAATGTCATTCCAGATCAAAGTTGAAGAACTGTTTGCCAAGAGAGCAGTGGGTCCCTATTTCAGGCCTCAAAATTGCCTATTTTGCCCTAGTTTGGGTATCAGGCGTTTATGGGGGAGGGGCATGGGAAGTAAAGAGACAGTAAAGAAGGTTGATTGGCTTTTTCACCCTCTATTTTCCCTCCCCTCCCCGTACTTTAAAATCCCCTCTCCCCTGACCCCAAAGGAAGGCCAAATACTCGGTCTGTTTTTTGCCTTGGAACATTATCAGGAGTAATGAACCGGGTGGATCAGGAATCCACACATAATTCGGAGGGCAGGTGAGAGGGGCACTAAGGGGACTCTTCCCTTCTCCCGAAGGAGAGTTTTGTCGGAAAACTGAACAGTCCCACTGCTAAAAGTTTGCCAGACTCTCACCTTGTCCTTCCATTTCTATAGCAATCGCATCCGGGAATCGTTTCACGAGTTCCTCGCGTCTTTTTTCACTTTCCACCTTCTCGGGTCCGCTCAAATACACGCCATCTTTCCACACTTTCACCACCGAGGAATCTTTTAGCGGCGCCTTCCAGCCATCATTAGCATGTTTAATGAGTTTCAAAAGATTCGCCTCCAACGGAACAGCAATGCCACGCTCTTGAATTCCACTGTCCGTTACTTTCACAGAATCGTATGTTCTTAGCTTTGCTGAAATTGCGATATCTCCTAAGCTGACTTCTTGCCCTAATCCACCGCAGAATCCCACACAAAATACTGCTTTGGGTCTTAACACTTCAACACCATTTTTCACAGTTATTAAGGCACCTCCCGGAGTCAGAGGGCCTGAATGACATTTCATCACAGCGATGTTCAAGAAGGTTGGGCCAGTACCCATCTGCCCAAAGTATACCGTTCCAAGGTTGCCATGACTACTCCGAAAGTATCCCGGATTTAGATGAGAAACGCAACTCAAGAATTCCCAATCCTCCACCGTCAGTAGCAAAACATCAACTGGAAGTACAGTCAGTAGTACTTCATTCCAAAGCTTCGCTTCTGTTGGGCCTGGCAGATCCCTTGTCTTCAGCAGACACCGGGCAGGTAGTTTAGTATAATCGATCTCGGGTGGGCCACACTTTTGGGTATCACTAGGCAGTCGTCCTCTTTTCATAATCTTTCATCTGCTGCACCTAGCTATTGTTCGCCTTTGGAATATAAAGACAGAAACAAATTTTTTATTCCATTTTTATTGCTGGACTCACAGATTCAAAATTGTAAACAAGAAGGATCCCAAGCGTGAGAGGGGGGTGGGGGTTGGGGTGGGGGTGGGGATGATACACATCTTACTTCTCCCTTCTTCTTTTTCAGATTCCATTGTATTTTTGCATCAATTTTGATTCCAACTTCCACTTTTACCTCCTCAAGGCTCCTATATGGAGGTGGGTCTATAGATTTCTTGATCGATGTTGTCACTTTCCGTCCGGCAGTGATTTCAATGCGGAAATACCTCAATAACAATCTTTGCCGGATTATTTCTGGTGCCGGCCAGATGTGTTTTCTGTTATCTGTGGTATGTAAATTACTTTACACCCTTTCCTAAGCCGTGAGAACGGTTTATTTCATCCTTCCCGGCTAGGTATTTTCGATAACGGACCTTTAGAACCAGGGTTTTGCTGGCCAGGTGTGTTATCGATCGTTGGCAACATTGACAACATATGGTAATGTAGGTTGGAGACTGTTGTAATAAAGTTGTCTTTTGCATAAGATTATGCTTACACAAGCGTAAATTAAAGTAAACATTTTCCACTGAATATATGTCACGTATTCGCATATATTTGTAAATTCACGGATGCTTTAAAAACGCTGCGTCCATGGTTTTTAAAAAATTTTGCATCGAACGTCAAATAAGTCTGATTGGTAGAAATGAGTAGTGAGCGAAAAAACTCCATGAATGTTGTTATGTATTATAGCCTTCCTGTTCCTATTATACCGTATAAAAGTGCAATGTAAGCTTTTTTGTCCGCAAAGATTATTGGTGATACAGGGGTTGGTTTGAATCATACAGCGGTGTCTAATTTGCTTTACTACAGTTGATTTAATGAATTTATTCAGGTCTTCGTTATTGATGCTAGAGCGTCAGTTGTTAGCGTAATCATTGACCCAAGGCCACGGTTTGTCTTCCAGTATATAATAAACACGACATCAGAAAGAAAACTGTTTTACCATGTTCGATCCCTAAACGACGAAATCAAGAGACGCCATCGAATACTAGCAGTTACAGCCGCAAGGATTCTGAGTTTTTGTTAAACTGATTCAAAACAGGAACGTGATTAAACACTGAACACTCACCTTGAGCCGGTTAACTGTTATCACGGCCGATAAACTTCACTATTCAGTTCTTGATATTCATATCGATATTACACAGACTGCGACCCCATTTACCTCATCTATGATACACCTATACACATGCATACAGTACCTTCATCGATTGTCTCCGCAATGTGGAGTTGGTGCGGTGCGAGATATGTCAACAACTATGCTAACAGTGACTTATTACATGATAGAATGAGGTTAAGGGTTCATTCTGAGAAATATTGTAAGAGATATTAATGACCATCACGCCATATATTGACGTCACTAGAATACGATTTAAATCGACTACTTACGACGGAAGTCGAGAGTCAAAATTTTAATGCCAGTCCAGTGAAAGCACCTTTATGTTATCTGTAGATGTGTGAATTATCAAAAAACTCGATATTTTCCTGTTGTTAGCTAAATATTACTCGTTCCAAACAGTTAGCGTAAAAAAAAAAAATTTAATGATTTTAAGGCTAATGCCCTGTCCTCACTTATCCGGAGATCCAATTCCCCCGTTTTCATAGCGCTTTGGCTCGTTTTCAGTCGTCCAGATGAGAACGCTAAAACTATGAAAATACGAAAGCATCCATTGCTGAGCTGCGTAATTCTAGTATTTTTTGAAAACCTGCGTTTTTGGTGCCCGAAAACGCCGTTTATGTGTGGACGGAAGGCTAAAACGGAGAAAAAGAAAACTCCGTATTCAAAAATATCCGAATGTACGATCTTGAAAAAAACCTCACCATTCTGGCATTTGACTACTGAGCAGTAAAATTAAGCTAACTGTGGCGCCTTCTATTCTCATTTGTAAGTACTAGCATTTGTTGAAATAAAACACTTGCAGTCATTCAGTTTTGGTGCACCAGCTGAAGCTTCTGTCATATAAAAGTGTTCAGAAGAAAGTGAAGCTCATAAGTGATAATCTGGGACAAACGAAAAAAAAATGTGGTGGTGGTGGAGGAGAAACGACAATAGAAATGTAGCCTTTTCCAGGCGTTCAGATAGTAGAGCGCGACGGTAAGTGGGGAGCGAGTTAACTTGTACACCGGGAAAACGACGGGGAGGGGGGGGGGGGGGCAATGCGGTCTTGGTGTTGTTTGGAGGGAAGATGATTAAAAATGCGTTGGTGGTGGTGGTGGTATTGGAGGAAAGAAAATTGAATTGCAGAGTTGGTTAAAGGTAAGGAAGACGTCAGAGACGTTTAGATTCGAGGACGAGAACGACTACGAGTACGAGATTTGACTTTAGGTTTTCTCGCGTATTCTCAAAAAATATATAGACACCCCCGACAAGCTTCATTGGACTGGTTTTTTTTACCAGAAACGTTGGCAAAATGATAAAATTCTAACATTTGATAACTTGTTTCCGCCACCACGACATTCCCGCTAAAACTCGTACTAGATTAACGACGTAGTAGCCTGCGTCTCAGACGTAATCTTATCCAAGTTAATATAAACGTAACCAGAAGGTTAGTTTCGTCTTTGGCAGAGGCTATACCTTTAGAGCTGTTGCTTTTTTTCGGAGGCGCTTTATCAACAAAATGGAAAGAGAAAACAGGGCATTTCAACACACTTTTTATCAGTTCAAGAGTTGGCCTCAAGAATTTATTTAAACAATCAAATCAATTAAAAAAAGGACAAAAACTAGTGACGATGACGTCAGCAGTAATACAATTGATAGACTGCTCAACCAGTTATTTTTCTCAAAATCCGGGATTTGCCAGGCGCAAAACGTCCGGGCCCACGTGAGATTCGAGAGAAATAGCGTCTCTCCCCTCCCTCACTCTTTGTTCTCACCCTCCCCCTCGCTTTCGCCTTTCAACAACGAAACAACGTATCACTGACAACAAATTTTATTGAAACTCAGCTATAAATGACTATTACATAATTTTCGCTTCTGCAAATAGCCTACCGAAGAACAAAGAAGGTGGACTAAAGAACAACGAGGACAATACGCAGACTACGATACTGACAAATATAAAAAAAATAACATAAAACCAAGCATTTTAAGTAAAAAACGATTAAGAAGAGAGACTAAAATAATGCATAAAACTTGGGTATTAAGTTGATTATTTTCTTTCTTTAAGTTTGCAATTGGTTCAGGCATTATATAGAACAGGTGGCAGAGAAGGATGAAAGACAGAAACGAAAACGAGGAAAATGATTAAATGAAAGACATTCGATTAATAAGAGAAAAAGGAAGACTTTACGGAGCACATTGATGTTCAAGTCCGTCTATCTTTGTTAGGTTCTTCAGCCACTATGCTCGTTCGCGGTAGTTTTACTTCTTTTTTCTTTAATCAAGGCTTATTTTATTAATCGTGCTAACGACTAAAATACATGTTATCATTATGAACTAAGAAATAACTGCTTCCTGGTTGACAAGTTTTCTGGGAAATCTCTTTGATGTATACAAGGCTTGACAGAAGCAAATGCTGTAGATGAATATGAAAAAAAATGTTAATAATTAGTAATTATTGCCGTGGCTGAGTATGATTTGAAAAATTATGTAGATCCAGGAAGATGTTATCCGCCTCAGCCGAGGGCCAAGATCTGCATATTTCTCCAGATCATACGAACGCCGTCCCTCTTTCTGTTGATATCCTGTACTATCCATGTCATTTCACTGTTTATCGCAAACGTTTTCCAAATTTGGTCAACGCTAGCTGGGTATGAAGAATTAGCCGGGGTAACTGAGCCGCAAAGAGAAACGGAGAAATGATTTGATTAAATAATAATATTACTAAATTAAATACCACTTATTAATAAGTAAACCAGCGTTATCAGTAAACTCGAAGTGAACAAAAATGCTGCCAATGTCTCTCAATACGCCTGCGTAAAGTATTATCATCTTGGCAAATTCTCGTCACGCGGCACTGGCCATAGTGGTCTTGGCCAAGGGCACGAGAATGACCTCCGCGGTGGTTCCGTCTTTGCTGGGACTTTGGTGAGTGCGGGCTGTGGGACGGCGTATCATGTAATGGGACCTTCACTCGGATCTCACGAAGCGCCAGGTACACACTGCACATGTCATATGATTTTGGGCTAGACCTCGAGATGGTGAAATGCGGAGACATTTCTGCAGACTTGCTTCATTTCTCTTGTCTCTCCCAATTAACTGCTGCTTGTCAATTTTTAATACATTATCTTCCACTTCGGGCTAAAATATTCATGTTCAATATCTTGCGGAAGCTATCAACAGTATCAAAACTGTCTTGTGACAGAGCCTAGACTCATACTCAGATCCCTCCGCACTGTTCAGCGTAAGATAGAGTCCCGAGCAGAAGACAAGACATTACTTACTGCGTTCACAAGGAATCACAGCTCAGTCGTCCAAAGTTAAGTCTCCTTGAGTCGCTTGTCAGACTGATCACTGGCCTCTGCTGCCTTTCTTTTTGCCTCTTCTGCTGATGATGCGCCTGCCAAAAAAGCAACAAACTTTTAAACTAATAATAACCTGAAAATAAATAATAATAATAATAATAATAATAATAATAATTTCTTAAGATATTACCAGTATTTTTTTTATAGCCTTTTCTCTTTTTTTCTTTTTGAGAAAAGCAAGACGAAACTCACATCCCACCCTTTGAAACAAAATTAAATTTGAAGACTTCCTCTGACTGACTTCCTCTTGGCAACTCGAGGTGGAATAGTTTGAACAGAAGGTATTGTTTACGTTTTCGCTTAACTCTGACTGCGAAAAGAATTGTGACCTCAACTGGAACCACACTCTAGGGGTGGGGGGGGGGGGGAGGGGGGATGTAATCCATATGATGGCCTATACGGGAAGGCTTCGCTTGAAAGGAGTACCTTTTTCAGGCTTCAGATATATGAAAGGGTAGGAATTTTACTTGTTGAAGTATATCAAAGGGTAGGGAAATCTGTCATTTTGGTCTGTAAAAGGGCCCAAAAGGGCAAACAGCTAGGTGAATTTTATTTCTTTATAAAGTCGAAAAGTACGTTCTTTTTTTGTGATTGATTCCTATTTCACAGACAGTGCATTTACAGCAGTTAAAAGGGATGCAAAGTTCTAAACAAGGTATGTGAAAGGGGCACCATTTGTCAAAAGAAAGTATACGAAAGGGGTACCTTTTTCGAGAAAAAGGGTATATAAAAGGATGAGGGGTTGGACCTCGGGGCGGGGCCTCCCCATATAAACATTTGTTCAGTACTCCCCGGGGCTCATTGTTTGTACTTACCGCCATGATGAGGCCAGCTCTTGAACGCAATGGGATCACTGAGGATGTGAGCAGTTACAGAAGCTGCCATAAAACTCGCAAATGATCTCCAGGGATCGGAGCTAGCTTTCGTGCCATCTGCGTAGTCAGAAACGCCTTTAATAAGGACCCATTCTATTTTCAGGTCGCGTGCCGCTTCGAAGAGACCTGAAAAGAACAACGATACCTACAGCAATCAACTACACGGGCCACGCAGACGTATTTTCATTAGTCGCCAAAAGCTGGGACGGTCGGTAAACAGTAAAATCCCCGATCGTCTGGGATTTTCCTGACATAAAAACTAGGCTAATAATAAAAAAGAGTAAAACTGAACTAGATATTTTAACCTCTCAGAACACGAGAAACCGTATAACTTTGAAGCGCCTACCAACTTTGGCGTAGGGAGAAAGTAAATATATATATAAATGAAAAACGAGAGAAATAACTTGAAAAGATAAAATGAAATTCCCAACCGGTTGATTTTGATTTAATTGTTATCTTCATTCTCGCCCTTCCCTTGTGGTTTTAAAAAACTATAATTGTTTAACTTTAGCAATGGATGGCCCAGAGTTGGTCGGAATGTAAATCGGCAACAATACCGGGACCCCTTTTTTAATCTGCTCGTATGTTTTCCACAAAGGGTGAAAATTTTGTTTTGGCCCTTCGGGCCTTTGGTCTGAAAATAGGGGGGTGGGTGGGCCCCTGGGGCCCCTCCCCTGGATCTGGCACAGGTTTATGTACGAGAGTCTCGCCTTCCCATCCTTCACACTCTTATCTTCCCCGCTCTTTTTTTTCACTGACTCAGCTGCTTAAATCTTACCCTCGCCCTCCATTTCTAGAGCAGTGGCTTCAGGGCATTGCTCGACAAGCTGTGCACGTAGTCTTTTATTATCAACCACCTTTGGACCGCTCAAAATTACACCGTCTTTGACTACTTTCACCTCGAGCTCCTCCTCGTCCTTCAACGGTGGATTCCAGCCATAATCCGCGGTTGTAACGAGGTCTAAAAGATTTTTATACAACGGGACAGCAATATTCCGATCTATAGTAATCTTTTCTGTCACTTTTTCACGGGCATACGTCCTCAACTTCGATGAAATTACCACGTCTCCGGATTTGACTTTGTCTTCCTTTAAACCTGCGCAAAATCCTACCCAAAATACAGCTTTGGGTCGTAAGACTTCAACGGCATCTTTCACAAGAATGAGAGCTTGAGCAGAGCCCTTTGTCGGACTTTGACATAGGGCAATTTTCAAGGTGCCAATTTCCCCAAACCACACAGACCCAACTTTCTCGTCATAACTTAAATAGAATTGCGGTTTCAAATAATGAACACAGGCCAAGAATTCGCAATCCACCACTGTCAGTAACAAAATATCGACTGGCAGTTCAACTTTGTCCCAAGGCCGCCGGTCTTTGGGTGCAGGAAGATCCTTCTTCTTCAGCTCTTTTCCGGCGGGCAGCTTCTTGTAATCAATCACTGGTAGCTCTCTGTTGGTGTCGTCGTTGCTGGTGCTGCGGCTGCCAGCGACGACAGGTGATTCACTGGGGTTTTCTGACTCTGACATTTCTAAATAAATAATTGGAATTATTACCGTAATAAATATGATAATTATATAAAAAATGTGAATATATATAGTGTTAGAAGAAGTGTACCTTATATTTTTTAAGCTCTCAGTTTAGCAAAAGCTAGCGTTTACAAAAAAACATTTTTATATTTTTATTTCAAATTTATTAATGAATCGTTTTTTGTCAATCTTGATTTAAATGTTCACTTTTTCCGTTTTATTTTACAATGTTATCATGGCATCATGTTGCCTGTCATCTTTTCTCTTGACTTGTAACGTCTTTTAACCAGGGCCATTATTTGCAAGATCCTTTCAGGTGCCTTTAAAAAATCAGCTTTGCATCCTGAAAGTGAATCTCGCTATGGGGACCTGCGACGTCAACTAAAATTTCATCGCGCAGTTTTCCGTTAAATCGTCGATTCTTTTTTTAACTAAATAGTGGATCAATTTAGGTTTCCGGGAAACTGCCCACCTACCCCTTCCCTAACCCAACATTTTGCCTTAAGTGAGAAGTAAATGTTAATGTTGACTTAGGGGAGGGGTAGGTGGGCAGTTTCCCACAAACCTAAATAGAGAGGAAAAGTGTGACGTCACGTTACTATGGTAGCACTATTAAGCCAACGAAAATATAGCAAAAAATAAATGTTTATATTAACAAACAACAACTATGCACGTGCATCACGCATTTTTGTACATTTCTTAGCTGTCGCTGCACCTTTACGACACTGGAAACTTCCTAATTTCACGAGCCCGCTTTATGGAGTAGGTGAACAAAACGCAAAAGTTGTCGCTTTCTTGTTTTAAACTTAGATAACGATAGACACGGTCTCAAAGAAAATTTTGCCAAATCAAATGAAATTGAATAAGATCGGTGAAGTTTGAAATAGTGCGAATAGACTTTTAAGTGACTTTATCGGTTTGTTGTCATCCAAAAATTTTGCTACCATAGCAAAGTGAAGTAACGACGTAACTACTAGCAAGCTCGAGCTATCACAACGTTGATAATGGAAACGAGAAAAAAAAACAGCTTTAATAAGCTACAAAAACTCTGAACGTGCAGCACACTTTTGGGCAGATTTCTTTGCCTTTATTGCGCAACTTACGTTGTCAAACTTGATCGGGATGGCAAGGCGACCGTCGTCGTTTTATCGATAGCGACATTGCCGCGACTTCGATTTCGTCGGAAATACCCATAAAGTCTCCAAAGTTTTGCTTTTCTTTGTACGCTGGACCAATCCCCAAGGGAGGGGCACTTCCTTGTTTGGACATTTGGATGATCCAGGAGCATGTCTGTTCTTTAGTTTTAAATACCCGCTAATAGTTTGACTGGACGGCTATTCGTGGAATTTATTCACCGGATTAACATTTGTTGCCGTGGTTGTTTTCATGGGTTATCCTTAATTCGATAAAAAAAATAAAATGAAATAAAAAAAAAAATTAACGGGATGTTCGTTCTAAAACCAGGAATACCGGATCTCAACCGGACCCCGGAAAACTTGACATTACGAAAAATGAAAAGACCAATAGAAGGCCTCTAGCCCAAATCGAGGGTCTGCGATCCCTCGGGCTAATTACAGTGCGGCATTTCCCGAAAAACTGCGGCAATGCTGCAATGCTGTGGTCTGGTAAGAACACTGTAAAAAGGAATATATGATGTAAATTGAACATTAAAAGCGAAAACTGATGCAATAGTACCTTAATTTTTATCGGTTTTGCTATTGAAAGCATTGCAAGTGACCCGCTATGTTACTCTTGTCCACACAAACGTTTTGCTGGCCAGAGTCCAGCATTTCCAATCATTAAGCCAATCAAAATTTATACCTCTAGAATATTGGGACGTAAATCATGAGAAAGACAAAGAAAGACCGTATCAGAATCATCTCGGTAAAAATTTACGACTGCTTTTATAACGCCTTCATTAGCAGCTAACGTGTATGCTAGCCCGTTCTCAGAAGAGCGTAAATTTAAGATTATAGGCCATTTCCAACGGATGATCCATGACACGTGATGGGTTTTACGGTAGATCATTAAGGAAATTTGACACTTAAGCGTCCTGCTGTAAAGATTGTCCATATAAGCGTACATTTGATCACACTGTCTGACGAAAAGAGTAGAACAATATTATTAAAAGGCCTTAAAAATGGGTTTTGTAGAAAATAAAGAACAATCAGGTCCTTTGTCAGTTGACAGTTTAAACCTAAGGCAAACGTCAGTTGTCGGTTAAATTTAAGGCAATTTGTCAGTTGTCAGTTAAAATTTTGGCCATTTGTCAGTTGTCAGTAAACCCCATCCAGACCCTTACTAATTTGTAAAATGTTTCTTTTTTAAATTTATTTGACTTCGATTACATTTAGTAATACACTAGGTTAGGTCAGGATTCATATACACGTCTGTTTGCAGATTTATTACAGCTCGCAGGCACTTATACATGTCATTAATAAATCCGAGAACATTCATTCGGTTACAAAATATTCCCGGGTTCTAGCTTAGATGTTGGACTCAACATCTCTGGGAACGCGACCGAAACTGATTGAACGTTTCCTGCCTCTCCCCAGTCGTTCGCGACCACTTTTTAGGGGATATTACGATTCCCCGCTCACGCTCTGTGCTCGTTCTCATCATCCTCCTCTCGCGCTTCTCGCGTTTTGTTACTCGCTTTCTTCTCTCGCTTAGTTCTCCCCACTGAGCCTTGGAAAAGCCCGTAGAGGAGGCAGGAACGTTTCTATTTCGAATTCAGACATGACACGTAGAATTTGTCTCGGATCAGGTCAAGAATGCGGATAAATCTATTCTAGTGTAAATTAAATCTACCCCCCCCCCCTTTTTTTCCCAGGTGTTTCTTGTTCCGGGGCCAAGTCACGTATCACACAAATGACTAACATCAACAAAATCGAGGAAATTGTGAGGACTAACACTCAATAATCACGCAAATTTGAAAGAAGGCGCAGATTTTTTCCAGTGACAAGCCAAAACAATTGGACATGCCGGTAAAAGCTGCCGTGCCTCGAATAAGACCTACTAGCAAAAATCAATTTGAACGGCATCAAACTTGAATCGTCCATTAGAGGGCCAACCTGCGTTAAGCGCGAGAAAGAAAAAAAAAACAATAAACTAAATAAAATCCTCTCTTAATATCTCTTGTCCGGTAACATTACTTGAGCCACGTGGCCAAAAACGTATGGTAAAATGATACAAATACTGACAAAAAAACAGCTAGATAAAATGAGTTTGTATAGAAAGGAATATTTAACTTACATTGGTTACAGTCCTGTTTATAAATACCTTCCTAATTACAATGATCACTCCAAAGATATCAGCAATAACCTCTTTGGGTCGAAACTTTATATGGCCCATCAGTCACGTTTCTAATGACAAGCCAGAATAAAACTTTTATTTTGGCTTACCGTTTGAGGCTAACATAACCGAACTAGATACGTCTTTAAACAATTTTTTAGGGTAAAAAGATAAGCTTGTCTTCCGTACCAATACCCCACCAATCATTTATTCACTAAGCGCCATGACGTCTTTCGTAGCGTTCTACCAGGTTGGTAGAGTGATGAAAGAATTCACAGATTACCGAATATGTACCCGAGTCACCGCTTTTTCTGATCTTTTCTGCTTCCTACTTTACACAAAAAAGCACTTGTGAGAGCTGCCAGTAGAGCTAAATGGCTATAATAGTCAATGAATTCGAACGATCTTCAGAAATAAGCGATCGCGTGATCCCTGTTCAGTGTTGAGATATCCGGCTCTAATAATTACACTCACTTCAGAACAGTTTTATACCGAATAATAATTTGAATCTAAAAAGTTCTCGTATTGTCGACGTCTTCGTCGGAATCTCTCCATGGTTTGAACCTCTTCAATCTCTATCTTACTAACAGTTTTCTTCTAAATTACTTACGACTGAGTGTATATATATAGTAACTCTTGGTTGAAATGGTTCCTTGTAATTCGTTCGGTTACCGGTTATGCGAAGAAGTGCAAACTAGAGATTACGGTCGCTTGATTTCTAAGTGCAAATGCATTTTTATATCTAAAGTGATCGGTAAGTTAGCCTTAAGGATCTTTAAGTACAATTTTTGTATTTAGTTTGATTCATGGCACACAGGTCAAGATTCGACTAACTGCGGTAATAGTGTCGAAGGCAATTCGAGCGAAACGTCGGCAGATGCGCTTAAAAATTATGAAAATTTACACACACACTTATGATAGGGACCTCCTAAACAATAAAAAATTTGTTACTCTTAATATCGTTTTACAATACCTTTGAAGTTTTCAGGTCACGGTCTGGGCTTCGGTAGAAACTGAGATGCCTGCCTAGTGAAAAGCTCGGAATTTGCAACCTCATGACTTTGTTGCTAGTATTACTGACATTACCCTACGGCGTGTAGGCGGGGCTTCAATTCTCAGAAAAACAGGAAGAACAATCAGTGAAGCGATAGATTATTCTCTGTTGGCGTAGTCAGTAGTCGGTATAATATAGAACGCCATAACTTTCCCCGGGAACTTTCTTTAAATGTGGTAAGTGAGTGGTTGGGTTTCATCGGCCTGTGTGCACAGGCAGGCGTTGAAAGAGCCCCAAGGGTAGGAGATTGGGAGGAAGGGAAAATAAGGGGGGGGGATTGGGGAGGCAGGCTAGTTTCAATTTCATAGTGATAAAGTCAACGAAGGAAAAAAGTCGAGAAAATAACAAACAAACAAACAATTTTTGACAAAAAAAGAAATAAAAATGACTTACTTTGAGTTTTTGTTTCGTTTTTTTACTGTCTCTTCGTCTCTAGAGCCATTTGGAAACCGTTTTATCGACATTAAGATCACCTGAGTTGTACTAACTGTTAGTACAACTTAAAATCTTAAACGTCGATAAAACGGCTTTCAAATGGCTCTAGAGGCGAAGAGACAGTAAAAAACAAAACAAAAACACAAGCCAGTAAGTCATTTTTATTTCTATTTTGTCAAAAAATGGAATTTAGGACGTATTTTGCTTATTTTCATACATGCTCTTATAAATTCAAAGTCCAACGAACTCCCACAGAGTTTGGGACGCCTGAGGATTACCGAATATGTACCCGAGTCACCGCTTTTTCTGATCTTTTCTGCTTCCTACTTATAAGAAAAAAGCACTTGAGAGAGCTGCCAGTAGTGCTAAATAGCTATCATAGTCAATGACCGATTGTAAGAAATAAGCGATCGCGTGATCTCTGTTCAGTGTTGAGGCATTCCAGCTGGCATTCGGCTCTAATAATTACACTCACTTCAGAACAGTTTTATACCGAATAATAATTTGAATCTAACAAGCTCTCGTATTGTCGACGTCTTTGTCGGAATCTCTGCATGGTTTGAACCTCTTCAATCTCTATCTTACTAGCAGTTTTCTTCTAAATTAATTACGACTGAGTGTTAGCAGCTTTTGGTTGAAATGATTCCTCGTAATTCGTTCGGTTAGAGACCGGTTATATGTGAAGCAGTGCAAAATAGAGATTACCGTCACTTGATTTCTAAGTGCAAATGCATTTTTATATCTAAAGTGATTGGTAATTCCGTCTTAAGGATCTTTAAGTACAAGTTTCATATTTAGTTTGATTCATGGCACACAGGTCAAGATTCGACTAACTGCGGTAATAGTGTCAAAGGCAATCCAAGCAGAACGTCGGCAGACGCGCTTAATAAAATTATGAAAATTTACACACACCCTTATAACAAGTAACTCCTAAACAATGAAAATGTTGTTACTCTCTATATCTTTTTACAATACCTTTGAAGTTTTCAGGTCACGGTCTGTCAGAAAGCTTCGGTAGGAATTGAGATACCTGCTTAGTAAATAGCTCGGAATTTGCAACCTAGCTTATTAGTTTGTTGCAAATATTACTGACATGACATAATGGCGTCTAGGCGGGGCTTCAATTCTCAGAAAAACAGGAAGAAAAATCAGTGAAGCAAGAGATCGCCTTGGGGTAGTCAGTAGTCGGTATAATATAGAACGCCATAACTTTTCCCGGGAACTTTCTTTAAATGTGGTAAATTAGTGGTTGAGGAAAAGGCGGGTTAAAACTTCAAGGAGAAAAAAGAGTCGGGGAAAAAAAACGAGCACGAAATTGGCCGCATGGCGCTCCGTACTTGTGAAACAATTCGACTACGATTCGTGGATCCGATTGAGTTTAAGGCCCCAAATTTTTTAATGTCCTTTTTAGCTCGGAGTATACACAATAAAAAATGCATGTGTCGGTGAATGTTTCTTAGTGTTTCAGCTCGTTCGCCAATTTTTCCCAAGTACACATCTCTAATAAAAAATATTTTGGTTGTAACTTCTAAAAGAGCCATTGATGAGACATAACTCCGAAAAGCCATTGATAAGACTGTGGTTCGTTCTAAAAAGTTTGCTTGGGCCTGGAGAAAGGAGATATTTCTCTGAGTGCCTTTGGGTCTGGTTTTTTCTACAAACTTGGCCGTAAAGAATTGGGTTCTGCACTCGAATAAAGATAACAAATAAACAAAGTAATGAAATAGTTAAATAGTATTTTTATTTAAAACGCCAAAAATGTCCGGCTGAGAGAAAGCCAGAAGGATTCTGCACTGTCTCTGGCGCATCATGGGAAATCCCGACAAAGACAGTTACTGGGAGACAGTCGCTGGAATTAGGAAGTCATACCACCAGATTCCTGGTGTAAGTCGTGAGAAACTTATTGTCATGCATGCTAGTAGCCTGCGTCGCAGAAGTAATTTAACCTTGGTTAGTAACGTTCGCGAAGCACCCGGGGGGGGGGGGGTACTCGCAGAAAAATTGGGTAGGGGTGTGTGGCCCGCTTCCCAAAACCCTTACCCTATTTATGACCAAAATCTGCGATTTTCCCTACCCTATTTATGACCTAACCAAAAAATTTGATACCCTATTTATGACCTGACCCTTAATTAATACCCTGTTTCAGACCTGCCTTATAATTATTTCCCTAGTTCAGACCAATGTTAAAGGCAATGTTTATCTGCTTTTATTAGGTAGGTTATAATACTGCAAAGTTAAGACTACAGTGCAAAAATCGTTACCCTATTTATGACCAAAATGGCGGCAAAATAGCCAAAATCGATACCCAATTTATGACCAAAACGGCTGAAAAACCCTACCCTTTGGGGCCGCACATACCTATATAGCCCAAATTAGGGAGTACTCCCCCCCCCGGGGCGAAGCAGTGCCGAGATCCTTGTTCTGGGCCTCCAACGGACTCAAGGAATTACCGGAAGTACGTATTGAATTTCCCTTCGACCTGATTGGCAAATCGACAATGGCTTTTTTAACAGGCCCATCATGACGCGTACTCAAATCCTAATACACAGGTGGGGACCCAGAACAATGATTTTGGCGCTGTTTTGCAGAGTTTAGTTTCGTCTGTGGCGCAGGTGATCGAGCTAGACATGGTCTTTACCCATTTGTGAAAACTGAATTTGGGTCACGAACAAAGTGCGCAGTGGCTCGTTTTCGTAGTGTACGCGCATCACTCGATAGCGCAACATCGCGCAATATCGCCATTCAACTCGTTTTGCAGCAATGTTGCAAAAACAAGTTGCACGTTTTTTGTTGTCCGTTTATCCGGTCGTACCTTAAAATAAGAACCAATCACAACAGAGTTCAGCTTCGTGAGGGCGGGGAGCATTGGGTGACTCCGGCCCGAGCGGCTGCAAAGGAGACTACCAATTCAACCCCGGGGGAGGGGTACTCCCTTATATGGCCTAGACGGGGATGTCCCACTGGACAGGGCCTGGTTTTTTACCTCTCTGTCCTATGGACTTCTCGCAGGGTATATAATTTCGTGCGCGTCTGTGCTAAACAGTGTATATAATTTCGTGTGAGTCTGTCAAAAGGGTATTGCCTGCATGATCGATTTGATTTGCTAGATGAATTTGTGTTTGTACTCCAAGTATACAAAAGCAATGACTATAACGTGAATTTGCTCTGGCGTGTATTTTGTCCTTTGTCGGAACTAAACAAGGTAACAAAGTTGAGGGTGTTGTCCTAAACAGGGTATGTATGTTATAAATGTTTTGTCCTAAACAGAGTCAGGGTTTCAAACCTTCAGCGGCTCACCTATACCCAAATATTGGTCGAGTTCCTCCCAGGGAGTTCAACGAACCAGTCGCAACCCAAAGTAAATAGATATAACCACTGATCGTACTGAAAGCACCAGGAAACTTGTGCATTTCCACTGTCGTGTAATGTTTTCTTGGGTGCGTAAACGTTTATCCACTGGTTTTCCTCCTTTTTAACGTTCGCACGCACACAATAAAAAGTACAACAGCAGCAACAACAAACAAACAAATAAAACGTTACTAAACTTTATCTGCAAGAAATGCTACATAAAGGCAAAGAACGAGAAAACGGAACCCGGCTGTGCCTAAGATAGCCGATCGCCAGACCTCTGTTGAGACGTGCGGCTGTTCGACTTTTGTGCATTATGCTTTTATCTCCCCCCTTAAGTGCTCCACTTTTAATCTCCATTTTAGAGTCGCCTTTAAACTCTATCTTTTTCGAGTCCTTTTAAAAATTCTCCTATCGAGTTAGAATTTTAATATACAGAACGTTGGCTACTGTGGTGTAGAAGCTGCTCGTAAGGTCTTTCAGTCCTAATTTTTTCCCACTAAGTGCCATTATCATTAAGAAGTAATACAATTTAACCAAAACAGGAGAGAGTAAGGACTGTAAAAGTATCCTGCGAGCAGAGGTTTCTCTCTTACATGGCTTTTGGCGTTATCGAAGTCGTTGGCGTTGCTTGTCAGTGGAGTATTTAGTTTGTTTTACACCCGGGGGGGGGGGGGTGGGGGAGGGGGACTCCGCATATGAAAGGGTGGGGATGCTCGTCGTCTCGCTTAGGGGTGTAAATTTCGGATTTTGGTCTCACTTAGGGTGTTCTGGGCAAAACGCCATCATATTTAGCCGTGGTCTCGTTTAGGGTTGCACGCGAAAAATATAAAAATATATATATTGTCTGTGTTTTAACATGGTCTCTTTTAGGGGTCAAAAAAAGCTTGGGCCACGCCCAGATTGGTCACCTTTAGGGGTTTGATTCAAAATTTCCGACGAGGATCCCCACCCCTTTTATATGCGGAGTGCCCCCCGCCAGGGTTTTGTAATGGGCACTATTCCTGCACTGTTTTGTTCTTGTATATCAAATAGGGAAGGAAACAAAATTAACGACAAAGGGCTAATATTCGTCTTTGATTTATATCTCAAACTCTGCTTGACATGTACCTCAAAATACAATAATAATAATAGCATAATAATAATAATAACAATAATAATAATAATAATAATAATAATAATGATAATAACAATAATAATAATAGTAATAATAATAATAATCAGCGTGAATGTGAGGTTGGAAGTTATCCAGAAAACAGCATTGTTGGGGACAGCAAAGATACTAAGGAAAGTACTGTCCCTGTAAGAAAAGGGAAAAGAGAGACCTGGGACCCGTGGTGATTTGTTGTAACCTGCTCCCAAGGACTATAAACCAGGCCGAACATCCTGCCTGAGACCACAAGGAATGGAGATTATAATAATAATAATAATAATAATAATAATAATAATAACAAATAACAAGATAAATACCAATTTTTTTTAATTGAAAGCCAAAATCAGTTGACTTGCATTATTTATAGAACTCTAATCGGTGACATCTTTAAAATGTACAAGTAAGCATTCCAGGTAAAGACCATTTCCTCATTTTATGCAGCCATCGAACCCGGTCGTCACCGAACTTGAAGTTGACTAGTAAACAGATAAGTCAGCAGGGATACGTTCTTACTGGTATTTTATTACACTGTATAAAAAATGCTTTGGTCCAATTAGTGGGCATTAGGAAAAGGAAAAAAAGGACTCATGCTATCAGCTTGGTCATAATGTGCACCATTGCAGTAAGTGGGTTGGGACATTCTAGGCATGCTTCGAGTCCTGTGAATTTTATAAGTACCAATACGTTCCTGGTACACAATTCAATAAAAGGCGTCACATTGTCTTCAAAACGACCTGTGTCAAACAGAAGGCAATTAGTTCATAAATGTAACTGGCACTTTTTCAATAGCAATGATGATAACTTCAGTGACTTTTTAGTTTTCGCGCTTCGCGTTCAATCTAAGTACCTTATCTAAGTACGTCCAGTTTTAAACATGTCACGAAAACAGATGTTATGGTATAAAATACGCTTTGAAACATCTGAATAGTAATGACCAGAACTTTTTACAGCAACAAGTACTTCAAGGATATTTTGCAGCAAAATTCAGTACAGTGATAACTTTACATGTTTAACGCGGGTTCATCGATTTAAATATACGCGCGTCAAATTATCTTCTGCATCGTAAGATACCAGATACTAATTTTGAAATTTTAAAACAATCTAACAAACACACCCTTTCTATCTACTCTTCGCCAGCACCACTTCTTCTTCAGTGCGCACCCGTTTTTCTGTCTGCAAAGCGGATAGAATGCGTATGCGTTTAGATGAATACATATTATTCAAATAATTAAATTCTTAGGTAATCACATTACTTCGAATGCAGTTTGGAATAAATAAGCACGACTAAATTTTTCAAATTTTTTTATTCCTAATCATAACAAAATTCTGAAATCTCATTGGCTATCAACTGCCCTGATTTCAGCCCTAATTAGATAATTTAATAGGACAGTACGAAAAATGTGATTATATACGCGAAAACGTAACTACAACAACAAATTTTGACAGGGCGCGCGTTTTTAGTTCATTCAACTGATTGGCTGAAACAGACTACTACCTTTGTCAAATTCAAACTTTTTCAAGACCAACGCTTTCAAAATCATTCAGCTAAGAACTTGGAAATGTGCAAGGATTGATTTTATATGGTCACCAGCCTGTTAAAGATAACTCGGTTTACAATAATCAGCCTAAGTAAGTGTTTTTAAATTCATCTTCGATTATGAGAGCTCGGCCTTGCAAGAAGTATACTGCCGTTTTGAAATCAGGAGAACGCTTCGAGCAGCCAAAGATGAAAGACACTTGCTGAGTTGTTTAACGACTGTTCATCATCGTCTGTGCCTGAGACCACATCATAGCTGGATTCATGGAGAAATTTTTTTGAGATTTAAAACCCCAAAATGAGGGAGGGAATTTGTTTTCTTCCGACACTGCCACCGTTGGGGTTTTCACTTTTCTTCGTCGGCTTCATCGTAGTCGTTAAGGAAATTTATACCTCTGTGGCCTGTGACATTGGCGATATGTTCTGAACTTACAATCTTTGCTTTTTTCAGCTTGCTGACCGTTGTTTTTCTTGCAGTATGATTCGTAAGCTTTTTTCGCGCTTTCTTTAAGGCTAGTACCAGCTACGGATACTTTCATTATGTTAGTTATGGTATTTTAGCCCATTGGTTTAGTTCGAACCAGATGTTTAAATTTACGGTTTCGTTTGCTACTGAGGTAGGAAAAAACAGACCATCGCATGGATGTTTTAATAGAGGTCTTCGCTCCACGAAAGACTCAAAGAGAGCAACCGGACACCTTTCTCCTCCAACAAATAACGTACGTGACTTGAAATCTCTGTTGTTATCATGGAAAACTTGTATCCTTGTTCATTTAAATACCTGAAAAGTGTAGCTGTCATGATTTGCGTGTGGTTGCCACCGTTTTTGTTCTTTACTTTTTTACTTTAGCGTAGTCTGTTAAAAGTAGCTTGTTTTTTAGTTTCTCTGGCTCATTTTCCTCGATTTTGTTGACAGTATTTTTCTCTTAGCACCGCATTTTCAGTACATTTAGCCAGAAAGACGTACTTCTTACTGTTCGGGTTTTTGGAATATTTTTTTAACTTTTCTATTTTTGTTTCGCGTACAAAATCAAATCGTCGTTTGCTGAAAACCATGGCCATTTTCTTAAATTTTGTTGTGAAAACAGCTCTAATCTGATTGGTTCTTGGTGGTTTCTTTTGCGTTTTCAGCTAATCGGAAACCATTTGTAATTTGCACTCGTGTTACAAGTTTTGCACTCGTGTAACAGAGGAACTGCACTCCTTTCTCAGCCAATCAGAACTTAGTAATTTTTTCGTATACATAATTACAAGTACCCGGAGCACACAGGATACGTAGGTCGGGAGAGCTGTTTGTTTTAGCGATAATGGTTTAAGACGCAAAGTTTTTTGATTACCTGAGAGTCACGTCCTAAAGCCTTCAGTCTTCTCTTTCTCACCTACAAACATAACGCACATTGGTGAATGTAAATAATACTAAATAATAATAATAGTAATAAAACTTCACCCAACTGTTCAGTGTTCTAGTTTGTCATAGGTTGACGATTTTCAAAAGGCCTATATCTAACTTAACAAAAGGAAAGGAAATCGTTGCCTTGTCTCCGTCCTCCATAAAACGTGAAAGTTTCACTTCGTGTTTCACGCTCTCAAATGTCTCTGGTGAAGGCACTTCGAAGCCCAGGGAAACAAGTTAATGAATATGTGAAAGTTTAATATATAGATTTAGCCAGGGCTAAACCGAAACTCTGGTTAATAATACGTGTAAACAAAACAAATTATATCGTGTCAGTGCTAAACGGGGTCGACAATCAAAATGGCTTCAAGACTAATAGATCTAATTAGCAAAAAACAAACTGCACGTGCCGCACACTTTTTCTACTAATCAGAAAAAAACAAAATTGCACGTGCAGCACGCTTTTTTGTCTTTCCCTTGCCGTTGTTTTGCACCACTACAACGCTGTTTTGTACGACTAAAACGTCAAACTTCCTGGTTACACATTTTTTTTATGGAGAAATTGTCGTATGTGCTTACTCAATATTTTGTTTCCTGTGTTCATGTTCGCTTTTATTTTTCACTGCCGCTCATTTTCACCTTACTGGCCGCTAGCATTTCTCATTTTCTCACCTCCGAATTTCCATGTCTTTCTTCCTACGAAATTCGTCTCCTTTGTTTTCAATAACTCGCTCTAGCTCTTTCTCTGTTATCCACGTTAGTGTAAACATAAAAAATAACGCCGAGAAAGACACGACTTTGTTGTTGTTTTTTCTTTTTAAAAGTCCTGGCGGCCATGTGATTTCCTTCCAAATAAAACCTTGAGTTGCATTTGGGTTGCCATACCTGTTGATTGAGTTATTTTACATTGGTATGCCTGTGGTGTGGACGGACGGTCGGTCGGTCGGTCGGTGTACGGTCACGTGATTACCAAATTTTCTCGGATGGGTAGATTACCACATTTCCTTAGCTATGGGGCTCCGCCCACACGCGGCGCTTCGCGCCGCGCGTAGAGCTCCGTTATTAAATATGTAAAACATACCTCGTCTTTGTCCACTTTGCCATCCTAGCAATAAAGACAAGAAGTTTTTGAGCGACGACCAGTAAAGGAAAACTAACAATGGGTGCACTTAGAGATCATATTGAAATAGAAATAGAAGTCATTGAGTGTTTGTTAAAATTAGGGATTAGCACGATAATAGGAACGTACTCACGAACTGCTCTTGGACAAGGTTACGTTTATTTACCCAGACCCTCACTTGCACTCTCGCAGAGAGGCTATTCACATTAAATAGACTTCGTATTCTAACAACATCAATAGGGGCAGTGGAATTGAGATTCTTGAACCGTGGATGCTCACGATCAGACATCATAGTAACCAATCTTTACTACAACGGACCGCTGAGGGAACAGTTTCCTCCTCAAATAATGTCAACAATGCTTTGGATCGAACCTCACCAACCATGAGCGAGGTTCGTGATACACCAATCACTAACAAGCACTGTAGTACATATAGTTCTACTCAGTAAATCGACGCTATCGCCTGATGGAAACCTTTAGTACGATTTAAACATCTAATGTGACAATAGTGAGACAAACGATGAACGAACCCTTTCATAGTGACACATTATCCACGATGAGCAATAGCTTTCATGACCCTTCTTTCTTTAGTAAGTGTTCACGTACAAACAGGACCCTTGGATAAATATCGCTAAATTATTAAATGCCAGTGTCTACATTGAGCAGGCAAAGAGGTCTACGAAGGATAAGAGTGGTTTTGCTGTACGGGTCGACCATGTAGTCGCCAGTACTACTCCATGGTAACAGGTTTACCGTCTGGAGGATTTGAACTGTACTGAATTGTGCTACCCTTTTTTCTCCTGTTCGAGTAAGGTTACTTCCCTCGGGTTTCACGAGTTCAGACTTAAACACTCACTCCCTTTTTGAGCTATTTTGAAAAAATAGCTCATATGTCAGTGGTGAGAGCGTATGTATCTTTGTGGCTTTGTGGCTTTTTGGCTCTGTATGTTCGGATGTTTGTATGTTTGTTGCAGGAGCCAGTTGCAATAATGTTGAAGGTACTGTACAATGAGTTGATGCTTAGGAACCAATGAGATCTTGGCATCTATTAAACATGGCATTACTAAAGGTCAAACAAGAGCACTGTGAGACCGCCATCTTGATTCTTCACAATTTTTTCGGGGGCACCCGACGACAATTTTTGGGAATTATCTGTTCGCAAGACGATTTGAGATCTAGAATTTCGGAACATTTGTTGTAAAATTTCTTGCTTGCCTGCCTCTCCTAGGATTTTGGAAGATCTAAAAAAAGGTATTATTGCCCATTTTTTAAGGATTTTTACCCTAAAAAGGTCACCTGGAGTTTTCGAGAGCCTTTTTTCTGGCTGAAATTTTCGACTTGAAAGGTAAGTTTTGATCCCTATAATTTTCGCATCACTAGACTTTCAGCTAGGAAATCCGAACAGATGAAAAATTTTTAGGGGATAAATTTATGCCTATATCTACCGTTTAAACACTAAAATACGTTCAACAACGCTATCAACTATATTCTCGTTGGGTGCCCCTGTTTTTTCGTCTTTTCTTTCGGCTACAGGTGTTTAGAAGCATTACATTAAATATCTTCATGATTCAAATGCTGTGTACAGTGATGCAGCTGTTTAAGGGTTCATATTTTAGTGTGCATGCTGCTTGAAGACATTTCTGACCTAATTCGGCTATCGCGAACGGTACAACGCGTGGTCACGTATTTATGACTTCTGTTTTACCTGCTTCAAGGTAGAGTATCAAGATCATAGATTTTCCAAGCTCTTCCAATGAAAAATAATTGATATTTAGATATGGACTTTAATTCGAAAGTATGCGGCCTATAAATTGTGGTTTTAGAAGTTTGAAAGGAAGCTTATTTTTTTGAAAGCTGTACCGAGTATTGTTAATCCTGAACAAGCTTTATTCCGTCTCGCTTACAAAGTTCAACAAATCTTTTTCGTCCGGCATAAAAAAATACATGAATAAGAGAACAACGTAATACATCCTTCCTGCTTACTAAGGCCCGGTTCAGACGCCGAACTTTTCATGAGCCGAACCTAATACATTGAATTGAGTACATGAAAAGTTCGGCGTCTGAATCAATTAAGAACGCCTGTTTCAATTTGGAACGACTCAGCCGTTCTTTTCGCCTGGCCAGGCCGGGAATTTCGCCTTTGGAGCGACTTTGGAAAGGCTTTGATTCCCTCTAAGCAACGTTTGGTGAGTTGATATTCATAGTATTTTAACAATTTGTTTATTTTGCACCAGACGTCTGAAGGAAAGACAAAGAAAAGTGAATGTATAGTATGAGGATCGAATCAGCTATGCGCAGCGGTTCTCGTTTTCATTAATGTACAGCAATACCCAATTTCGCACAAAGCATACCATTAATTTAGGATTAAAACAGTAGATTGCCGATACTGTTACACTGAAGCATTGAAAATAGCTCATGCACGTAAAACGTGCCTGTGTTCTTTCATTGTACAGAGGCAGTAGAATAAAAACAAAGGAAGAGTATCATATACGCCACTATAATCAGATACTTACAGACGTGCTCGGTGGGCCCTGTCCTTGTTGCTTGGGGTGTTCTGGCGTTGTTGGGGCGATTCCTGTAAAGCAAAACAGCACACAGTGTAATGATTTTAAGCACTGGTCCGGATAAGAAGGAAAGAACCAAACGCAAAGAACACTTTGGAATGCCAAGAAAGTGCTATTTTTACTAATGTCCTGCTACACTTCTGATTGGCTCAGTTGGGAGAGCGCCGGTCTGCCGAGCGGGAGGTCGCGGGTTCAAACCCCGGCCGGACCAACACTCAGGGTAATATGAGAATAAATAACTGAGAAGAAAGTGCCGCCTTTGTAATGACATCTGCAAATGGTTAGACTTTCTAGTCTTCTCGGATAAGGACGAAAAACCGTAGGTCCCGTCTCACAGCACTTTCCCTGATTTGTTCATGAAAAAACGAGGCTAATAAGATGTTTATTATATGGCTTCTTCCTGTTTGGGGGACCGGAAACAAGTGCAGGACGCACGATTTGACAGTCATTTGACAGGCGTCAAAAAAGAAAGTTTTTATTGGCCCACGAAAACAATAGCACATAACAAAAGCTTTCCGAGAAAGTAAAAACAAATTCGCCATGTTGAAAAAGTTTATTCGGTCAAAACAAAGAGCACTGTAAGTTTTAGCAACTATCCATGGCTCTTCAATGTGACGCTGGAGTATTTTGGAAACCGGACAACGTGTCTGTCTAGAAGCCGTTTCCATCTTTCCTCCGTTTGTCCTTGTGAAAAAACACTGCAAAAGGCAAAGAAGCTTTCCAAGGTACGTCTGTTGTCATTGTCGAAAGATTCGCTCGTTAATTGTTTTTGGGAAAACCCCTCTTTCTGCCAGTTCATTCTCTTCTTCAATTGTGATCTGCGTTAAAATTTTCAAACACGGACTAGAATTCTCCTCCTCGGTACGGTTACGACTCAGTTTCTACAACAGCTTCGTTCTTATTAAAACAAAGCTAGGTTAAAATTTGGAAAGGCAAAATCAACATCCCAATCCTCAGGGTTTACAGACATATTTTAAAGTTTATTCGGTCGAAACTAAGAGCACTGTAAGTATTCACTCGTTAATGTGACGCTGGAGTCTTTTGAAAACTGGACATTATTGTGTCTGGCGCGAACTCGCTTCTATCTTTCTTTCGTTGGTCTTTGAAAAAGCACTGCAAATGGTAAAGAAGCTATCAAGATGATCGGGTGCAGGTATGTTTGTTATCATATTTGTTGAGGGAATTACTCATTTTCTCTTAGGCAAAACATTTCGAATCTCTGCCAGTCGATTTTCGTCTTCTTAACAGTGTACTGCGATAAAATTTTCAAACACTGACTAGAATCCTCTTCGATAAGATTACGAGTTAGTTTCTTCATCGCCTTCGTTCACAAATAAACACAGTTTAAAATGTTGAAGGCCAAAGTCAACATCCAAGTCCTCAAGGTTTACAGCCGTCTTATAACTTTATTTAAACCCTTTTTCCGAGGTAAAGAGAATTAGAGCTCCGAAATGAGCATTTCCTTTAAAAATTTTGGTCCGTATACCAAGTAACGGACCGCAAATTGAGCAATCGTAATGCAAAAACAGACTCAGCCATATAATAAAGTGAATTACTGGTTTTACACAGGATATCCATTACCGTAGTACTGTTGGAAAATATGTATTTCTATTGCACCCTGATTGCACGTACTTAACAAGAACGAAAATATTATAAACGCTGGGTACTGGTTTCCTGCTAGCAGAGGTCTCTCATTTTCCTTCTCATTTTTGCCTCGTCGTGAGAGACCTCTGCCAGCAGGGAAGGTATTGGGTACTTTTTGAAAATCGTAAAAATTGATACTCAGCGAGAAAAAGGAATCTGTCCTAGTTAGTTTCTGCAAAACAGGAAAAATCACCAATCCCCAAAAATAAACTCCCGCAAAAATTTCGTGCCACACGGTATACCCACCTAGCTTGTTTTGTAGTTTCCTCGGAAACTACTCGGGATAACAGGCACAAATTTTCACAGATAACTGAATTTTTTATACTTTTTCAATATTTAGAGATGTTATTTTAATAACTTGGGCAGAGAATGAAAGGCATATGTCAACCTCGTCCCCCCGGCTTTTCCCTTACAAAATGGGGGTGGGGGAGGGGCACGAAAGGGCCTTTTCCCGTCCTTCTCTTTATCTGAGGGGAAGGGCTCTGGGGACGAGGTTGAGCATATGTCACTGAGGGAAAAATGTAAACAAAGATTCGTCTATTTAGGAAAGCGGGGGCGACGACAACCTCGTCCTAAGGGAAAACCCTAGGGACGAGAAGGGTGCCAGGAGAGAAACGGGACGCGGAGAAAGCTTTCCTTATTTTTCCTTTCCTTCTATTTTGGTGCCCCGCTCATGCTCCGCGCTCCTCAGTGGCTCTTTGCCATCATCCCAAACTCAGCGCACTTCGTACTCTTGTCTCCAACACCCCGCTTTCAAATGCGCTTTTTCCTCTCAGCCTCGGGAAAGCCAGTAACGGAGACAGGGAAAAGTTTGGCGAAACGACGAATTTATCGGTTGCTGAACGAATTTTAAGTATTTTTGTTAACTTTCTCTGTCAGTGATTTGATTATTTCGTCTTCGTTTAGCTGCGAAAACTTGGGTCATTTTCTTGATCTTTGCTCTGCCAAAACAGCCAAGCTGCCGCGCCGCTGTCTTGCGTAACTTCAATCTTGAATAATTTGCTATTGTTATTCATTCAAAATATTTCCCCACTTCTGATTGGCTAAAAGCACACGCATAATTCACCATAACCAGTTACTGATGACCAAATTTGGAAGAATTTTGTGTTTAAGGAGGGAATGACGTCAAAAATGCAGCCTTCTACAGGTTAATGATCCGTTAACCGAGAAGATCTGGGGACGAGGTTGAGTTGTTTTGGTTGTGAAAACAAAATGGCCGACACTTCACTCGTTTCAAGAGTAAGAACTACAGCTAGAACTAGGCGAAGTAATGGCTAAAAACATAGCAAAGACAGCAGGGAGACAACTCGGAGGGCGACGTCTGCTATTCGGAGAATATTTGCGGGGCTGGACAAACCTAAACGTACACTATCGAAGATGAACTTAACATCGATGGATCGATGGAGGTAGGCATGTTTTTAAACTAGGAACTATTTTGAATGAATAATAAAACAATTATTGAATTCGGCTTTCGTATCTTATGAAGAATTATGGAGATCTCGGAGGATGTTATCCGCCTCGGCCTACGGCCTCGACGGATAATACCCTTCTCGATCCCCGGCTTCATAAGATACTCAGCCTCATTCATTAATTGTTAATTAATCCATCATTGACGTCAGTGACTGACGTCAATGATAGGACAATAGAAAACCTCCTCCAAATCTGGTCAGCGATAGCTGTTTATTTAACATTTATCCACGGTATTAACGACCATATTATGAAAGAATGATAATCTTTTGTTTGACCTCACAATCGAGATCACAATGTCGATGATTATTACGAACTATTATCTCCGCTCCTCTATCGACGAAGGGCCACTGCCTTTTGCCTTTTCCCTAGCTTCGGGTTAAGCAATTGGGAGGAGGAAAGGACGAAGTTGGTCTCGGTGGTTCACACTAATTGTTGGTTCTTACCTTTATAATTAAGGATGCTCTTGAAAGCAATGGGATCAAGGACATTAGCAGTTACAGAAGCTGCCATAAAACTTGCGAATCGTTTCCACTCGTCTGTGCTAGAGTTTGTACCATCTGCGTAATCACCAACGCCTTTAATAACTGCCCATTCCATTTTCAGGTTATGCGCCGCTTTGTAGAGACCTGAAAACAAAGTTTTTACTTCAGTCTAGCCTGTGAACGCAGACGTATTTGAAAAGGGGCACCCAACGACCGAATTTTTCCAAATTCGTCAGAAGTGTCTCAGATGGTTTTCTCTGTGCTTTAGAAGCCTGTTTGGTTAATTTGGAGTTCGTCTCATTCGAAACTGTTAGCTACCCTGATGGGTCCGGTCGAAATTTTGAGGACATGGAGTAGACGTACTTTTCTTAGAAGATTAGATTATACGGGACGTTTTATACTGAAATTTTCAAAAGACCTTTTTATACAATAACTACAATATCTTGGACGAATAGAACACTTAGCAAGAAATATTTAGCTTTTCTCGAGCTTTTGAAATTTCTAGGGAATATTTGCTTCTTCAAACGGTTGTTTGACAGAAGTGCCTCTGTTTGAAGCGACGACCGAAAATACGTCTGCTTTCGCAGGCTATGAACTCGAATAAAGAAGACAAAAACTGAACTGGGATTTTTAAACTCTCATAACAGCATTTACTTTGGCTCGAGAGTGGGCACCATTTAAAATCCCGCACTTGTTGTAGAACTTCGAAGCGCCCATCAACTTTGGCTCAGGATAAAGAAAATAGATGTATGAATAAAAAACGATAAAAAAAAATAAAAGATTAGATAAAAACGCCCATCCCTTATGTTTTTCTAAATGACTATAATTGTTCAACTTTGTCTATCGATGGGCCAGCGTTAGGTGGATTACAATATTGAAACAACAGGCCATTTTTTCATCTTCTCATGTGTTTTCCAGGTAAAAAAGGCAGTTGGTTTATGTACGAGACTCTCGCCTTGCCCGCGCTTCGTACTCTTGTCTTACTCGATCTCTTCGCTGAAACTGTTAACGTCAACTGTTAAAGTCTTAAGTTACCTTCGCCCTCCATGTCTATAGCAATCGCTTCACCAAATCGCCCAGTAAGTTCTGCATGTAGCTTTTTACTATCAACCTCCTTTGGGCCGCTCAAAATTACGCCATTTTTTACATCCACCTTGAGCTCCGCCATATTCTTCAGCGGTGGTTTCCAGCCATGACCCGCGCTTAAAAGACGTTTGGACAACGGGACAGCATCATTCTGATCTTCAATTCCCTTGTCTGTTACTTTATCATTGGCATACGTCCTCAGCTTCGATGAAACTACCACATCTCCTAATTTGACTTTCTTGGCGTTTAAACCACGGCAAAATCCTACCCAAATTACAGCTTTCGGACTTAAGACTTCAACGGCGTTTTTCACAGTCGTGAGAGCATTCATAGGGCCCATATGACTTTTCATTAAGGCAATTTTCAAGGCATCTTGCCCCTCTTCACCAATTTTCCCAAAATACACAAATCCAGGCTTCTCATGATAACTTTTATAGAATCCCTCATTCAAATAAGAAACGCAACCCATAAATTCGCAGTCCTCCACTGTCAGCAACAAAACATCGACTGGGAGTTCAAACTGGGGCCAAGGTTTGCACCTTGCGGGAAGATCCATCTCCGTCAGCTCCTTCTTTGCTGGCAGCTTACTGTAGTCGATTTTTGGTGGATTTCTGTTGGTGTTGCTGCTGCCGCCAGAGACGGAAGTTGATTCACTGGGGATTTCGGAGTCTGACATTTCTGAATAATATGAAATATAACAAATAAATAAGATAATCATGTAAAAAGTGGAGGAAACAGCGTTGCTAAGTGTTCAGTGCGTTGGACTACCTTGGCGTTCCCGGGTTTGTAACGTCTATTTACCAGTCGCCCTTTGTATCAACATGTATTAAAAGTAATCCTGCAGATTCCGCAATCCGGGAAATTTTTGCTTAAGGAAGCAAGAATCAGGGGAATTTTTGCTTGTGGAGGCTTTTGAATCCGGTATTCAACCCAAGGTATTCGGAATCCCACTAACGACTGGAACCCGCAATAAGCTGTCAAGGAATCCGGAATCCAGTACCAGGAGTCCAAAATCCACAGCGTAGAATCACATTCCAAGACTGTCATGAAAAAACTACATGGGACGAAACCAGAGGCTTTTTCAAAGAACCTTGGAAAGAAAGGCTCATTTTTTGCTTAAAAAAAAAAGCCCAGTGCCTCTTAAAAAATTGGCTTTGCATTATATTCCAAAGTGCTTGAAATTCTTGTGGCTTTCTTTCTTAGCCTGTTACTATGTAGGCTAAATAACCAATCCCCAGAGGGGGCACTACCTTGCGTAGCCTGTGTAGCAAGCGTTTCCGCGCGAGTTCGTCGAGAAAGTTGGGACGAGAGCAAAAAAAAAAGGAATGACGGGGGAAGGGGAGGGGAAAGCGTTTCCTCTTCTCCCCTCCCCCTCCCCCTCCCCCTTCTATCCTTTTTTTTGCTCCCGCTCAGTAACTTTTGCGCACTAATTCGATTGGAAACGCTTGCTTTTTTTTGCTCCCGCTCAGTAACTTTCGCGCACTAACTCGATTGGAAACGCTTGCTATGCAGGCTATACCTTGTGTGGTCTCTTTGGTCTCTTCGTTTTCTACCTCGTCCTCAGGGTCTGTTATTTCGTTTTAGGTCGCGTCCACAAGTATCCGGAATTTTTGAAAACAGAGATTTTTTTCTCCTTTTCTAAAAAATACATGTCAACGTGCGTAAAGTATTCGAATCGTTCTCGCTCGTTTACACGAAAGCGCTAAGGACAATGAAAATTTCCCTTACAAGATGCGCTGTATGATGTCTTCCATCATCACGTTCGAACACTGTTGTTTTCGCCTGTCCATACAAAAACAATTGGCCGGCGTTTTCAAAAATCTCTAGTGTGGGGACCGTTTTTGAAAACTTGCGTTGTTGATGCACGAAAATGCCGTTTACGTGTGGACGGAAGGCTAAAACGAATAAAAAAAATCTCCGTTTTCAAAAATAACCGGATAGGTGTGGACGGAACCTGGAACAATTTGCTTAAAGTGTCTGACTGGAAGCTACTTGTGGAGTTTATTCACCGGATTCGACGCAAGCAGTTAACAGTTGTTGGCGTGGTTGATTTCATGCTATACCTTTTATTCGAATTCCAAAATGACGAATTCGGCTACTTAGGGCCTGAGGCTCTCTTGATGAGGTGAGCCCGGGCCCGCTTTCGCTTTACCGGGCTAGCTGGCCTCATGCCCTATTTCCTCTTAAAATTGTTGTGGTGGTTTTTGTAGGGGAAGGAGGGCTGCACCGGCTTGCTGACCTCCTGGTTGCTCGAGCCGAGATCTCGGCAAGGGGGCCAGCTTCCCTTCCCATATAAACACAACGACATTTTTAAGAGGATATAAGGCATGAGCCGAGCCAGCCCGGTAAAACGAAAGCGGGCCAGCCTGGCTTACCGGGCTGGCTCACCTCATATAAACAGGCCCGGAGATACAAATAGGATGTTCTAAGACCTGGAACAACTTACGGGAACACTTTGGAACACGCCGGAACAACCCCAGAAAACCTGGCAAAACGAAAAATGAGACAGTGACAGTGATCTGGCTTGGGAAAGAATTTTTTCTTCCCAAACCTCTGGTGATATAATTTTTTCCTAACATACATCGGTGTAAGATTTTTTTTCAGCATATATTATACGCCCTGAAAGATATTTTTTTCAGTGTAGGTATTTCTTTACAAGAATTTTTCCTCCTCGAAATCAGTCTGCAGGATATTTTTCTCCCGAAATCACCCATACCCCCCTCAAAAGTCAAATGGTCGGCCCCTAAATTAAATTTACCCTTATTTTTATTTTATTTTTTTACTTCCTGAGGTGATTCTCGTTCCGGGGCCTAGTCAGGTATATCCAAGTGAATTAAATAAACAAAATCGAGGAAATTTTTTTGACTAACACTCAATAATTCTGTCAGTTTCCAAGGACCTACTTATTATAACTCTATAGAAAATGATATTAAAGAATCTAATTCTCTCCACTTATTGAAAACGAAATTGAAAAAAAAATTATATATGAATTATTAGTTATAAATCTTGTAGTAAATAGTTATCTTTCTTCACATGTCTGATATTATTTTTACACTTTTTGTTAGATGTACCATACTTTATATTTTGTCAACTCAGTCTATGTAATTAGTTAATTTATACTTACCTTCATTGTATTTTACTTTCGATTCTGGCCTTACTGTTACTGTTAACTTTATTTTTACTCTGAGGGAGCCCAATGTCTATAAGCCTCATGGTTTCTTTTTGGGCTTCCTCGCCACTTTCATTTACTTTTGTGTAACTGTCTTGTTTTATCGTTATTTGTATTTTGTGGTAAATCAAACAAAGTTATGCCTTAATAATTATGCAAATTTTAAATATGGTGCAGATTTTTTCTAGTGACAAGCCAAAACAATTCGACATGCCGGTAAAAGCTGCTATGCCTAGAATAAGACTAGCTGTAAGACCTACCCGCGAAAAGCAATTTAATTGAAAAACTCAAACTTGAATAACCCATATTAGAGGGCTAACCTGCGTTTAGCGCGAGAAAGGAAAAATAATATACTAATTTAAATAACCTGCAACATCCCTTAGGGGTCGACCACGACCATTTGACGTTTGAGGGGTAGTATGGGTGATTTGGTTTGGCTAAGAATTTTTTTTTCTCAAACCTCTGAGGATAGAAGTTTTCCTCTTACACTAATATATAACATTTCACAGGATATTTTTCGCTTGCAAGATTTTTCCCCCTCGAAATCAGTCTACAGGATATTTTTTTTCCCTGATATCACCCATAGCCCCCACACACAAGTCAAATGGTCGGCCCCTCAGGCAACATTAGCTAACATTACTTGAGTCGCGTGGCCAATAACGCTTGGAAATGGATGGCAAAACTACATAAATCGCTAGATACAATGAGTTTTTGTTTTTTTACACTGACTTCAGCCCCCTTTAAAAACACTTTCCTAATTAAAATGATCGCTCCAAAGATATAAGCACACTGGCCTAAACGATATAACAATGTATGTATTCACTAAAGGTCATGCGTTCTTCCTGGGTGACCGAGTGACTTATTGAGTAAATTAAGAATTCCATGCTTACCAAATATGTACCCGAGTCACCGCTTTTTCTGATCTTTTCTGCTTCCTACTTATAACAAAAAAGCACTGCTGAGAGCTGCCAGTGGTGCGATACAGCTTAGTATAATAGTCAATGTACGATCTTCAGAGGTCTTTAGAAATAAGCGATCGCGTGATCTCTGTTAAGACATTCGGCTCTAATAATCGCACGCACTTCTGAACAGTTTTATACCGAATAATAATTTAAATCTAACAAGCTCTCGTATTGTCGACGTCTTTTTCGGAATCTCTGCATGGTTTAAACCTCTTCAATCTCTATCCAACTGAATGTATTGTTGCTTGTTGATTCGCTCGGTTGGCGGTCATGATATTACCGTCGCTTGATTTTCTAAGTGCAAATGCATTTTTATATCTAAAGTGATTGGTAAGTCAACCTTAAGGATCTTTAAGTACAAGTTTAAATTGAGTTTCACATTAAGTTTGATTCAATGGCACACAAGTCAAGCTCACGTCTTTGAAAAGACTCGACTAACAGCGGTAATAGAGTCGAAAGCAATTCGAGCAGAACGTCGGCAGACTAATTAGGACACGCTAAAAAAATTATGATAAAAATCTTCTTACTCTATCTATCTTTTTACAATACCTTTGAAGTTTTCAGCTCACGGTCTGTAAGAAAGCTTTGGTAGTTTTGCAACCTCAGCACTTGGCGACAAATATTACTGACGTGACGCTATGGCGTGTAGACGGGGCTTCAATTCTCAGAAAAACAGGAAGAACAATCGGTGAAGCAAGAGATTATTCTCTCTTTGTGTAGCCGGCAGTAGTCGGTATAATATAGAACGCCATAACTTTTCCCGGGAACTTTCTTTAAATGTGGTAAATCACTGGTTGGGTTTCAACGGCCTGTGTACACAGGCAGGAGTCGAAAGAGCCCCAGGGGTAGGAGATTGGGAGGAAGGGAAAATAGGCGAGGGGGGTAGATTGGGGAGGCAGGCTAGTTTCGATTTCATAGTGATGTAGTCAGCGAAGGAAAAAATCGTCCCTGAAATCGTCAAAATAGCCGAGAGAAAAAAAAACAACAAAACAAAACAAAAAACAAATGGCACGAAAAAGGTCGAGAAACTGAGGCGGGTTAAAAACTTCAAGGAAAAAAAATGGGTCGCATGGCAATAATCGGGCTACGTACTATCCGAACAATCCGACTGCGAGTCGTGGATCCGATTGAGTTTGAGGCCTAAAATTAAAACCTTTAAATGTAATTTTTATCTCTGAATGTACACAATTCAAAATGCATGTGTTGGTGAATATTTCTTAGTGTTTCAGCTCGTTTGCTAATTTCTGAAGTAAAAAACTCCAATAAAAAAATATCGGCTTAGCAGTATTTTCTAAAAAAGTTCAGCCTCTTCCTCAGGCACTTCGTTTTTCGCATGGTAGAGGCGAGCGCGAAACGCGAGTGACTGGTGATGAGCCGCAAGGGACCATGGGAAGGGTACAGACGGGAGGTTTAGTTGTCTCCTTCCCACCTTCCTTTGCGCGCACATTTTCATCGAGAGAGAGACGGGTTGGTACAAGGTAGAAAAAAATTCGTTATTTTGATGAGAAATACCTAATTGTGGTTCATTTAAAAGTAAGGTTGCTTAGGCCTGGAGATGCTTTTCTTGGTGCCTGTAAGTCTCTCGATTCTACAAGCTTGGATTAAGAATTGGGCTCTGCATCCGAGAAACAAACAAACAAACGAAATAAATAAATAAATAGTGTTTTTATTTAACGCACAGAAAATTTGCAGCTGAGAGAAAGCAAGAAAGATTACCGTAATTGCACTGTTTTTGACGCATCATGGGAAATCACGACAAGACAGTTACCGGAAGACAGTTGCTGGGAATATATAGGAAGTTAGACCACCAGGTGCCTGGTGTAAGTCGTGAGAAACGTATTGTCATGCATGCTAATAGCCTGCGTCGTAGACGTAATTTAACCGCCGGTTAGTAACGTCTGCGAAGCAGTGCCGAGATCCTTGTTGTGGGCCTCCAACGGACTCAACGAATTATCGACGAATCATGGCGCTTACTCAAATCCTGGTACACAGGTCGGGGCCCAAAACAATGATTTTGGCGCTTTTTTCCAGAGTTTAGTTTCGTCTTTGGCGCATGTTAACTAAACATTGTTTACCCATTTGTGAAAACTGACAAGTGGGTCACAAACAAGGTGCACAATGGCGCCAGACGAGAGGGAAGCTGTCCGTGCCTCCGGGCGTTTTCGTGTACGTGTATGTACGCGCATCACTTGTTCTCAGCTATCCGCTTTTCTCCTCCGATGAGGAAAGCCCAGAATACAAAAAATAGCAATCAACTTTGATCACAGCAGACAACGCTTGGAAAACAAATTCTTTCTAAGCAATATAACCCAATCGCCGACCTACACTACCTTTATTTTTTTTTAAGGTTAATTGGACAGCCCCGAAATATAATTTTATGCTACAAAGGCCGATTATAAGAGACGATAGTCCTCGGTGGTAGCCAATCTACTCGTTATATACAAAATCATGTCGACAAATCTGGCAGCGCGTAAACCAGCCTTTTATACTTTTTATATCACATCTGAGGTATTGATGAAGCTTGCAAGGCAAAGAGACGCACCCCTTACCAAATAATAATATAAATATTTAGCATTCCTGAAGAAGACTATAATATTTTGTGGTAACAAAATAAGTAGAGTCACTGTGCCTTCCTCTTCGCAAATTTGTGCGCGTTTTTCCGTTGGTTGGTCCGTTATGAGAAAGCAGAGAACCATGAGACATTTTATTGCTTTGTGAGGCCAAGAGAAATCGAAATAGTTGTTTGTTGTCCGTAAAAAAAATGTCTGTCCGAACATAATTTTAACGTTTTGAGGACGAGAAAAAGTGTGAATAGTTGAATTTTAAAGACTACGTTTACACGAATCCGGATATTTTTGGAACCGCAAACTTTAAAACAGGAATCGACTTTCCGTCCACTCGAAAGCAGTGAGTCTGCTCACCGAACCTGCATTGTCTTGAAACTGCTCTCCAGAGGGGTTAAACGAGCCCGTCCACAAGAAGCCAGATAAAAAAATATGCGGTTTCAAAAATGTCTGGTTTCGTGTGGACTTGGCCTAAAAGAGGTAGCTCCATCATTTCAACAACCCTTCATTTTCAAACGAGAAAGACAATAAATTTTGCACAAATTTCGATGTACTATAATTGCCTTTTTATTTTTTGTGACGACGTGCTAGCTTCTCCCAGTAGTTCCCTCAATTTTCAATTGCGTCATAGCCTGTGCACAGCCGCCCCCATCCCCTGAGAAAAATAAGGAGAAGGAGCTCCTTCTCCAATTTTTCCTGAGGGAAGGGGGGTGTGTTCACAGGCTACAGAGTCTCCGTCAATGTGCAGTCGATGGACATGGAGGTGCGTATAAGAGCATACAAACTCCAAAACTAGTAGACTATTTCATTTTCAAAACTAAAACTTTAACTTGTTAAAAAAAAAATGAAACAAAGATATTTTCAGTCTAACGGATTAACATCAATTTCAGTTGACAGCTGCTTGTATACCAGCTCCTGCTTTTGCCAAAAGGTCTGGTACATGCTGTAGATAAATGAAAAACAAAATGGTTAATAAAAGGAATATTTGCCCGTTGACAAATCTACGTGCCAACGTTATCATTAGTTCAACCCAGAATGATAACTATACTCCTGCTTTTAGCAGGGCGCAGGGTAGCCGTGCCTGAAAAAAAAAATAGCAAGGATGTACAAATTGTCAGAAGTTAGTAACGTTTTAGAGTTAACAAATTGCCCCTTGAATATACTAACCGCGTTAATAATTACAGATGAACTAACATATTTAACTTTGGTTTAAACAATGCCTTTTCTTTGAATAGAGTGAATTGCGATAAAATCGTCTTACCTCATTTTTTTAATTCATGATCTCCATAAGCAGGCCTTCAATCACCTGAAATTAAGATTTGCATCGTTAGATTAGTGGAATTGAAATGGAAAGTGTAATCAGTGTCTCCACCCTGCGAGCTTTTTCTCGCTCACTTTATTTCCTTGGCAAGTTCATAGAACTTCGGTACATGTCCCAAGTAAGGCTTTGTTTTGCCAAACCCTTTAACCAAAATTGCCTCCGTTTTTTGTCCTTTTTTTTTCTTTTACTGATTCATTAAGCAAAAAAGTCCATCCTTCATTTAGCAGGTATGTCGTAAAATAAACTCCATTACAATTGTCTAGAACAGCATTGTCAGTTCATTGATCTACTTATTTTTACACCCCCCCCCCCCCCCGCCCCCCCAAAAAACACACACTAGTGATTATAACCCGCCATTTTAGAAACGGGAAGGGAAATGGGGCCGAAATGTGTCCCGCAATTGTTTCTGAAATCGTTACTGGGGACGCTATTGGCCATTTTTTTCTTGCCCTAGTTACAGTCTCAGAAGTCTTTACGAAAACTAACTCGGCCCCGTCGCTACGTAGCTTACAAGCTATTTTACCTAAGATTCTTTGCGCGCCTGACGTTGCGCTACTAGAAAACGAGTTTCGCGATGGTTGATGCGAGATACGAATTCCTAGTAAGTTTACCCAATTCCTGCCTTAAAAGTTTTCAGTGGAAAAAAATGGTGAGATTCTAAGTAAAATGTGGAACTCCCTTTTATTGCTCACGGCCATCGAACCTTCAGAAGTGTGACACCTGCATACTGAGCCTCGTTTCCAGTCATTGTCGGGAGAATTTGGTTCTAAGCCCTCTCCGCTCACTCGGATGGCGCGAACTGGACTGGGGACTAGGCTACTGCATACTCACCTTTATAATGAGGCCAGTTTTCAAAAACAATTGGATTACTTAGAATGTGTGCAGTCAATGAAGCTGCCATAACGCTCGCAAATTGTCTCCAAGACTCAGGTTCCCTGCCATCAGCAAAGTTAGCGACACCTTTGATAACAATCCATTCGACCTTCAAGTCGTGTGCGGCTAAGAACAGACCTGCAAAAGACTTTGTAAATAAGACTGCAATGGAGGTCAATAGAGTAAAGAGTTTGGACCTTTCAAGTCATATTAAAACTAGCGACCCGTTCCAGTGGGAGGATGACGGGATGAACCCAAAGCCGACCCAAAAATTTCCATTAGGAGCATAGCAGAGTCCTTTGGTACAATTACTTGGAAGGGTTTTTCCACGGACGAGATTAAGCCACATTCTCACCTTGCCCTTCCATTTCTATAGCGATTGCATCCGGGAATCGCTTTAAGAGCTCCTTGCGTCTTTCTTCACTTTCCACCTTCTCGGGTCCGCTCAAATACACGCCATCTTTCCATACTTTCACCTCCCCGCAATCTCTTAGTGGCGCCTTCCAGCCATCATCAGCGTTTTTAATGAGGCTCAAAAGATTCCTCTCCAACGGAACAGCAAGGCCACGCTCTTGAATTCCACTGTCCGTTACTTTCACAGAAGAGTATGTTCTTAGCTTCGCTAAAATTGCCACATGTCCTAAACAGACTCTTTCGCCTAAGCCACCACAGAATCCCACACAAAATACCGCTTTGGGTCTTAACACTTCAACACCATTTGTCACAGTTGTTAAGGGACCTCCTGGAGCCAAAGGACCTGGATAACATTTCATCACAGCGATTTTCAAAGTTGGGCCCGTACCCATTAGCCCGAAGTACACAGTTCCAAGGTTGTCATGACTACTTCGAATGTATCCCGGATTTAGATGAGATACGCAACTTAAGAATTCACAATCCTTCACTGTCAGTAGCAAAATATCAACTGGAAGGTCTTTTAGTATTTCCTCCCAAACCCTCGCGTCTTTTGGTCCTGGCAGATCGCTTTTTTCCAACAGACGCCCGGCAGGCAGCTTTGTAGCATCGATCTCGGGTGGGTTACAGTTTCTCGTATCACTAAACTGTCGTGTCCTTTTCATAATCTTTCATCCGCTGCACTGGGCTGTTGTTTGCCTTTGGAATATAAAGACAGAAACAAATTTATTCAATTTTTATTGCTGTAGCCACAAAATCAATAATTGTAGGGTCCCAAGCGTGAGAAGGGGAAGGGGGTAACACCCATCTTACTTTTCCCTTTCTCTTTCCCTTTCAGATCTCATTGTCTTCTTGCCTCAATTTTGCCTCAAACATTCAAATCTCACTTCCACATTCATGCTTTCCCAGTCTAAAAATTGCCCCCCCCCGGGGGGGTGGGGGTGCCTCCTTATAAGAGCCTAATGGGGATGTGCCGCTGGATGGGGTCGCATTTTCACGACTGGATTGACTGTAATGGGGTCACATTTTCAATAGAGTTACTAGAATGGGGTCGCACATTTTCTGATTTTTGGGGTAATACAGTTCTTTATTTTTAAACAACAAACGTACCAGAATGTTTGTGCTGTTGGGGAAAATTTAAGTGTTCTTCATTCAGTTTAAAAAATGGTTCAATTCCAGTTTTAGGATGACCTGTTTAAAGGATTGAAAAGATTGATACATAAATAGAAAGTGAATAAGTTGGGATCACGAAAATTATATGTTTGCCCAAAAGTGACTACGATGGGGTCTATAATAGGCCTCAGAATAGACTATAGTGGGGTCGGGGCTCTGAGAGGCCAGCGGCACATACCCAGCAAAAATTTACCCAAGTACCCTCCTCCCCGGGAAAAATAAGTTGATTCCAACTTCCACTCCGTCTTACCCCATCAAGGCTTATATGGAGGTGGGTCTATAGCGTTCTTGATTAATATTAAATGTGGTCACAGTTCCGTCTCAGTGATTTGAATGCGACAAATACCTCAATATCAACATTGAAGACAAATTAACTGTGCAGTGTAGGTTCGAGATTGTTGTAGTAAAGTTGCTTCTTGTATAAGATTATGCTTACACAAGCACATAGCGAACGTTTTCCGTTGAATTTACGTCATGTATAAAATCAGGAATGCTTTATAAACACTGCGTTGTTTTTAAAAACTTCAAGGATAACGCCATCATAATCTGCATAGTAAATAAGCTTGAGTGGTAGAAATAAGTAGTCTACGAAAACATCGCCAAGAATGTTATCGCAGCCTTCCTTTTGATAGTAAACGTGCGAAGTGCGATGTAAGCTTTTTTTTTTCACAAAGATTTTTGAACAGGGGTTGAAGCGAATCATATTACGGTGGCTTGTTTGCCCTACTCGCTAGGTCTAAAATTTAAGTTATTCAGGTATTCGTTAGTGCATAGCATCAGTTACTTGCGTAATAACTGACCCAAAAGGCAACGGTTTATTTATGCGATTAAATAAACACGACATCAGAAACAAAACTGTTTGACCATATTCGCCCGAAGAGATGATTCGGACGCAATAATACTGAGTTTTTAGTTTTAAACTGATTCAAAACAGGAACGTGATTAAACAACACTCACCTTGCTGAGCCGGTTAACTCTTATCGGAGGCAGATAAACTTAACAATTCGTGCTATATTTATGTACCTATGATATATAGACTGCGACTTCAAATACCTCACCTGTGTCGATGCATCCATACACATGCATATAGCACCTTTATTGATCGTCTGCAGAATGTGGAGTCGGTGCGGTGGGTGATATCTCTTGTTTGCTAACGGTGACTTATTAGATCATGGAAGGAACGTTTGACAATCACGCTATATAAAATTACTGACGTCATCGACTTCCGGCGGCTTCACTCGGAAGTAAAAAATTTAATACCAGTCCATCGTAGAAAGTACCTTAGAGGTGGAGATTGACAGAAAACTCGATTATTTGAACACAAAAAATATTAGCGCAAAAACAAATATTTTTTACTAGAAATACGTAAATCGCAGAGCCTCGCGAGGAAGGGGCTTACGGCCAGAAGAATGAAGAAAGGGAAAGAAGCCCATAGGGAGAATAAAATTTATGAAAAAATAAAAAAGTTATAATAAACAAAATAAAACAAAACAAAAATAACACCAACAAAAGTAAGAAAAAGAAAACAAATTGTTCTAAGAATCGAACTCACTAACTCGGGGGGGGGGGGGGAGCTACTTCCCATACATTCTCGAAGACTTCGTCTCTTCCCTCCCCCCCACCCCACCCTGCACCAACTTATCCTGACCATCTACCATTATCCTACGTGAGGATATCAGTCTATTCAAAATATTTTATTTTAACCCTTGGACGTACAAACATATTGGAAAAACTGTTTGAATGCAGAGGTCCACGCAACGCGTAAATATAACTGGCTGGTTCCTCTTGCCGGATCTCTTATCAAAGAGATGCTGTAGCCAGACGTCACTTTATAAAGTGTGAAATAGAACAAAACTCAATGCAGACAAAGTCATACCCCTACCGTGGTACAGGAGGCGGGGGGGAGGTTGGTGTTGATGAAACCCCTCCCTAGAGTTATTGATAAGTTGGGTGTATCGAAAGTATTTTAGCTTTAGTGGAAAGCCTTTGATCTTCCCTACAAGATGAGGTATATTTTATCTGTGGCGGCGCTGCTGGAGGAAGGTGACGTCACCAAACATGATCGCCATCTTGGATTTTACCAAGAATTAGAAATCACGTAAAAACGTCCAGAATTCAGTGGTAATTTTTTTGTGCTTGACGTGTAGAATAACACATAAATAAGTAATTCGCTTCATTTTACCAATAAGATTTATTTTTAACGTTGAAAGAAGTTGAAAAACATTCATTTTCACTCAAATATGGCTAAACCACCTGCTACTTATGACGTTATATCTTGTAACCATAATAACTGGTCATCGATAAATTATAAACGTGTTTCAAAATGGGCGTGAGGGATAAACCAAAAGCTACTGAAAACTTCAGGTGCTAATGTTTATTGTCTAGGAAAAAGACTAAAAAAAAAAGACTAAAAAAAAAAGACCCCTTAGAGGGGGATGACATCCACCTTCCCCCTTCCAGTTGTACGTCCGTGGAACTTCCGCCGGCAAGCGCCGTTTAAAGCTGCTCGTGCTGATTAATATCAAGCCGTATTTAAAACGAAGTCAGTGTAATTACTAATTTGGGGAAAATGGCCGGGCTATTGACGCTAAAAACCGAGACCCTCTTTGGAGGGGGGGGGGGGGGGGGGTACGTGTGTCCCTGCCCTGAATTTAAGATATGGTCGTTTCGCGCGTTTTGAGGAGTAGGCCCAACCTCGTCCCCAGGGCGCTTTTCCTTGGCTTTGAAGCCGGGAAAAAGCGCCCTGTGGACGAGGTTGGAGTAGGCCATGCCCCTGATGCTATGTAACCCATCTTTATGTCGTTTGTCGCCATTTCTTCTAGTCTTATGTCTCTGTTTCAAGGCCATATCCCTTGTCGGAATTTTACGCTAACAGGGCCTTTAACCCTTAAGATCCCAAGAGTGACCAACATCAATTTTCTCCTATCAACATCAGCAGATCATCAAGAGTAAAGGTTCTGAGAATTACTAAATTGATTACCAAAGGGAGAACGCTTTGATTTTAAACCAAATTCTCTCAACTGTTCTTAAAAGAAATGTATGGAGATCAGTCCGGAGAATTTGTTATATGTGGATCTTGGGGCTTCAGAAGGGTTAAAAACCCGAACGTAAATGCATTTCATCGTATTTAACTTAAGACGATCAACGGGACTAAAGTTATAACATACCAATGAATTCAAAATCGCTTTTTACTGCTTTGCTGACTATGTAAGCAGTAAAATTTGTTGAAAGTATAATATTTGCAGTCATACTTTAATGTAGTAGCTCTAGCCTCTGTCAGTGTTCTGTCATCTAGTACGTTGAGAAAAATAGGAACCTTTGTAAGTGTTATGTATTTTTAGCTGCTTAATCCCGGCGGCTAAACTAAATAGCTTGTCTTGATTTTCCTACATATATCTTCGGTTTTCGAAGTTTAGTAACTAAAAAAGAAGAAGCCTATGAAAGGTTAATTACGATATGAGGTGTTTAAAAATAGGGGAACCCCAAGAAGGCCAGCAAAATAGACATTCCTGCAAGTGCGCCGTTGATCGTATTACGTGGGCCAGAGTTACAGTTGTCACCAGTGCAACATTGTTTTAAAGTGCTGAATGACCATCCTCCCTGTGACGAAGGACAGGAGGGATAATCTGACGGGTCGCAGTCCTCGCCTTTGGTTCCACATCTCTTGAAGAAGACAGTTTTCGTGACTTCCCCTGCAGAACATGTTAACTTGCCAGTGACACAATTTGGTGTTCCCGATGGGCAATCTTTTTTTGTTGACTTCAAATTACAGTTTTCCAAGGAATCCTCACTTGTACAGGTATAACAGCTCAGGCAGTTGACTAAAAAAATGATAACCCTCGTAAGTAATAAATTAAAATCTGAAAAATTTCTTTCCGAATTAGACAGAGGCATTACGTCGAAAAACTTTATGAAATGACTTTCACGCAAGACGTGCAAGAGAAGAACATTCGCCAGTTTTGTTTTACGGGAATGTGAGGCAACTCAGACAAGCTACTTGAAAAAGCCTTGACTTGGGGCGCTTTCCATTTGTCAGAACTGACCCGCCAGACCCAGTCGTAACGAGAATTTCACTGTTAGTCAAAACCATCCAGCTAGGTCAGTCAAATCCTGAATAGTATGCACGTAAAAGATGGTTTTTCAAGGAAAACTCTTGGAAAAAGCCGATTTCATTTTCAAACTGACTGGTCTGGCAATGGTCCGGCCAGCCAGTTCTGGCAAATGGAAAGCGCCCTTAGTTTCATTGCGTGTGCAACATAAGAATTAGCAAGAGCAACAGAACGTCACATCCCCGGTAATTGTGGTGGTGGTGGTAGAAGTGGTAATGGTGAAGGGCGAAAGACAAAAGAAATGTGGTGGTAGTGAAGGAGGTAAGACAATAAAAATGTAGTAATGGTGGTTGTGGAGGGAGACAATAAAAATGTTTTGGTAGTTGTGGTGGTGGAGGGAAGACGATGTAGTTGTGGTGGGACGATTATAGGAAAACAGTGGGTCGTGGAAGTGGTAAGGGTAGAGAGCGAAAGACAGAAATGTGGTTGTGGTGGTGGTGGTGAAGGGAGACAATAGAATTTTTGTGGCTATGGTGGTGGTGGTGGAGAGAAGACAATAGAAATGGTGAGAAATTTGTTAGTGGTGGTGATAGTGAAGAGAAGACCATAAAAATGTGGTTTTAGTGGTAGAGGAAAGACATTTGATGGTAGAGGTAGTGGTGGTGGTATAGGAAAGACAATAGAAATGTGGTCAGTGGTAGTGGTGGAGGAGGAGGAAGGGAGACAATAGAATGTGGTCAGTGATGATGGTGGTGGAGGAGGAGGGAAGACAATAGAAATGTGGTCAGTGGTGGTGGTGGTGGAGGAGGAGGGAAGACAACAGAAATGCGGTCAGTGGTGCTGGTGGTGGAGGAGGAGGGAAGACAATAGAAATGTGGTCAGTGGTGGTGGTGGTGGAGGAGGAGGGAAGGCAATAGAAATGCGGTCAGTGGTGGTGGTAGAGGAAAGACAATAGAAATGTGGTCAGTGGTGGTGGTGGTGGAGGAGGAGGGAAGACAATAGAAATGCGGTCAGTGGTGGTGGCAGAGGAAAGACAATAAAAATGTGGTCGGTGGTGGTGGAGGAGGAGGAGGGGAGACAATAGAATGTGGTCAGTGGTGGTGGTGGAGGAGGAGGAGGGAAGACAATAGAAATGTGGTCAGTAGTGGTGGTGGAGGACGAGGAAAGACAATAGAAATGTAGTCAGTGGTGGTGGAGGAGGAGGAGGGAAGACAGTAGAAATATGGTAGTGGTTGTGGTAGAGGAAAGACAATAAAAATGTGGTCAGTGGTGTTGGAGGACGATAGAAATGTGATAGTGTGGTGGTGGTAGTGGATGAGGTAAAACAACAGAAATGTGGCAGTGGAGGTGGGGCAGGGAGACAATAGAAATGTGGTGTCGGTGGTGGTAGAGGAAAGCCAGTAGAAATATGGTAGTGGTGGTGGTGGAGGGAAGACAATAGTATTGTGGTAGTAATGGTGCAGGGGTGAAAGCGATAGAAATGTGGTATTGAAAGAAAGGCAATAGAAATGTACTGGTTTTTGAAGGTGATAGCTTTTCCGGTCTAGGTATATTCTACATTTGCATACCTCCGGTAAAACAACTAGTTTTGCCTTCCCTCAAATTTTGCATATTAATTATTGTCTTCTTCAAATAAAGTGTATTATGAGAGATTTGCAAATGCTGTGAATTCGCTCAGTTAGGTCACTTACCAATTTGTAAGAAAATCACCGCGAAGACTGCAATGGTAACGAATACATAAAAACACTTGGCGGCCATCGTTTGTTTCTCCACACGTCTTTATATTAGATTAAAACTGATCGGGACGACAGCACTTTCTGAAGCTACTCTATTTCCTCTGGAATATCAAAAATAGAAACGACTTCATTACGTGACCCCGGCACTAGATCAATAGGTTTTCGACGCCATCTTAACGAGTAGGCAAACGTGTAAGAAATTACAGTGTTTGTATGTGAATCTAATGTCGAATAATTTCCGTAAAACGGCTGTTCTGAAAAAAATATCAATTGTAAACTAAAGCTACAAAGCAAAGGATTGTCCTAAAAAAATTTGGGGGCGTACTTGTGCTTAAATTTCTCCAGAGGCTTGCTTTAGATTTTCAATATATTTGTCTGTAATTTTCCCGGGACTTTCTTACAGACGTATAGAAAATTTTAAAAAGTGGTTCTAGGTGTTCTAGTGTATGTACCGCCCTCAATTTTTTTCAGGAGAATCCCTAGGAGTGAAGCTTTAGTTTACAAATCATATTTTTTCAGAACATCTGTTCTACGGAAATTTTTCGACATTAATAGATTCTCTTACAATCACTGCAATTTCTCACGCGTTTGCCTACTCGTCAAGATGGCGTCGAAAACCGTGACAAGGTCTATTAGATTATAAACAACCAGGTGTCTTAAGGGGGAGGCATGGGGAGGGCACATATCATGCTTTTCAAGCACAGATCTATTTATTGTTATATTCCTAGACTTTGACTCAACTAAACAGAGACTGCCATTGGTTGATTCTTGGTCACGTGGCCTTGAGTAAGATCAAATGTATCCCGATACGTTACAGCACGTGATCAAAGCATGGTGGAAAGTGGTGTGACAGAAGTCGGGAAAAAGACTGCCAGTTTTCACTGATGTTTCCTGATGTTTCCGTGGTAGCATCAATAAATGTTTGATGTAGGTTTAAAATTATTGTTCCAGTGTTGTGCGTGCACGCAGTAGTCAATCAAGGTTGTTTATTTTTAGGCGGGACCAGCGAGCCGTGACACGGTTAAAGAGGAAAAATGAGACTCAAATTTGTGCGTGCATATTGTCAACAAGTAATCACTTGATTTTTCTCGAGCAATTTAGCATAAATCGGAACTCCCAAATATTTCGAAGACTTTGAAAAATTTACTTGTGCTGATTGATCCAAAATTGCACTCTAAATCTTGTGAATACCTATGTTAATTAAAAGAGTTCCACAACAAAAGACGAAGGTTAGACAAGTCTAATATGTAAATCGTGCATAAATGTAGAAACATCACAACATCCTTGCAACAAAGCAAGTGCTGTTTCCAGCAAAATGTAATCAGTATATATAAAAAAACAACCAAATGAAACTTTTCTCCACATTTATCTACCGGAAACGTATGCGGCGTTGCAGGGGGAGCAGGGGCAAGTGGGGGAGGAGAGCCCCCCCCGCCCACGTTTTGGTGCCGAAAAACCCGTTTAAAGATTTATTTGATAATACCTGTGACATAAGCGACTTTAGAGCGCACATTTTCTGCCCTCACACGACTCAAGAACTACTATACCTAAGAAGCACTATGAAGCAGGACGGCTTGACTGATGATGCCTACTGATGCATTGTCACAAATCAATTACGGACACACTGGCCACTGTGAGATTGCAATGAGGCTTGCTTGTGTCAACGAACAACGCAAAGTTAAAGGGAATTTGGAACATCTGAGGGGTTAATGGGTACAGCCCATAACGGGTACCCCCCCCCCCCCCCCTTCACGTTTCAAAACGCTCCACCGCCTCTGGCCAGAAGTACTCTGTTGCATAAGACGTGCGACTCCTCAATCCTAACAGACTCTTCGTTTCGTCATTTTGCGTGGTCTCTCTGACTTCTTTGATCTTTACACAACGAACAATTCCTTCTAAATTATTTCATATGAGGAGTACCTCGTAACCAGGTCAAGTTGGCCAAGATGGCTGAATGCTTGTAGCAAATTTTAAAAAGCCACTTAGTATCGCATGATTTTGAAGTGCAAATGCAAATGCATGCAAGACGGTCCTGGGATCCTTTCGCACAATTTGAACTGCGCATCACTTTCAGTCTGACTTAATGAGGGCTAACAATTAGCTCCGGCAATATGAACTCACAGATATCTGAAATGCAAACGCCCAATTCCTTTAGAAACAGGATCTTGGCGGACTAGACGCGTTTAAATCAGTCAAGCAGGAAATTTGCACATACACTTCATTACTTAACTCTCCTGAAACATAGATACTGTCAGTGTCTACATCTTTTACCGTACCTTGAAAGGTCTAAATCCGGCTTCCAGAGACTGACCACGACTCGAATGATGGCTAACCTTGTAATTTATGCATATGCTTTAGGCGGCAATAGTTTGGGCCAGGCGGGTTCACTATTCTTAGAAAACGGAATTAAACAATTCATCATGCTTATCAAAGCTCAAAACAGACTGCTGCATGCTCTTTCTCTTTTGCTCGAAAATCTGTGAGAGAGCGCGGTTCAATTCAGTTCTATTTATTTAAGAACTATTTAGTGTGGTAAAACCTATACATCAATGAACATATGTTAAACGAGTGTAAATTGTTTTTATTTTTCGCTGAAAGGCCAGACGAAACTCTCACTTAATGGCTTCCTCCTGGAAACGCGCGATGAATTTATTTGAACAGAAGTCTTCAACGACTACAAGACCAGTCACGCCTCTTTCACCCTCTCTCAAGTGACGCTGGAGATTTTGAGCACCATGGTCGGAGGTGAAAACGCGATCGTGGACGTGGTGAAGGCGACCATGGAAGTGTTAAGATTCAACTTGAACGTCTGTGGCAGCCACAAGTTTCTTAAACGCAACTTGAACTTTAATTTCTACCAGAAACTTAACAAAACTCCCAGAACTCCGTTACAGATCGATCCACGACAGAAGAGCGCACGCTGGTATGTTGAAACTGTTTATAAAACCAGACGAAAGAATGGTAATTTTCAGTATCCCGTTCCAGCTCGACAAAAGTGGGCAAGTAACCGTGGCCTTCATGGCTTTCGTTTTCAAAGCCCAACGTTCTCAAGGCGACTTCTTCTTCAACTGGGAATCCAAAGATATCAGCCTCTTCTATGACAAACAAGCGTGCACTTTGAACGAAGAAACATATGCCACAGTGCGTCCGGCAGTTACTGACAAGCTGGGAGACCGAAGAAAGACGTTTATCATGGAGCTAGAAATCTAAGATATCAAATCGGCCCTAACCCATGCACTGCCAGATTGGAACGTTCCGCCATATTTTGTATTGGCCTTCGCTGAAGTTTATAGTTGAAATTGAATGGGTAACAATTTAGTTATCGGTTATAAAGGTGTTAAATGTTAAAGGTCGATTAAATAGCTTGCCAAACAGAGCTTGTGTAATGACCTTCACAGTAACGGAATATATTCTTGACTGAACCATAGGGTTCGTTACACGTACATGATAAAGAAATTCACAACGCGTGGCACTCGGTCTAAGAATCGTTCACAAGTTTTGTTACAGTTCATACGATGCAAATTAAATAATCAGTGAAATTTCGGACATTCGATTTCACTCACATCATGATACATGTACAACCTACCAGTCGCTATTTTAAGTTGTCGTTAGTATGTATTTTTCCTTTCGTTGGAAGTCTTTGAAAGTCGAATACTTTTTAAAGTCCCGGTTCAAAATTTCAAAGAGGATGCTTTAAGCTGCTTTAGAAATAAGAGCCGATTTAACGACAGAAGTTAAAGAGGGACTTTGAGTATCAGAAAACGAAATTATTTAAATCTCCGTTGGTTGAAATGGCCTCCGTAGTCGAAAAATGTTTTGCCTGTGGGTCTAAACTTCGAAAACGATCAAAGTAATAATTTAAACTAACTGTTAAAAGAAGGTTCCAAAACAAGGCTTATTCTTGCCTTAAGCAGGTTACCAAAATGGAAAGATTTTGTCCCAAACAGGGCCAAGATTTAAAGCCCTTAGCAGCACTCCCTTCTCAGTCTACCTTTAAGATCCTACTTCCCCCTACACCCTCCACCCCCTACACCCCCCTCCCAAAAAACTTTGTAGCGCACTGCAGCTTGACTGGTCTTAGGCGTGAGGCCTGCTCTGTTAGGGGTGGCGAATGGTACCTCGAAAAACTTGGGTCTCGGAAAATTCTGGCAGGATCTCGAAATCTCAGAAGCGTTTTTGATAAGTCTCGAAGTCTCGTTTCTGCATGGTTTGTTTTTACTTTTTTGGAGTCTCGAAACTTCTTACCAAAGAGTCTCGGGCTCGGATTTCTAACTAGGATCTCGGCGTCTCGGCGAGTCTCGGATTTTACCATTCCCCACCCCTTCTGTTTGTATTTTGTTTTAGTTCGTTTTAAAGTCGAGCGAATGTGGGGCGAAATTATTTAAAGCTCAGTCTTTATTACCATAAAAGACTTCGGAAAACATGGAATTGCGACTTGTGATCAACTACAGCACAGAAACACAATATGTGAATTCAAAAACTTACCCCGAACCTTTCTTGGTTTGTTGAACAATGTACATGTTTTTAGAGTCTCGACATTAACAAACATGCGAAAGACTTGAATTGTGTTACAGGTTCAAAATGCAAGGGGGTGGCCAAAGATGCTGAAACGATTTTTATGATCCAAGATTTTTAACTTGATTAAACAGGGACTGCGTGCTTGATTTTTGAACGGCTTAAAATATTTTTCTCTAGTGAGCCAAGAGCCAACAAGAAATTTCATTGGCTGACGTTTTCAATAGCAACGGGGCTTTTAGTTGAAATCGATTGAAAACTGTAGGTTCTTAGAAATTAACAATTTTTTGATTTAATGAGGGCCTGCCTTATTTTATTCAATCGTATAAGAACTAAAACACAACTTATCAAGAACTAAAAAAATAATTGCTTCCTGCTTGACACCATTTCTATGGACAACTCTTGTGTGGAAGTGTCGACATGACGCAAATGCTGCGGATAAGTAAAGAAAAAAATGTCAATAACTTTAACGATAAAATACAACTTAAAGAAAACCAGCGTCATCAGCAAAAATGAAGTGATAGCGAATGCTAAGTTTTCTCGATACGCCTGCGCAAAGCTCTTATCCAGCTACACATTATGGCCGCACGTGGCGCTGGCCAAAAGGATCGCTGAGTGCTAAGCAGGCAGTTTATTGGTGTATGCTTAGTTTGTGGTTCGTAAAGAAAGTGACAATGCAGCGCGAAAGCTAAACAGAGGTATCAAACTCTTGCCCCTCCCTCATCGTTTTCTCGTTTGAATGGTTACACCACGAAACACGAACGAAAAATACACCAAACATTCCGCCTGCTTCGGAGGCTAAAAGAATCGTGCTTATGGGGATGATAATGACTTCGGCATTAGTTCGGCCCCCTGGGTTCCGCCTCAGGTAGGACTCATCAGCGAGGCATGTCTGTCATGTGGCGTGCAGGATGGCGTATTATCTGCCCTTTACTGGACCTGACAAAGCGCCAGGTCCACGCCTGAGTAGATAAGGATTACCAAATCTCACCTCCGCAGATTCTCCCCCCTCCCCTGGGTATCCCACTTAAAATAGCAGTTTTCTTTTCCGTTCTCCACAACCTCCCTACGACACAAAGAGGCCTCTCAGGGGAGGAGAGAGGGCTACCAACAAGATGGCGAAATAAAAACAAAAATGCGGAGTCATTCCTGCTGACTTTGTTTCTTTTTTTTTTGTCTCCCAAACGACCAACAGCTGCCCCTCGAAAAAAGGCCTTTTGGTTAGCTGATAAAAATTAAATCATGTTTAAAAGACCTTTTTAGATCGTTTGTTTTCCCAATGCAGGACATGTGATAAACTCAATGAAATTCTCTCTTTGTCGTTCCGTGCGTTATGCGCACATATGCACGCGGTGAAGACGAAATTTGAAGGAACTGTTCCCCGGAGTACGTATCATCACATTACGAACATCTCTTACTATTCAGCAGAGAGGGTAAGACCTAGGTACGAGATTATGGGCATAGCCTAAGATAATCATAACTTACTGGGTCTATAGTCTACTTGCGTCGCTTGGCAACCTGATCAATGTCTTCTGCTGCCTCTCTTTTCAATCCTTCTTTCAATGACTGCCCTGTTGAAACAGCAACAAGTACAAACAACTATGCAAATCAACAAAGTTTTTTCCCACCCCTCTAACACCCAGTCTCGGCGACTTAAATAGTCCACATTCGACATATTAAAATTTTAACATGACGCTGAGGCTTTCTCTTCATTTTTCTTCATTTGGTTTGACTTTCTTTGTGCTCAAGTCTCTTCTGGGGATTGGGAGACAATAGAGTCGTACGAAAAAAATGCAAAATTTTGTACCTAAAGGCACTGAGCTATGTTAAATGATATAGTCGAACGTTGGCTATTGCGATGAGCTTATTTCACCTGAAGTTTTATAAACCATCTATGTTTATTCATTTCATTACTAAATAAAAAACTCCACACTTCATCCGTGGTGAGGCACTACCCATAGACGTAGATAGTGGAAAGCGTGCTTTAGCTGAGAAGTCTGGGCATTCGACTGTTTCATTGATGAAGTGTGGACAGTGGGAGTGAATTCTATTTGTGAAATTCAGTTAATCGGGTGGTGAAATTTATTTTCAATGTCTATTCGCAGCTACCATATCGAGGTGCCTTACCGTCTGGATTGTCTCCCTGGGATGTAGTAAAAACGGACTGTTGGAACAATTTATCATTCATGGTTATCTCTGTCTGGGTTTGAGCATCTTTTGTCACTGAACCTGCAAAAAAGACGAATAACATACATAGACTGTTCATGGAGAAGATTACAATTTCCTATTATCTGTGGACTTTTTTCATTAGTATACTCATGAATCACAAGAGTATTTTATGTTTTTTTTCTTTTCAGACACAGTGTAAGAAGGCCACTCACTGGTCTACTCGCGAGGGCTTCTTCATTACTAAGTACATTTGATTCACTGTATCAAACACTAGTACAAGGTTTTTAAAAATGCTTTCACCGCCTTAAGGCAAGACCTTTCCTTCGTATTTGTGCTGAACGCACATCGTCGTAACACTGGAAGGTTATATTATTACGCATGCAGCGCGTTTTTGCAATATCAGGTGTTTAGTAGCAAGTCCCTGATCTAATTTGTCCCAAACAGCGTCACTGAGTAGTCAAACACAGGTTAACCAAGAGAATTGTAAATTGTAATTAGGACACCTAATGAAACATGATCAACGAATGAATAATCCCCCACTTCAAGGGGATTGGGTACCAGCTTTAAGCGCAATTATTTCTGGGATCATTTGAGTGGACAAGCGTTAGTTATGGTTGGTTAATAGTTGCCTTGAATACCATCGACCAATCACAGCACAAACGTTCCCAGGAATCGTTGCGGCGAAAGCTAGTACCAAGAACGAGAAGTCCAAAGACTACTGTAAAGCTGATTCAGAACAACGTGTATTGTTTTTTTAAACATAACATTATTTCGGCTGGCCATACCAGCCTTCTTCAGGTTTACAGATGTTACTGCACTTCTGTAGAAATCATATAAGCTAATACCCACTCCCCTTGTAGCTTCTGGAGTGGGGAGAGTTGTAGCAGTTACCTTCATAATGAGCCACGTGTTCAAAAGCGATAGGATCACTGAGGATGTGAGCCGTTAAAGAAGCGGCCATAACACTTGCAAATGGCCTCCAGGCGTCTGTTTCAGATTTCTTCCCATCAGCAAAGTCAGAAACTCCTTTAATAACGACCCATTCCATGTCCAAGTCGCGCGCGGCTGCATGGAGACCTGCAAGGAAAGTTTTAATTCTGTAAAAAAAAAACAACAAGACCACCCTACAGCAATCATCTGAGGGAGTCAATAAAACGTATTAATTAGTTAACTCAATTATACAAGTCAAAACTGCAACTAGAATTCTTTATACTCTATACTTGCTTAGTTTCGTAACTTCGACTGAGCGCATGTGGTGGGGCGAGGGTGTTCCCACATCAAGGGAAAAAGAATGCTATATATGCTTAACTTTGTAGGCAAGGGATCATTTTTTGCGATCTTTTCTTCAATCAAAAAGGGTAATTTATCTCACCGACACCCTCCATTTCTATAGCAGTGGCATCAGGGAATTGCTTGGTAAGTTCCCTACGTCGTTCTTCATTATCAACCACCTCTGGGCCACTCAAAATCACGCCATTTTTTATGACATTCACATCCAGATCAACGTCATTCTTCAACGGTGGCTTCCAGCCTGCATCCGCGTTTAAAATGAGCTTTGCAAGATGTTGCTTCAAAGGAACACCAATGCCCCGATATTGAATTTCATTTTGGGTTATTTTGATGTCGGCGTACATCTTCAACTTTGATGAAATGACCACATCTCCCAACTGGACTTTGTTGGCGTTCAAACCACCGCAGTATCCAACACAAAATACTGCTTTGGGCTTCACTTTTTCAACTGTATTTTTCACAGTAAGTGTAGAACCATTGGGAACCATTTCACATGTTGTTAGGGCAATTTTCCTTGCATTCCTCTCCTCACCGATTTTCCCGAAATACACATGTCCGAGATTTTTGTGATAACTTTTATAGAACCCCTGATTCAAAAAAGAAACACAACTCAGCAATTCGCATTCCTTTACAGTCACCAACAAAGCATCAACTGGGAGTTCAACTTGGTCCCAAGGTATGCTCTTTGAGGGAAGATCTCTTGTCTTAAACAGTCTCTTGGCTGGCAGATTTTTGACATCGATCGCTGGTGGATTTCTGTTATTGTTGTTGTTGCCCGAAGAGCCAGTAATTGATGCACCGGAGGCTTGTAAGTCTGCCATTTCTAAGTGATATGTAATATAGCAAACAAATATAATTATTATGTCAAAAATATAACTATAATGATCATGAGGCAAGTAGTACCTGTTTAGCTTTTCATTTTGTTAGGACCAGCGGTTACAAGTTTCTTTGTTAAAAAAAAAATTCTTAATAAAACTTTTCTAATTTTCTGTTTTCTTATTTTAAAGTTAACATTTCTCTTTTATAGTATCAGGTTATTATCATGATTATCAGTGTGATTATATATTGCCCGCCATCCCTTCCTTTTAAATTAACCAGAATCATTATTAGGTAGACCCCGAAGAAGAAAGACGCAGTACCTTTTGAAAAGTTAACTGTGCGTTTTATCCCAGTCTTACTTTATCTGTTAGCCTGTTACTTTGTAGGCTAGACGTGATGGGCACTTCAATATTTGGCCATTTGGACTAGCTTGCTGCTAAAGAGAATATGGTTTTCAAGGTGTTTCGTTCTAAACAGGCTACACAATTTCACTAAGACCCACTTTGGATTTCCTGACTGGAGGATACTCGTGGAATTTATTCACCAGATTTTACGTAAGTGATTAAGGGCTTGTTTACATACACTTTTACATGGAGCTGGGGGGACCCCAGGTCAAGGTAACCCACTTACGACCCTGCCATCCCGGGTGCAGTTTGCAAGATTATTTGCCTGGTGGTCGCTATGAATGTAGACAAAACAAAATGGCGGGCAAACGACGTGTTCTGGGGCGCTAATGCTTTTCTGTCGGCTCTTACTTAAGCTTGTTGCTTTTGCTAAACCTTTCATTATTGTGACTTTCTATTGTTACTTTTAACGATGCAAAGTCTACAAAGCTTCCGCTAAAGAATCAGCAGAAGTTGCTGTTCATGCATTTGTCACATCGAAACTAGATTACTGTAATGCATTATTATACGGCCTACCTAAATATCAGTTACAAAGATTGCAGTATGTACAAAACACGGCGGCTAGAGTTGTGTTGCAAGTGAGTAAGTTTCAGCATATCACACCTGTTTTGTGTGAGCTTCACTGGCTACCGATTCAATATCGTATTATTTTCAAGATTCTGCTCCTCGTGTATAAATCACTGAATGGGACATCGCCTAGCTATTTAGCTCAGAAACTACATTATCGTTCTCATACTAGATCATTGAGGTCTGTTAGTAATGAACTTTTAATGCAACCTAGATCGTATACCAAGACCTACGGAGATAGAGCATTCGCTGTTCATGCACCAAGAGAATGGAACTTAATACCCTATGAAATTCGGAAGTCCAACACCATCTCGAGTTTTAAAAGATCACTTAAGACGTACTTGTTTACTAAATTCAGTAATAACGGATCATTGTTTTTATAGATTTGTATATATTGCGTTAGTTTTAATTTTTCCCTTTTTTTATCATTATGAATATGGTTTAATAGTTGCTTTAGTTTTAATTTTTTCCTTTTTTACCCATTGGAAATATAATAGGATATGGTTGTAAATTTGTAAATATTTTTCAATAATGACTGTAAAGCGCCTTGAACATAGAATAAGAGCGCTATAGAAATAAAGTTATTATTATTATTATTACTATTAAACGCAGTTAGTTGTTCTGATGTACACACGAATCTGACCCCGGCTAGGCGGTCTAACCCACCTTAAAAATAACAAAATTTGACCCCGGCTGGTCCGAGCAACCCGCCTCGACGGGCCACTCCACCTATCATGTAAACGTGATCAAATTAAAACTAGTTACAACCAAAGGTTACGGAGTGCGGGCGACAACGATCGAAGGTCAAAACGCTTTTTCTCCAGCGCTGTGCTTTGCGTAGACACACGAGGTCAGGTTACGAGTGATAGAAGGTCCAAACGCACGTGATCATAGTGCGTTCTGTACATTCCACACATCCTTAGTAGAAGGCCAAACGAGTGCTGGCTACATACATGTGACGCATGCGTAATAACAACCTGGAAATTAGGATAGCGGGCTCCTCTTGTCGCCCGCAATGAGATATTATAGGGATAAAATGGTTACCCCAGTAACCCCACCTACCTAGGGTCTCCCAACTCCCTGTAAACAGGTCTTAACATTTGTTTAGGGCTTTTGCTTTGATCATGCCATATCTTTTATTACAACAGTGAGAACAATGAAAGGTTTTAAATCCCGGAATACCAGAACAACCTGCGGAATACTTAGGGACACACCTGGAACACCCCGAATAACCTGGTAATCGAAAACTGAAAAAGACAAGCATGAGAAACACTGACCCTAATCTGTAAAACGTTTTAACGATCTTTTTTTTTCGTAAAACTATTTTGACTTCGCTACGTTTACACCGCATGAGATTAGTTCCGGATTCATAAATGTTTCCAAATTTATTACATTAAGGGTAATCAGATCCACAGGGGTTCACATCGGCGGATCTAGGGAACGGACCCGGGGATCCCGCCCCCTCTTATTTTTAGACCAAACTGAGGCCAGAAAGGCCGAAAAAAAATTTTGAGACCGGTCCCCCCTGCCCCCGCTTATTTCAGGGTTTAAATGACCGGACTCCCCACTTATCTGAAGGCCTGGATCCACCACTAGTTTACGTACATCAGTAAATTCGAGAATATTCGTTCGGACATTTAGATTCCGAATTCAAAATCTCTGGACACGCGAACGAAACGGGATGCTCTTATTTCAAATTCACGTATCTATGCTTGTTCAGAATGTTCCGGACTCGTCATGAATGCGGTGAAAACTATTCTGGTGTAAAAAAATTTAGCCTTATTTTTTGGAATTCCTGAGGTGTTCCTTGTTAGCGGTTTTTGTCGCGTACTTACTAAAAGGTAAATTTCCACTGTCGCCATTCTCGTCCCCTTAGCCACTCGGCTTAATTTATAACCGACAAGATCACGTGACCAAGAAACGACGGGCTCTGGGGACGAGAATGCAATGTCGCGTAATTTTTACGTGCGCACGCGCGTAAATAAAATAGAGACAATGTACGGAAGGTCACGCGTAACATAAAAGTTGGACCTCGCTAAACTTTCACGTTTACGCGTAACCTGAGATTTTTTGCTTCTTTGGCTCGAGAGGGGAAAAAATAACGCCTGGTACATTCATTTGACAAGCCATCAATCGTCCCCTAATTTACATAATCTAACGTCTGCTTGATCTGTCATGTTATTAGCCAATCAGCGTTTACCGGACGGGAATCAAATTTTGGCGGGAATAGTGTCTCTTTCGAAATCAATTTTAGGGAAAAGAAAATGTTTAAGTCATTCAGATGGCGCTTCCTAAAAAACATTTTTAAATTTTTAGATACTGCTAGCTGGAGCTGCCGCACCTTTATTTAACAGCTACAAATAATAAAGAATTTACTGGTGAAAGCTCGTTGACTTTGTTCTGTGCTGAAAGCAGTGAAAAAAACGTTAGGCTGAAGCACCATATTTCACGAACTGAAAAGTGTTGTGAAAGCGAAGATCGCTCAGAATAATACTCAGGTTTCTGAACGAGGAATTACAGTCAAACCCGGTTCAAGATTCCATTCATGAATTGATTATTTGAAAAGTGAACCCGTTTAATTTCAGTGGCAGATCCAGGGTTAGGTGGCCCACAACTGTCACAAAACCAAAAACCTCACGGCAAAAACAAAATACCTCACGGCAAAACCGAAAACCTCACAGCAAAAACAAAGCCATTTTTTTGGTGACCGCCCCCTCCCCCGCTTATCTAAGGGTCTGGATGGCCGCCCCCCCCCCCCACCCCCCCTTATCTCAAGGTCTGCATCCGGCACTGAATTTGTCGCTTCTGTAACTTGTAGCCGGTATCAAATTGCATTCAAATTATCGGTGAATTTTTGACCGCAATTTTTAGTATACGATGAAATGGGAAATATTTCAATGGATGAAATTTCTATTTAGACATTCTTAAATTCCAGAAAAATTTCATAACGAACTGGCTTGTGTATTCAAAACGCAAACTGAAATCAACAACAACAACCTGATGGCGGCATTTCGGCCCATCGGAACGGCGCAAATCATCCGTATTGTTTCCTATTCAATCAGAAAAATGGCTGTTGTGCATGTGATCTGTAAAAAAAATGTATCATGCCCTCCTCCAGAAAACAGATTACAGAGATAAAAGGAGAGGGCATGATTGCAGGCTAGTTTACGCGTGGCCTTTCATACATTGCCTCTATTTCATTTACGCACGTAAACTTTACGTGCGTTCGCACGGAAAAACTGTACGCGACAGTGGAAATCAGCCCTAAATGACAAAATCGAGGAAATTATAAGGACCAACACTCAAACTAATTAAATTTAAGAAGAAAAAAACTCAAATTAATGTGGTTCAGATATTTTCCAGTGACAAGGCAAAACAATCAACTACCTCGCCTACAATAAGACCTACTAGCGAAAATCAATTAGCAAAACTATGACTAGAATAGACAAAAATGCTGTCTCGAGCGGAACCATAACTGAATTAAGTTTGTAACGGGTAAGAACGTCATTGTGGCTCAACATTTGATTCGAATTTCAGGCTAACGTAAACAAATTAGATAAATCTCTAAATAATATTTTGGGAAATTTATAAAAGCTTCTCAGACAGTATCCTACGATTATTTCCATCAGTACGTGATTTCGTAGCACCTCCTGCTGGTTGATCGAGAGTGAGTTGAAAGAATTCACTGATTTCCCGAGTCTGCTTTTCGTGTTCAGAATAACTGCACGCACAAAAAATCACTCCTCAGAGCTGCCAGTAGTGCTATATAGGGCAATACAATAATTGTAAATGAACGATTTTCAGAAATAGCCGATGGCGTAACCCATGCTGAGACATTCGGCTCTAATCACAATTCTACCAATGTAGGCTGAATAAAAATTCGAATCTAACAAGCTCTCGTTTCATCATTTTCAGAATCTTTGTATGGTTTAAACCTCTTCGATCTATGGTTTACAGAAGGTTTGCTTCCAAATTTTATACATGACTGAGTGTATTCAGTTCAGCTGAAGGTCGCCACGGAAGACGGACACGAACACGTCTTTAGAGCGTCGTCTACATTCAAATCTAGAAGCAAATACTATCTTGTTTCTTAAATAATTAAGTCGGCCTTAAGGATCCTTTCGTACAAATTTGAAAAAAGTTTCACATTTAGTCTGATCCATTTGCTAACAAGGAGCTCATATAGAAAAATCACGATTGAAGACGTCGACTGGACTGCCGGACTGATAAACTATGGTCGGTTCGAGTCGAAGGCAAACTAGGCAATTACACACTCACTAACAAGATTTATGATTGATATGTAAATTGTTACTCTATAAATCTTTATACAATACCTTGGAAGGAGACAGGTCCGTCTGTCAAAAAGCTTCGTTACTATACTGTAGTATCAGGCGAAGAAGAGAGGAGACTCCGAGTAAACACAAGCTAGCACGAGGTTTATTCAAGATGGCCGACCTCAAACCCAGCATGCAATGCAAGCCTAATCCTACATCCCCCCCCAAAGGGAAAGCTATGTAAATACAACAAACGAACAACAAGAGGAAAAATAACAACAAATCAAAATGTTCATGTGAAGCTCTAAAGCACACACAGTTCAATGTTCAACTAAAGATTCAAACGTTCTGGAGGCCTCACAGTTCTTCCTGACCGAGTTGTCAGGACTGCAGGGTTTGGACTTTGTGGAGGTACGCACTCTTCCAGTGTTGTTCCGAGGGTAGCTACTGGCACAGCTGTCTGTGGTGATGGGGGCACCTGCGGAGTCTGAGGCCTTAGCGGAGTGCTGGGCACTGGCAATACAGGGGTGACATGTACTGGCGAGGCAGGATTGACATCACCAGCTGGCATGGCTGAGTGTTGTTCGGTCTCAGCGGGTTTTGCTGCCGCTACTAAGGCAGAGCGGTTTCGTCGGAGTGTGCCCTTTTCTGTAGTGACTAGGTAAGATCGGGGTTTCTCAGTTTTCTCTGTCACCAGGCCATACCGAACTTGATCTCTTATCCAAACTTGGTCACCTGGTTCAAGTGTTGGCAGTTCCTTTGCTTAATGACGCTTTTCAAAGTTGCGCTGTTGGTTCAACCGATACGGGCTTTCCTTTTCTTCTACCAACTGGCGGTCTTTTATCTGCACATTAGGGTACAAGTTGCCTGGATGAGTTGGTAGCTGCGTTTGCAGACGGCGTCCCATCAGTAGTTCACTGGGTGAGTAGCCATTCTGTAGAGGAGTTGACCTGTAAGTCAAGAGGGCGCTGAAGATGTCTTTGTTTTTCCTCAGCATGGACTTTGCTGTGCGAATGGCTCTTTCGACTTCGCCGTTCGCCTGGGGGAATTTGGGTGAACTAGTAACATGTGTGAAATGGTATGCTGCTGCAAACTGTCGAAAGGCCTCTGCACTATACTGTGGCCCGTTGTCTGACATTATGACATCTGGAATGCCATGTGTGGCGAAAACCTCCTTGAGTGCTTTTATGACTGAATGTGAAGTCTCATCAGGGAGTTCCTTGATGTCAAACCACCTTGAGTAATAGTCAACCACAATGATGTATTTTCTTCCTTGAAAATCATACAGGTCTGTTGCAACCCTCTCCCAGGGGCGGGCTGGGAAGGACGAAGGCATAAGTGGTTCTCTGGGCGTTGGTTGTTCCTTGGCACATGTGTGGCATCGGGAGATCAATTCACCAATTTGAGTGGAGAGTCCTGGCCACCATACGGAAGTGCGTGCCCTGGATCTACACTTAGTCAGACCTAGGTGACCAGTGTGAATGCAGTCGAGGATTTGTAGTCGCATACTCCTTGGAATTAGTATACGATCATCATAAAGGAGTAGGTCATCAACAATCGTGAGGTGGCTTCTGTTTTCCCGATATGGGCGCAGTACCGGCTGGTGAGGCATGTAGGGGGGCCATCCTTGAAGGCAATATGATCTTAAAAGGGAGCATTCTTCGTCTGTCTTCTGTGCATCTCTTATCTGCTGTAGTCGGTTTGGCGTGGCAGGGAGACAGGAAGTTGTCCGAGTTGAGAAGGCCTCTACTTCTTCAACAAGTAGCTTATCTTCTAACCCTGGCAGGGCAACAGGAGCACGTGAGAGTGTATCTGCAGTGACTTGATGTTTTCCTGGTACATATTGAACTTGATAGTTGTATCTCATAAGTCTCAGGCGGAAACGAAGGATACGGGGGGGGGGGCATCTTTGAGAGCTCCGATGAATTCAGGAGTACAGTAAGTGGTTTGTGATCTGTTTCTAGGGTGAAAGGGATGCCGAGCACGTAATCAGAGAACCTCTCACTAGCCCACGTAGTCGCAAGGGCTTCCTTCTCAATTACGGCATAACGTTTCTCTGTGTCACTGAGAGATCTTGACGCGTAACACACTGGACGGCGCTGTCCATCGTCCTGAACCTGAAATAATACCGCACCAAGTCCTGTGTTGGAAGCATCTGCTGAAATGATCGTTGGGCGGTTTGGATTGTAATAAGCCAGTACTGTCGGTGACACTAATGCTTGCTTGATCTGCTCAAAGGCTTTTTGCTGGGGTTCACCCCAAACCCAAACACTGTCTTTGCGTAATAATTGACGGAGGGGGTCACTGAGGTCAGCCAGGTGGGGAATAAATTTCCCAAGATGGTTTACCATCCCCATGAATCGCTGTATCCCGGCGATCTCTGAAGGGACTGGGAATTGGGTCACAGCGGTGGTCTTCTGTGGGTCTGCATGGAGTCCAGAGCTATCAATGACGTGAGCGAGGAATCGGATTGAAGATCGTGAAAACTCACATTTGTCATTAAGGGTCAACCCAGCGTCTTGCAGGCGGTGAAGAACAGCTCGTACGCGTCCATCATGTTCTGACTGGTCCACCCCGTGAATGAGGACATCATCCATCTGACAGAGTGTCCCTTCCGAGCCCTCAAGTATCTTGGACATAGTGCGTTGGAAGATCTCTGGCGCAGAGCTGATACCAAATGGTAGTCTGTTAAAACAAAAACGTCCAAATAGTGTGACAAAGGTTGTGAGCAGTTTTGATTCGTCATCCAAGGGAATCTGCCAAAACCCACTGTTGGCGTCGAGTTTGGAGAAGATCTTAATGTCTCCCAGTTTAGCGAGGTTCTCATCCACTGAAGGCATTGGGTGTATCTCACGCTGGACGACTTTGTTAAGGTGAGTCAGGTCAACACAGATACGTACACTGCCATTTGGTTTAAGGACAGGGACGATACCGGCACACCATTCAGTTGGCGCTGTTACAGGCGAGATCACTCCTTGCTGAAGCATTGTTTCTATCTGACTTTTTACCTTTGGAAGCAGTGGATGGGGGATCTTCCTTGGATTGTAGAGACAGAAAGGAATAGCATCAGGGCGAAGTGGTATGTGGCATTCAGTCTTCAGCTTTCCCAGTCCGCTGAAGAGCGCTGGAAATTCGGCTTTGAAATCTGTTGGCCCCGTGTTCACCTCTTCAACATCTTTGTCAGCACGTCTTATGAGCCCTAGTTCAACGCAGGCTCTCCTGCTGAGTAACGAACACTTCTGATTATGCACCACATATATAGGCTCAGTTAACTTTGATTGTCTGTACTTAAGTGTCGCATAGAACAGACCTTTCACAGGCAGTTGAGTGTTCCCAGGACCGCGTAGAACCTGGGATGTCTTAATTAATTCAACATCTTGTAGCCACGGTACATCATCGCTAAGAACAGTCACTGCCGCCCCCGTGTCAAGTTTGAAGCGTGTTGTACGACCATTCACTCCTATCTGTGCAGACCAATAGTTCTTATCACTGCCGATCTCACCGAGGAAGTGTATGTCTTCCTCCTCTTCTTCTTCTACTGCATGTACCTTTCTCGGATACGATTTCTTGCTGAGACAGACAGACTGGAAATGTCCCTTTTTGTTGCAGTTACTACAAATAGTGTCTCTAGCTGGGCAATACTTCCTGTCATGGTTCTGGCGTCCACACCAAAAACAGGGACGGTCATTCTTTGAGAGCTCTTTTTTTTCTGGACGTACAGGTTGGTTGTTTGTTGCTTGTTGCTTGTTGTGTGAGCGTGGCTGACTAACGTAATCAACTTCGTTTTGAGTCTCTACCCCACGGACTACGGTGCGATTTTGTTTTCTTGCTTCGGCTTGTCTGCTCATGCGAGCAGCGTCCGCGAGAGTGAGGTCAGATTTAGCTTGTAGGCGGTCGGACAGTGTATCATCGAGGACTCCAACAATAATTCTGTCTCTTATAAGTTCATCCTTCAGAGTTCCGTACTCACAATTTTCGGCGAGGCGGTATAAGTCTTGAATAAAGGTGTCCACGGATTCACCGGGGTTTTGTCTTCGTCGATTGAACCGTGCTCGTTCAACGATAACATTGCGGCGGGCTGCAAAATAACCATTGAGGCCTGTTTTGACTTCGTCAAAGGAAGCGGTTGCTGCGTTTATGCTTAACGTTTTGACGATGTCATCCGCACAATCCCCCATTGCATAGAGAAATGTTCCCACTTGTTCCTGGTTTGATTTGTTTTGAAGACCAGAAGCGATCCGATAGCGCTCAAAATGTCGAAGCCATTTGGGACACATGTCTGCTTGATTCGTGTTGTTCGCTCCTTCGAACTTGCTCGGGAGCGGGAGAGAGTTTACAGGCTGCCTAGGCTGTACAGGTGGATTAACGGGTGGAGGCGGATTTTCAACTGCAGGAGCATCTTCGGGTTGGTCTCCCATTCTGTTTTATGGCGTTGAATGGGTCAAGGCCGCTGCCACCATGTAGTATCAGGCGAAGAAGAGAGGAGACTCCTAGTAAACAAAAGCTAGCACGAGGTTTATTCAAGATGGCCGACCTCAAACCCTGCATGCAATGCAAGCCTAATCCTACATATACTAAAGATAACTCAGAATTCGGTGCCGGTAAAAGGAGGAATGAGTTTGTGGCACAAAAAATGGCACGTGGCATGGCTTTGGGATTGACATATTAATTATGTGGAATGTAATATATGCCGAATGACCCAAAGAAATAATATAAACTGAAAAGTGCGCCCTTTTTTGGCGCCAATCAATTTGCAAACGCAGCCGTTGTTTTAATCAGTAATTTTGCACGGTGACAATCAAAAAGCCACGAAGGCTCATTGTCGATTAGCATTTTCCGCACAGCTTCAAAGATTCTTCTTGCCTTTATTAGTCGGGCTGTATAGCAGCACCCATACTACAGCACGAAAGTCGTCTGTTGAAGAAAAGATGTTTTGGAAGGTCACGCTCCCTTCTACTTTAATTTTTCTGCAAAAGATGTTTGCACGATTAACTTTACAGTTTCCTTTTACCTCTATTTGTATTTGCAACCGCGTGAGAAGTGTTTCTTTTTCAGACGGTGGGTTACGTGATCATGATATTCAGTGATGAAACGGATCTTGTATATTGTTTCCTTAGCTGCTTGGTTAAGTTTCTACCTCTGCTCGAAGGGCCTTTGCTTGCGGGGTATTAAGTTTCCGGCAAGCGAAGCTAACAGCTGGAGGAGAAGGGCGGGACTTTAATTCTTAGAAAAACCGGAGGAGTATGGGTGTTAGGCGAACATATGTGTGGATGATCAATATATAAATTAAGTTAAGTCTGCATTGAATAAGAGGCTGAAAATGTTCATTTGGGTGATTGTGTAAATACCCCACAAATAAGAGCTTGTAACCTTCACGGAATCGACAGCAATATAACACTACTTGACCTAGCCAATTTTCTAACAGCACATCTTCAACTGTATTTATTGGCTGCGGCCGCACTTGAGGACTTAACCGAGTTATTTCCAATTAACTAATTTAAGTTAACTCGATTAAAAAAACTGCGAGTGCGGCCAGGGTTTCTACAGTCTTAACCGAGTTCTAACCGGGTTATGCAAATCAAGCAAGAACAATAGATTTTCCAGTCTTAACCAGGTTAGGTTTTGTTAAACCACCTCGCGAGGTAGTTTAACGCTACCCTGCTAGCATAGTCGCTTTGATCTTTCCTAGATAAGTCGGGAATAATCACCACCACAATAGCTTTAAAATGCGATTGACGATTTTAATTCTTTTCTAACCTTAACAAATGTGATTAGCTTTTATCACATATTAAGTACTTTACTGGAATATAACCATTCTAAAACCATACAAATTCATTATGATACTCAAGCTAGTTTTTAAACTTAGAAAAAAATGCTAGTTACCGTGCGTGAACACATAATTATGAATCACAATGCTAGTTACACGAATTAGGTTGCAATGAAATGTACTCGGACACCATACTAGAAATTAGTATAGGGGAATCTTTGCTGACGTCACTGTTTACATTTTCCCTCATTAGCATTCGACTTAACTCATAGAAGCCGTGGCCGTATATATGAACTAAATGCAAAAGTTGAAAGAGCTGATTAAGTTGAGCATTTTTTTTTTTTTTGCAATTTTCAGCTCTTTGCAAGCAATATTGAAGCAAATATCAGCCATCAAAAACTGCGAAATTACTGGGTGGCAAAAAAGTTAATGAGCCATTTTAGAAGAGAATTTCTTCGAAACCATTCGGTGTATTGGGTTCAAATTTTCAGAGATAACTCAAACTGTTATACCCTTTCAATAGTCAGAGTTTTTATTTTATTAGCGTCATCAGATAGTGTTAAGCATATGTTAATGCGCAAAAAGGATAAACAAAGATTCCCCTATTGGCATAACGTAGACCATGGTCACAACTAATTGTTCCGTATATATATTCGCGTTCCCTGTGAGAACGATCAATGACCTGTAATGATGCTATACTTTACAGGTACCTGGGGAGCTATAAAGCAATAAAAGACGTTTTTTTGTTGGCATAACCTGATATAAACACGAGATGGTGTTGGGAGAATTCGAGAGAGTTATGCACACTCGATTTACATACCTTTCGAGAATTCTCACCGCTCGATTGTTTATATCAGGCTAGGCAAGATTCTATGTTACTGTGCGCCTTTTTAATAACAGATCGCAGATGACGTCAAAATGAGGCAAGACCATTACCAACACACTCGCCTACGGCTTGTGTGCCATTATTTTCCCTTACACTACATGATCAATTACTTTTGTTAACTAGAACACGCTGTCGAACGGTGCAATTAAAAAACACACACGTATCACGCCCTTCCGATTTGACTTTACTTGCAAACAAATTAGACATTTAACATTTTAAAACACTGCTCCCTTTTTCTTCAAGCCACTTTATACTGCTGAAACAAATTTAACGGGCAGGCATAGGTTATCTAATCGGAATTTGTGCTTATTCAAAAAGAAAGACCAAAAATGTGTCTGCTTAATTTTTTTCACAAAACCATTTCTAAACTATTTCACAGCACATCGCCTGCGAATACAGACGTCTCTCTGGCGAAACGTCCCTAGCGGTGGACAGCGAAGAGAGGCGGCTGTATTTGCAAGCTAGTCAAAGACAGACCAATGCATATTATAGTTTTTGTCAAACTTAACTTGCACAAAGGGGGGATGGGGGGGGCCTTTCAACGGCTATCGTAAGGTACGAAAGAAGAAACCATTTCTCCTTATTTGGGGTGCCAGAGCATGCATTCCTCTTACTTCTTGACCGACGTAGCTTCCTCAGGCACGTAACCAATTTATGCATGTTTCAATTACTCAATCCACGAACACCTATGAAACGATCAATAGTGATAAATTAGATCTGAACGAAATAAGTCTACCCTTACATGCTGAAGCACGAACACCAACAACTGTCCTAATCAAAGGCACCACTTTAACACCTGCCACTGTAGCAAATATCACCTTTAATATACATCAAGCTTGCGTTCACCATTCCTACCTATAAGGGGAGGCTCCGTCCAAAATGGGTACCTTTTTCAGGCTTCAAGTATATGAAAAGGTAAGAATTTCACAAGTTGAAGCGCCGTATTTCCTCGAATAAGAGCCCGGCGCTTATTCGAAGAGAGGCGGTTACTGCGTTCTCCTTAAAGCGAACCAGAAAATGGTCTAGTTATTCCTGGGAGGTTAAGGCATTTACCAAGAGCGACGTAAGAAGAATAAGACCAACATTAAAAGAAGAGATAACGTACAAAAAGGAACTCTGCAATTACACATGGATATAGAAAATACTGGAAATGACTTGGGAAAAGAAACTATTCCTTTATCAGGCTGGTTCCGCTCTAGTCGAAGCCTAAAAAGTTAAAAATAATGTGGTAATAGGAACTGGTCTTCTTTATAACCCTGCTATTTAAGAAAGTGAGAGGGAGGGCGGAGGGGCGCTTATTCTTGAGGGGTGGGGGGAGCGCTAATTTGATATTTTGGCTTAGGGGTGGGCGCTTATTCGGTAACCTGTGTACATGCTATCTGTTTGGGGGAAGGGCCGTGAAAAAATCGCAAGGGGAGGGAAGGGGATCTCCTCGTGATTTTTTCACCCTTTCCCCAAACAGAGAGCATGTTCATAGGCTATTATTCGGGGGAAGGCGCTCATTAGAGTGTGGCTGCTTATTCGAGAAAATTGCGGCATATGAAAGAGTAGGGAAATCTGTCATTTGGGTCTGTAAAAAGGCCCAAAAGGGCAAACAGATGCAAACGCAATGGGTACCTTTTCTGGCAGGGTGGAGCCTCCTCGTATATAACTGTTGAGTAACCCCCCTTTCCGTGTTTTTCCGTAGCTAGCCGAAGTAACTTGAAATATCTAAACCCTGCAATAGGCAATTTGCACGATGGCGTCATTTTACTACTACGACCAGAATCCTTTTCGTTTTTTCTTTCATATCTAAATTTTGTAATCCCAGAGAGGTTTAAATAACAAAAGCCTTAATTTGCACAAGAAAGCAAAACCCTAAAGTGTTCAGGTCGTAGTAGTAAAATGACGTCATCGTGCAAATGCCTATTGACAAGTGGGAGACTTACTGTACGTACAGTCAAACCTCGTTGATAAGGACACTGAGGGGAAAAATGTAAGGGCTTACTTTTAAAAGAGACGTAGACAACTGTCGATAATAACGAGGTGTCCCTAAGGCAGGGTTCGACTGTACAGATCACCACGACGGAAAAATCTGTCTAGCGATACTCACGCTGAAGTCACGTATTGATATCAATGTGCCAACCAGAAGCGCACTGGGTTCTTGAAACAAAAGATTCTTTTGTTTCACTCGTTACAACTTTGAATAACAAAAGAAATGATTACGAACAGTAAGAGTCGCTATAAGTGGATACCTGGACTGCACAAGGGCTTACCATACACCTCGTGTGTTCATAATAGTATAAGGCAAATCCGTTGTTTTTCAGTTGCCGTAAATGATCTAATAGACGCGCGGGGCATGTATTTAATTTAAGGGTTCCAAGCGTTGGCGTTTAAAAGAGAGGGGCGTTTATAGTCTTGTGACTGTATAACGAACTAGACACTGATACGATATGCTTTCGACAGTTCTGTCCGTCTTTTGACAATCGTTATCATTGCTAAGCGCTTTTAATATGCAGGAACGAAATTGCTGACACACTGAGCACAGTGATCAATAAGATCAAAGAGCAAAACAGCAACTTGACATTGAGCAAGATGCAATGCGCAAACTAATAATCAAGCAAGGAAGTATTTTGCCATTTCCTAGTATTTTGGAGTAAAAATTCAAGGGGGAGGGGGCGACTATTAGACAGGGGACGTTTATTAGAGAGGGGCGCCTAATACGAACTTGACAGCGTAGCGGTGGCGTTTATTAAACAGGACTGAGGAAGCGTTTATTTGAGAGTGGGCGTCTATTTGATCATTTACGGTATATTTTTTTTGGACACCATCTCTCACCTTAAGAAGTAATCTTCGTCATAAAGCAGTGTTTATTAGCCAGATCTCTGTGCTCCACAGCTGGATGTCGTAGTGCCAGAGCCAATAGTTCATATGTTGCTGCAGATCCCCTCTGCTCTCTCCACGTTTTTAACACAGCTGCGGCGATAAAATGTGTTCTAGGTTTACTCAGGAGCTCCTGGTCTACTTAAAAATATATGAAAGACTAGGGGATTTGTTAAGAGAAAACCTCAAGATTTTTGTTTCTATTTCCACTTTAATCTCCTCCTCCGCTTCCTCCTCCTCCTCCTTATCATCATCATCATCAACATTTTCAGTCATCACTAATCATCATCATCATCATCATCATCATCATCATCATCATCATTTATTTGGTTTAATGACGGCTTCTTGACATTAACCTACTCGCTAATTTATCTCTTGCAATCTTCTTTTCTACACAGACCAAAGCCAAGCATTGGCATGTGAGCTTATTAAGGCTTTACTAGTTCAGGAAAGCAAATCAGTAACTATACCGTGGCATTTGCTGGGAAGATCCGGCTCTTTCTCCTCAATCTGTGCCAACTTGGCTTCAGACAGTTTTAATACCCGACAGAACAACTTCCACGAATTAGAAAATTCATTAGAAACATCGAGAAGGTCTTGATCGGATGGTGTGCCAGCCTTAACTGGAGGGGATGGAGGCAAAGCCAAATCTGTGAAAAAAGAAAACAAACAAACCATTTCACTCGTCAACGTTGGTTGATTATTATGATCTATTATCATAGCTTGTCCATCTGACTTGCGACACGTTGATCTCGACAGGTTCAGCCGAAAAGTTCTTTCTACTTGCTTATTATGTATGCATGGCTATGAGCCAGGCAGGGTGACAGTCTATTCGGTTGCTTAAAATTGTTGATGGAATTACAAGCTAAGGAGAGAAAGGAAAGTACGCATGGGCATTCTTCCTTCAGCTGTCAGGAGTATCCGAAGTGTTCAGGGTTTTAAGCAGGCTCTAAAGGCTATTTTTATTTCGTTTGGCATTTGCCCTATGATCCAATCCTTGTACAGTGATTGCGGTGTTTAATTTTCATTTTCACTGAGTATACTGTTTGTTATCTGTTAGTGTTTGTCAGCTTTTATCAGCGCCTTAGAATCTGTATGTAGTTTTAGCGCCATATAAATAAAACATATTTAGATCTTTATATCTCTTCCGCCTCATGTAGTAAAACGACAACAGCAATAACCAAACAGCAGGAACAAAAACAAATAAACGAAAAATAAAACTAGAGGACTAATTGCTTTTGAATACGTTCACGTCGGTAATGGCGAGCTGGTTAGCCTGTGACACTGTAACCTTTGAAGAAGCATACTCTTGAACAAACTTAAACTAACCTCGAGTTGTAAGTAAGTTCGAGTTGTTGACTGTTTTTCCTGTTATTCCGCGAGCTAACATTGCAGTTTGTTCAGTGGGAGGTTTAACAGTTGTATCTGTTTTACCCGTCTTCCCAGCTGAAGATTCTCGAAAAACAAGTAGCCAGCTCCCTTTTTAAATTTTTGCGAAATATGACTTGTTATACGAGCTGCAATCAGCTTTTAGGTCGGGACATCGGGACATTCTACAGAAACAGCCCTAATCAAACTTACCGATCAGATATTAACAAACATGGACAATGACGAGTTGACCGGTCTTCTGTTTATACTAGTTTCGCAAAGCTTTTGATGTAATTGATCATGAACTTCTACTAAAAAAAAATGTATGTCTATGGGGCCGATCCCTCTTCCGTTGCTTGGTTTAAATCGTACTGGTCTGAGAGAAAGCGGTTTATTCAGTACTCATCATTACCTGATGATCTGGCAGAGATGGAGAGATGGGCTAGAGGTAACAAAACATATATAAATACGCAAAAAACGAAAGCTTTATTGGTTACGGTAAAGTGTATACGGAGGCGTATTCATAAAGATACGGGAATGCTGGAAGTCACTAACGGATATACCGCAAAAATTGAACAAGTGGTTAGGCATAAACTTCTTGGCTTGACCATCAATGAAGACCTAAATTATGAAGTACATGTCGATGAACTCTGCAACAAGCTTTTCAAGCGACTCGGCCTTTTACGCCACATCGGCCCATACTTGAAGAAAAATCAGAGAATAATTTTCTTTAACGCAGTCTTCAAACCACTCAAGATGTATACAAGCTCAGTATGGACATCGTGCAATAAAATGCTACTTGAGAGAGTTCTCCGAATATAAAAATGGGCCGCGCGCATTATTCTACATGCCCCTCGCACTAGTCGAACAGATTTAACAATCTAAGCTGGCTCCCTTTTTAGCTTCTCACACAGACGTTCTATGGGGTTCGTCAAGCGTTCCTGCCCCACAGGCGTCGTTTGTGTGGCAGGAACGAATTTTAACAAGAAGCAAGTAATATTAGTCATCACAGCCTGAACAGAAGCAAGAAAAATCAAGTTGGACATACAGCGGCTGTAATTTCAGACGGAAATACAGAAAAGTTCGAGTTATCGGGAGTTTGAAATCAAATAAACGTAAATAGGGAAAACACTGTTTTCACTATGGGAGAATGTTTCGAATGCAAAAAACTTCAAAAACTTTCAAAAATTTCGGATTGCAGTTCACTGGTTGTTTTAATCTCTATCAGACGTTCAGATAGTGTAGCAGTGGCGCGAAATAGTGAGCGAAAGAAAAAAAGCGGGTAGTTGCTCTCTCATTTTTGTAAGAATGTTGTTTTTCCGGCCCTGGCTGAATATTCTTATTTTTCTGCCGATTTTAGGCTGAAAACGTTCTTGTATTATTCTTAAACTATAGCTTAAGACATTTCCATTTAAGAATATAGTGGTATCAATTATAGTTAGTGCGGGATTTTTCGTTTTTTTGGCTACTTTTGTCTTTTAGATAAAGGAATAGGTAAAAACACATAATTGTAATGTATTTAGTACAGGCTTTCAGCACACAAAATTATATCCTTTTCAAAATCTCAGCCTGGGGTTTATTCTTAAAATGTTCTTAAAATTTCGCACATTTTAGCCTCGATGTTCTTAGAAAATATATTCTTATAAAAAAAGAGCGTAATCCTTCTCAGATTTCTTTGCGTCCTCCCCCTGCACTTAAGCCTGAATTGCAGACATTACTTCGAGTCGCTTACTACCTCAGACGCCGCTCCACTCATGTGCCGAACCTAACTGATGAATTAAGTACGGAAAAATAGCGGCGCGCGTCTGAATCAGATTGGTACGGCAAAAGTTCGACAGAGTCTGTCGAACTTTTGTCGAACTTTAGTTAGGCTCGACACACGGTGCGCCGTCTGAATCAGATGTCGTGCGAGTATCGCTCCAAAGTCGAACTTATTCAGTTAGGTTTGACATGAAAAGTACGGCGTCTGAACCAGGCCTCAGTAACTGAGGGAATTAGCGACTCGAAGTAATGTCTGAAATTTAGGCTACTTCCCCACTATCAGAACTCTTGAAACAGGCTATGTTTGTTTTGAACCGTCACGCGCGTGGAAACTATGGTTCGAGTTATCTAGGGTAAAATTGTATCAAAATTTATCTGAATGGAAAGAAGTAGCTTCAAGTTAGTAAGAAGTTCGAGTTAACAAGAGAGGATGCTTGGAGTTAGTGCGAGGTTCCAATTAGCGAGGGTCCGAGTTAGCGGGAGCCAGGCGTAGCTAATCTAACGAAACCGAACCAAAAATCAATCGAACCCATTCGATCCCAATCGGTCGAATTGTCCTTCGATTGGTTCGGTATAATCGAGCATAATCGAACTGGAACTTTTCGGTGAGTTCGATTACCGAACTCAATCGAATTCAATCGACGCGTTAAGTTCGATTTTGTTCGGCAGAAAGACAAAACGCATCCAGTTTCAATTGAAACGGAAGGATCTCCTTCTAGTATGTATAAGCAGTTTGAAAACAAAAATATTTCAATTAACCCGAAATTAACTAAAATCGTTATTGTTAAAGTGATTCAAAATCGATAAATTATTTCACAATTAAGACTGGGAAACATGAACAGCACAATAATACCATGCAAAACGTCTTTCCTAGGACATTACCGCCGTGTGCGAAATTGAAGCGAATCCATAACGTATTAGAACGCAACGCCTTGTTTGAAACCCGGCCAGATGAAACTGGTTTTATGTTTGGTTGTTTAAGTGTTCGATTTCCGAACGTTCAATCGTGTTCGATTGGCAAAATTTTGGGGTGAGTTAGATTAAATTCGATTGCCGAACCCAATCGAAGTCAATCGAACGATTGGAGTTCGTTTGGTTCGATTAACAACGCCAGGCGGGAGTCGAAACTCGTTGAGTTTTTTGCTACGCAAGAGACCCGCACTTACCTTTCGAGGGATTGCTATGCTTGTCACAGTACTTTGCAGCAAGATCTGCTCGATCCACTTCTTTGAATGCTGCGTACAGGCACTGATAAGTTGCTTTGTCTGCCTTGTCTCCAGAAATCTCTAACCATTTCTTTAGCACGCCTGAAGGGGGATCAAGTAACCTTCATTTTAATACACGAAAAACAGGAGAAAATATACAACACAAACATACCCGAACCCCAGGCATTTGCTTATGTATGATAACGTCACGTCTAGGCCCCTTTGGCCTCTCCACTGAAATACCAAACTGTGTTTTCTTAAGCGGCGTGTCTCAGCTTTATTCATATTCTTCTCAGTGTACTGCAATACGCGTACACTTGATTCCTAAATTTATGTGAAAGCATACGTTAACTTCAAATTCAATGTCTTTAGACCAAAGGCAAGGTGGTCATGCAAATTATTCATCTTTTAAGCAATCTTGCAATAAACACATCATTCAAACCCCGCCGCACATACCATAGCTCTTTTCAATCTGTTTCTGTTCATCTGCCTCAATCTGCTCTAACTGTCGTTCCTCTAGGAGTAGCACTCGTCCAAACCGTTTCCAGCAGGAGACAAGGTCACAAGCGATAAGAGGAAGGTCATCAGGTGAAACTTTACCATGCTTGAGTGATGAAGAATCTGTTAAAAACAGTCCGTTGGCAATGTGAGTTTTTCACTTAGATAAAAACGCTCCTTCGTTAATCAGGGTGGGTAAACTTCGGTGGAAGCAGAACTTGGAAAAGTAATATAAATTATTAAGATAATAAGATTAATTCGGACGTCACGACAAGCCCATGAAGAAACTAGGTAGAGTTACCATGTAGAACAACTTTCCTTTGGGCTTGAGTGTTTCTTCACAAAAATTCAGGGAGAGTAAAATTCCCTTGTAAATGAGACACTTGGCTATGATAATTAACATAAATGTCTTATAATCAAACAAGCAACCAAACAAAAACAAATGTGGACGTCACAAACTAGAAATCAAGACATTACCCAGTAAAGCGTCATCGGCCACACATACGCGGTACCCCAATTTGTCTTCCTCTTCCTAATTTCAATAAAAACAGAAAGGTAAGCCGTAGAAAAAACGCAATTTCAGTCAACTTCTTATGGAAAACAAAAACTGTTCTTTTTGTGACATTAGGAGAAATGACGTTAGTTTAATACAACAAGATTACCTGAGCTTTGCAAGCTTGAAACCATTTGTCCGATCCATTCACCTTAAGTCTTTCATCACTGAAGTCCTTCTCACAAAAAAGCCCTTCTTTGAGATCCACTTTGAGAAGATGAAGACAATCATCAACTGAACAGCTTACTGAATTGTGTTCAGTACACTGGTCATCACTCTGCAAGCAATGGCTGCAAGCAACACACAACTCATACTGAAGGTTCCATAACCAGGACAGCTCAGAAGTAAGGGCTTTTAAGGTAGCGTCAAGAAAGGTCCGAATCTCATTGGCCATTTCCGTTGAAGCAGCTGCCAATAACGAACCAGTCTGTTGAGGACTTCTCAACACAACCTTGATGAATCTCTTTCTGCAAATCAGGACGAGCTCGAAAACACTGTGCATTCTAATGAAAAGCCTTGCACCATTATAGTACAGCTGTGGTAACCGCTTACAGTTGTATTTGGAGCACCAACTGATGCATCTCGACAGCAGCTGAAGAAAGAGCCCGTGTGGAACAAACCCATCAGGGAAATGGATATATAGTGGACACGGATCACTTTCGGAGGGACTTATCTTGTACAGACCAGATGGGGGTGAATTGAGCTGAGCTGGTACAAAGTATTTTGTCTCTTCCTCACCCTTTGATTCCCAGGTGAATTTGACAATTAAGCCATATAGCTCCATCCAATCAAGAATGTCTTGCTTTGAATGGCCCTCTTTAATGAGATCTTTGAAAATGTGATCTACTAGAGCAATTTCCAGGATGCCGCTCTTCTCCAGCTTGTCCCAATAGTCGGAAAAGTTAGGATCAACCTATGAAAAAGAGAAAATAAGGAAGGAATCATAACAGAGAGAATAATAAGGAAGTCCCAGGGTAAGCTTTCATTGTCTTTTCTTCTACGAAGTTTCAGCGCTTTTTGAGCACTATAGTATCATTTGACCTGACAGTGCAGTACCGTCAAGTCGGATGATAAATTGCTCAAACGGGGCAGAAATTTCCTAGAAAGAAAGACAACGACACCGCAGGCTTTGACGATATTTATAGTTACTTTTTTATAACTTTTACCCGTTTAAGTTCATTTATTTTTTTATGTAAGTTTTATTTCCCCTACAAACTCTTTATTTCCCATACAACTCTCACATCTACTTGGTTTACCTGCTCCACAACTACAGCTTCTTCAAGTAGAAGAGACGGTTTTGTGAACTCAGAATTTTGCCCAGAAATCGAATTTCAGTTAAGGAAAAAAGAGAAAGCAAATGTTAGCGAAAAAATCAGCATGTCAGCAAGTAAACAAGACAGAGAATAATACTACAAAAAAACGACGTTCGCTCGATAAGATTCGCTATTTTCGACACTTGCAATGAGCAAGACAAGAAATCTTTTTCAATCAACCGGCGAGTTGACTGAAGCAAAGAGGCTCTACCTTTCTTCTCAGGTAGGGTAGCAACTTAAGCCTCCAACGACTCCACTTAAACCGTCAAACCGTTACACTTTGCGAAAGGATTGATACTATGATTTGCCATGTTTGGAAATTCTGTAAGGATCTTACTTTTAGGCATGTACTGTTTACCGATCTTTACCACTACATGCGCATTTTTCACGCATGAATTAACCTATCAATCATTTGTTATCTCAATAGTTTCCTCTCTGATTCTGTTAAGATCACTTGGTGTGTGTTCAATAAAACAATGTGTTATAATTATCAGTCTCGGTAAATGGGGATCTGAGCGCTTCTCGGCTCGGAAAATAATTCGGCCATCAGTCAACTGAATTTCAAAGAATAATTATTAAAATATAGGAATGACTCATCTGGCACGGGGATATAAACACAAAATTATTAGGGTGTTTCCTGGTGTTGCGAAAAACATTTGTTTTAATAGCTTTTGTGTGTGGTTCCGCAACACCAAAAAACTAGCTCTATGATAAAACAATATGACTTACTTACCACCTCTTCGAAAGGAGGAACAGTTATCAGCTGTTTAAAAAGGTTAATAAGCCACTGAGCCTGTAGCACTACAGTATTGCCATGTTTGACTATCACACCAAGATCATGATAGAAAGTCAACATGGTTCTCAACTCCTTCTCATCCTCAATGTGGCAAACCCGTTTGATGACAGTTGACAGCTCATCCAGTTTCATCCAGGTCTTTCCTTCTTCAACCAATGCTTCGACAACCTTTTCAAAATGGAACCACCTAAGAGACAAAGCAGAATTGTCGGGCTCTGGTCTAACATTAAACACCAAGTACTCGTCGAAACTCCTTTGAACAAATTTTCCACCAAAAAAATGTTATCTTCCCAGACTGAATTTTTAGCTAACTGACTGGTTAAAATGACAACACTCTTTCCGTTTCCATCTAGAGGGATGTGTGCAGTCATCACCTGGTCATTTCAATTTTCCAGCAACCCTCTTTAGCAGAAATTCTTTGCAAAAAACAAAACATTTGACACTCGCTTTGACGAGGGCATTGAGTCAAGTCAGTTGTCAGGAGAGTTGGTGGACAGGTGTTAGTGGCGAAAAAAAACGGCTCTTCGATTCATAGTCATGTATAAGGGCTGGGGTATTGAATACTGCCAAACCTAAAATCTTGTGGAGGTTTTGAACGGTGGGTCTCACTAACGAGTCTGCTTAGGGGCTATTCACAATTCTGAAACGACTTCCTTCATTCCATCTCCATATTTGATTTCTCTGTCTTTGTTTACAAGATACAGTATGTTGCCCAGTATCCGGCCAATTCAGTTTAAAACTGCAATAACTTGACTTTCTTAGTTACAAAAGTTCTGAAATTTGGCCCATAGAAAAACTATTTAGTCCTTAATTTAAAGCAAAACAGTTAAATATTTTGCCTTTGCTTCCATCACGAAATTAATATTTTGACATAGCTTGTCCAGTATCCGGCCACAACAATAGCTAACAATAACAACGTAATTACACATAAATTTTGACAGGTAAACGACTACTGCAAAGTAGTCTGACATTCGATTCCGAAAGAAATATAAATCGACCTGGGATCCCAATAAAAACCATAATAATGATAAAAACATAATAAATGACTGGGGTATGGTGGGGAGAACTACGCGAGCGGCTGATCAAGGTTAG